>NC_136591.1:3526960-3774460 GCF_910589615.1 Taurulus bubalis
GCTCTACTGGTGTGTTCTCTAGCTCTACTGGTGCTGTTCTCTAGCTCTACTGGTGCTGTTCTCTAGCTCTACTGGTGTGTTCTCTAGCTCTACTGGTGTGTTCTCTAGCTCTACTGGTGTGTTCTCTAGCTCTACTGGTGTGTTCTCTAGCTCTACTGGTGTGTTCTCTAGCTCTACTGGTGCTGTTCTCTAGCTCTACTGGTGCTGTTCTCTAGCTCTACTGGTGTGTTCTCTAGCTCTACTGGTGTGTTCTATAACTCTACTGGTGTGTTCTCTAGCTCTACTGGTGTGTTCTCTAGCTCTACTGGTGTGTTCTCTACTGGTGTGTTCTCTAGCTCTACTGGTGTGTTCTCTAGCTCTACTGGTGTGTTCTCTAGCTCTACTGGTGTGTTCTCTAGCTCTACTGGTAGCTGTGGGTAAGTTCACCACACCTTTAGCAGACAGAAAGCCATCAGCAGCGTGTGTGCGGTTGGACCGATGGAGGCTGCTCACAGCAGCTGGGGGCTTTATCTGTGCTGCATTCACTTGCACGTGGACATTGGTGTTTCTATCTTGGGAATTTATGATAGCCATAACTTTTCATAATGACATTTTTGGAATTAGATGCAGCTGGGGCGGCAAGGCATTTTGGAACCACGGCAGCCAGTGCTCTAAATCTTAGTATTTCTTTTGTAAGTATAAATAAATCTAATAATGTAGCTGTTAGTCTTGTAGCTTATGTATTCTTTCCAAAAAGTAATTTTTAGCAGTGATGTTTCTAGTGATGTTTCTAGTTTGGATTTCAAGCGATGTGGGTGAGAGTTCAGCTCAACGTGTCTACAAACAGCCTGCAGCTGTACCAACGCTGACATACTTCTCTGTTTGATGCTGTTTACAAGTAGTGCAGTAATATATTGATTCCATTCGGAAGATGCATCTGCATCATCCCGGTTGCTGCTTGCATCACAAGCAAAACAACCGCGGCCGGCAAAGTAGCCCTCAATAATATCCCCAGTGTTTAAACCAGAACCCTGAGGTGTCATGTTTCATTTACGTGTTGCTGTCACTACGTGATGCAACTGTTCACATAGGTGGTGCTACACACACATACACACACACACACACACACACACACACACACACACACACACACACACACACACACACACACACACTGTTGGGACTACAGCTCAGGGCAATCTCTCTCACTCTACATAAGAGTCAATGTTGTTCTTCACTCAGTCAGTCATTCAGCCAGCGACACTGTTCAAACAGTCAGTCTCCCTGTCCAAACATGTTAATCCACCTTCTTCATCCTTATCCCCCCTCTCCCCTCCCCCCCCCCCCCCTCCACACACACACACACACACACACACACACCGACGTGTCAGCAGCATGAGCCAGCCTCTTCAAACAAATACCCCTTTTCTGCATATTCAAGTGACGAGCATATCAGACCTGCTGGGACTTGGAAAAAAAACAACCATATTTTTTCATTGGAAATAGAAACAATCAAGTCTGTTGGGAGACTTTCGAGATGAGTGTTTTTTTCTTCTTCATGTTTTCTCGGGTTCCCTGAAAAGATATGTTGAAGCATAGATATACAGAATATTTTACATAAATTAATACTTTGCCAAATACTCGGAACACATTAGTATTTATTTTTGAATTGCTCCCAACAGATGTCATGCTGGTGCAGAGCTCACTGTTACTGCTCAGTGCAGACTGCAACCAGCTGCTGAGCTAATGCTGATGTTAGCGCATGCAACCAGATATAAGTCATTAGAGCTGCCTGGCAGGGCGGCCATTATGAGCCGCTGCCTGTCAGAGACGGCTCTCCTCTGTCACTCCGTTCTGTACATTTCAATACATTTAGATGCATGTCACATTGATTGTGGGGGAATGTTATGCATAACAATCACATTAAGAGATGAAGGGGCTCAGTTATGTTTCATGTTTGAAACACAGGAGATTTACTGTCTAACATTTAAAAAAAAACATTAATTATAGATTTCTATGTGCCTAGCCTATGGGTAATTGTTGTTACATAAATAAAGAAGACATTTTGAAATGTATCATTATGTAACATTTATAAATTAAACCATTTGTGGAATAATTACAAATCACAAAACTGTATTGAATAAGAGTTTATTGTTTATTCAATGATCAGTTTTTATTTTATATTCCATTTGTGTCACTTTTTTTTACTTCATTATATGTATATTTACATACCTCTGTTCATTTCATAATGTTTATGAATTCATTTAAGATTTTAAATATTGAAACGTATCCAATCATTTAAAACTTTGGGATTCCATACATACCTGCCATCTCATTGTAGAATGAGAATAGACAGTTTATACCGATAGTCAGCAGTTCATTGTGTTATATACTAGAGTATTATACTCTCAACTGAACCACTAGAAACTTCTTGACATATTATAAGTTAGTGCAGTGCAGGCGGTTAGCACCCACGTCTGTTCAATGACGCTAATGCAGAAGAGCCTTACAGCTGCATTCTCTCTCCTGTCCATCAGGGGGCGACTCATCTGGCTGTATAGAAGTCTATGAGAAAAAGGGCGGTCTTATTGTGATTGACAGGTTTCTTCCAGATACAGCGTCTCTCCACCGCAGTCCAAACATGGCCACTTCAGTTCACTGGTTGCAAAAAAAACAAGATGGCGACAACTGTAATCCAAGATGTCACATCACGATGATTACGTCTACCGTAAAAGTCGGGTTACAAGCCGATTCTACCTCCGGTGGGTGTCCCCGCTGTAGCAAGCTAGCTCCCGCTACTGCTAGCTACCGCTACTGCTAGCTCCCCGCTGTAGCAAGCTAGCTTCCTGCTGCTGCTGCTACTGCCCGCGTCCCCTCTGCCCGCGTCGGGTGTCGAGTCGGGGATGGTCCCGCTACCTTCGGTGGTTGTCAGGGAGCTAGCGGAGTGCTAGCAAGAGCGCTAGCTGGCTACAGCGGGGAGCTAACTAGGACACTGACCGAAGGTAGTAGCGGCTTGTAACCCAACTTTTACGTTACTTCTTATGTGGAGTTCATGGGATAGTGACTGTAAGAAATGTTTGTATTATAAGCAATACAAAGGAGTTTTTCTCCACTAATAGTTTTGGCATTGTCAGTTACTTGATACATATTTTATCCGCAGATATACAGTATATTGATGAAGCTCTGCTGTGGTTTGATGCTGTCTGCAGTGCTGACGCTAAAGAGAGACAGGGTGAATCCACGAGGAGAAAGCTCTACAGGGACAACCGCTTCATATCACGTACATCTGCTGCTGGAGAGAAAACAGACCTCCATAAATTTATCAACACAGTCATGAATCATAGATCTCATGTGATTGCAATTCCAAACTCTTCTAAACTCTTCCAGGCACCGCTGCACATTCCTTGAGCGGAGTGGAGCTGTTAAAGTGCCTTTGTTTACACCGACGCCTCTTTGTTTCAAAGCCCGTCGCGTCCCGTCAGGCGTCTGGAGAGGAAGAGCCACGGGCCTCTCCAGGGAGGCTGGGACTTCACCTCTCACATCCTGCTGCTACAAAGCGCCGTGTATACATGTGAAGCGCCGCGTATACATGTGAAGCGGCGTGTGTGTATGCTAGTGTGTGCATGTAGATACAAGGTTGTTTAACGGGGAGTCGCATCCACGCCACCGGGCTCTGGAGCGTGGGGATTTGCATGAGACGCTGACATTGAAGCACCTCGCTGTGCAGCAGCGTGCACATCCACGTGGAAGCGAGGGAATTGGAATCATTGTACGGGGGAGTTTTTTTTTCAGTGGCAGACTGTGATCTCGGAGCTCATGTTGTGGGTGGTGACGCTTTGAGGCTACATTTCCTTACCAGTGTGTGGGAGGGGCACAGGGCAAAAGATGGATTGAGGAGAGGAGGGGAAAAAGAGCAGCGAGTGATAGAAATTACTCTGGTCTCGCAGTGATCTGTGTGGGCTCGCATCTTTTGTCTCCTTTGGTGCAAAAGAAACATACCAAAAACACCTTTTGGTCAGACATCATCTGCCCCCACGCTCCTCAAACGCCTTGGCTGTTGCACAGGCTGAAAGAAACCGAAAAAGATAAGCCACACAGTGGAGGAGTGAAGGCAATATTTATCAACAAAGACGGCCCAGCTTCCTCGCCGCGTGACCTTGTAGGTATAAACGGATTTTGCTGTGGTCTGTTTTTTTTTTGTGCAGCGCCTGCCACCTACTGTAAGAGAGTCATTAAAGTGACTTTGCAGAAGGCTGGCAGCTCTCCCCGACACATATATCAAGAACAGCAGCCTTATTAACATCGGGACAGGAGGAGGCTACCCTGCACAGTCTCCCATTGATCCTCTCAGGTGCAATTAAAAACTAATTGGTAAGGCTGTTTTAATGGCATATTTCAACTCTTTCAAATAAATGTGTGAAGCAGAACATTATGAGGGAGTTTAAAAATAAATGTGTAGCTCTTTAATTGGCTGTCAGTGGAGGGAGTGGTGTTGTGAACGGCATTTGGGGAAATGCTGATGTCTATCATAAAAGTAGCAGCCCTCCCTGAAGCTGTGATGCTTCTGCCCGACACCAGCTGCATACAAACCTTTGCCCTTTGAACCTGAACGATGTGTCACATGACTTTACTCACACTGCTACTTCCAGTCTGAATCTGGCCTCATAGTCGGTGTGTAACGGTTGCCAGCAGCCGTGGTTTAGTGCAGCCGAGCTGAGAGTCACAGTCCTGTGCTTGTTCTGCACGGTCATGAAAAAAGAAATGCACATGGATACGTTTCCTTCATTTATTATAAACAGACACAAACCTCGTGCTGGGGACTGAGGTAACATTTTGCCCAAAGGCAACTTTGGTAGTTTATTTATGACCTTGAACATAAAGAACACTTGTGTATTACACTGTATAAACCGATCCAACACAACAGGAAGGAGGTCACAATAGGCTATACAACTCAAAAGCATCTCTGAAGCTATGAAATTGAAAGTTGAACATGAGTAGATAGTTTCAGCTTGGCTATTTAAACCTACAAAGCCGAACATTTATGTATTTCATTCCTTTTGCATCTCAAGGCCTGGTGAAAGCAACATGATAAGGAGCTCCGGTTTGCTTTCTCCTCATCCTGGTGGTTTGCACATCTGGGTCAGCTGACCAGGAACCTGCAGACGGGTCTTTGGCATTTCATGTGTGCTCGCCATAGTGACAGACGCACACGCCAACCAGCTGGTTGTGCTGACCTCAGTGCATGTCGCTTATGTCGCCAACACGTCTTCAACCCAACTCGCCAGATCCCTCCGCCTGGTCGGTGAGATCCCTCCACCTGGTCGGTGAGATCCCTCCACCTGGTCAGTGAGATCCCTCCACCTGGTCGGTGAGATCCCTCCACCTGGTCGGTGAGATCCCTCCGCCCGGTCGGTGAGATCCCTCCACCCGGTCGGTGAGATCCCTCCACCTGGTCGGTGAGATCCCTCCACCTGGTCGGTGAGATCCCTCCACCTGGTCGGTGGCGTTCCCTCCAGTCAGCTTTGGACGTGTCAGGGACAGCATGTCAAGTTCATTCCATGCATCCAGTCTCTTTTCAAAATAATCTTTCAACGTAGGTTTCGTAGTTTTCAGGTACTTGTACTTGTACTCATACTTAAATTCTTCCTTGTATTTAAGTACGTCTGTTATGTAAAATAGCTACAGAAAAATCTGGAAGTTATGCAACAAAACTAAAACAAATTAAGTTCATGTTGACTTGGTTTGACACGAGAAAACTGATTTATGCTTCCTGGGTGAAAGTCCTGTGTTTGTTTGACCAAACCACCCTCCACTCCTACCCTACCAAAACTATTTAAACTAAGTCAATTGCTCTGAGTTTACAGTGAAGATCGGAGCAGTGGCCAAGCTGCAGTACTTGACACGTCGGGACTGAGGCCGGGTTGTTGTAGCGAGCAGCAGAGAGCGAGCTGTACCCAGAATGCCAGAATTGGCCTTGTAAAAGTTAATAAGGGTCCCCTTTTGAAATAAATATGTCTTGTAGCGTTGCAATTAACACTTTTAATGGTCTGAAGGTAAACAGCGTCAAGCAGATCGAATTATTGTCAAAGAAATCAAACATCGACTTCTTCCATTTCAGTTGCATGTTGGGTTACTGTAGGCAGTAAGCTAGTTAGCCAGGCATGCTAATGTCACACAACGCTGGTTTGCTGTTTGATCTCCTCCTGAAACTTTGATCTACACCAACAGGTTAGAAACCAAATGGTGGAACCGTAGAGCAGAGATTCTATTGAAGGGATATCGTGCAAAGGAGAAGTACTTTCTCTGCTCGACAACAGTGAAGATGACCCATCAGTACTTTAAAAAGATGTGTTGAATATGTGCACAAGTAAAATGTTGCATTTAAAGTATTGAGCACGAGGATGTACAATCTCTGCTCAGCACCGGTAAAAATAATCTTACAAACCCTAAAACTCAAAGAGGACAAATGCCACCAATAGATCTAATGAATGAGTTTAATTGAATACAAACGGTGAATAAATTAAATTAGACAGACTGTAAAAACAGCATTTAATGCATCCTTATGCCTGCAGTAAATTCAGAACATTTCATTTTCGTACTGACCTTACAAGCTCGTATGTCACCTCATTTTGCCGGAGCACTTATTCCACTTTACATGTTGCATGCCGTGTGTTTGCTCACCCCGTAGTTTGAAAAGGAGGCGTATCTAAACTGAGTGCTGCCCGTAGGAGTCTCTGACATTTCATATTGCTAAACAAATGCTTTTCTGTCTTTTAATCCACTCCCTGCTGCGCGTTGAGAGCCATGAAGAAGTCCATTCTTCCCTCCTGCCATTTCTCTTGATTTAGAATAATTTCGTCGGCTTGTCATTGGTTTTAGTGAAATAACTCTCTTTCTGCTGTTCACTTTAAAAGATTATAGTGGTGCCTTGTGCCTATTGCTGCATTTCATTGTATTTCTTGCTTTGCTTTAGCTCTTAAATGAATGCACACAGAACATGTCTTAGCTGCAGGCTGAGCCTCGTGAACATCACTCTCCTGTTTGTCTTTGGGCCTCTAGCGACACTTTGACCAGAGAACGCTTTTGACCATTTTAGGAATTCTCAAGTATTTTATAAAAAGTGGGTGAAAATGTCATAAATAAAATGTTATACTTGTATGTTTGGTACTGTGTATGCCATTTCAAATCTCAAATATAATCCTTTATCCCTGTAATACCTTTGATCCATTTGTAATAAATTATGAAAGTTTGCTTTCTTTTATCAACCCAGTTTGATTTGTTGTTTCATGACAATATTTATTACCATGAGTTAAGTATGTAAAACAACGTGGAAACACTTTGCTAGTGAGCATGTGTGGCTGTGTGAGCTCTGACATATGTGAGTATTAATGTAAATGTCCTCTGAATATGATTAAAGTATCTGCAGAGTTCTCCTGACCTTTCCTTTGTGTCATTCATGAATTAATGGATAATTATTGGTGATTATTGTCAGTTAGAATGATGTAATATTCAACTCGACAGGACATAATCATGTCTTCACTGTTTTTTAGCAGTAGTAATAATTGTGCAATACTTAACACATGTTAGCGGTAGTAATTAGGCAATACTTAACACATGTTTGCGGTAGTAATACTTACGCAATACTTAACACATGATAGTGGTAGTAATAATTATGCAATACTTAACACATGTTAGCGGTAGTAATACTTACGCAATACTTAACACATGTTAGCGGTAGTAATTAGGCAATACTTAACACATGATAGCGGTTGTAATACTTACGCAATACTTAACACATGTTAGCGGTAGTAATAATTATGCAATACTGAACACGTGTTAGCGGTAGTAATTAGGCAATACTTAACACATGTTAGCGGTAGTAATACTTGCGCAATACTTAACACATGTTAGCGGTAGTAATACTTACGCAATACTTAACACATGTTAGCGGTAGTAATTAGGCAATACTTAACACATGATAGCGGTAGTAATACTTACGCAATACTTAACACATGTTAGCGGTAGTAATAATTATGCAATACTGAACACGTGTTAGCGGTAGTAATTAGGCAATACTTAACACATGTTAGCGGTAGTAATACTTACGCAATACTTAACACATGTTAGCGGTATAATACTTACGCAATACTTAACACATGTTAGCGGTAGTAATTAGGCAATACTTAACACATGTTAGCGGTAGTAATACTTACGCAATACTTAACACATGTTAGCGGTAGTAATAATTATGCAATACTTAACACATGTTAGCGGTAGTAATAATTACGCAATACTTAACACATGTTAGCGGTATAATAATTACGCAATACTTAACACATGCTAGCGGTAGTATTAATTATGCAATACTTAACACATGTTAGCGGTAGTAATAATTACGCAATACTTAACACATGATAGCGGTAGTAATAATTACGCAATACTTAACACATGTTAGCGGTAGTAATAATTATGCAATACTTAACACATGATAGCGGTAGTAATAATTACGCAATACTTAACACATGATAGCGGTAGTAATAATTATGCAATACTTAACACACGATAGCGGTAGTAATAATTATGCAATACTTAACACATGTTAGTGGTAGTGAGAATTATGCAATACTTAACACATGATAGTGGTTGTAATAAATATGGTTATCCAGTCGTTAGTTAAACAGCTGATCCACTGAATGCGCAGGTAGAAAATCCACGGCCCGCCTCTGATGGAACGTATATAAATGCTGTGGTGCCTGGACTACTTTAGACAACAGCTGTACAAGATAAATCAAACTGGGGGAGAATTAAAACCATATTACACAGAACACAACCTTATCACAAAACAAGAAGACCTTTCATAAAACACAATGACATTTGAGAAAACACAACATTTCAGGAACACAAAACAATTCACAAAACACACAAAAGTCGACATCAAGACCTTTCCTAAAAACAAAACAATTTGCGAAAGAATAATTACAAAAATAATCACAAGGAAATAATATCAGTAAACCAAACAATCTTTATGCCGTTTCTATTTTTAAAAAAGAGCACATTTTGACTGTATCATGTTCAAAAACCCGTACCATGTGTTATTTTGATCAAAGAAACAAAATACATTGCAGCGTTCACACGTACCAAACAGATGGCCAACTTATTGCCTGAACTAAATAAATAAAGTATTCGGATTTTACTAATCACTATTTACCCTCACTTATCTCACTTATCTTACTTATCTTAATCATCTCTGGTGTAATCGGTCACTGCAACGTCGTTCACGTGGCTCAGAAACCATCTGTCAGCTTTTATCTACATTCTAAGCTTTCTTCCCGTCACTTTCTGGATCTTAAGAGGCCGTCCTCACATATCCAAACGCATTTTACATCTGTGTCTTGATGTGGAAGCGTGCTACTCGTCCACAAAGTATTCAGAAGTCATTGGAACGGATAGCTAACACAATTCATCATTAATTCTGTTTAAGACTCACACGTTTTCATTACGTTAAAAGGACATTTTGCTGCATAATTTGTGTGGAACAGTGAATAATGTGGTGACAGACCACCAGATCTCTTTCTGAATAAAAGAGGCTGAAGCGTCCATCAGGAGCAACGAGGGAATGACCAAACCCGGCTGTTTCTGTGCGGATGACTCAGGCTGCTGCCCGTCTGAAGAGAGCGGTTTGGCTGCTTTTTGTAGAGAGACAGATTCTGGACATGAGACAGCCGTCAGCTCTGTGAAGGCAATAAGAAGTGCTGACTAATGCCGAGCAGCAGCGACCCGGGATGAGGTTACGCCGATCATTTTGAGAGACAGAAGTCCAGGCGAGGACAAAAGAGCTCTGTGGGCCTCGCAGCGAGATATCTGTGGTGATTACAGACGGTTACGTTTTCACTCACGCTCTCTCTCTTTTAATGCTTCTTTATTTTGCCCTTACTGAATCAAAATGTTCTAATTTTCTCTGTGCTTACGTTCCCTCACAGTGTCTCTCTCTCTCTCTTCCTGGCCCCCGGACAGCTAACATCATCAACATCCAATAAAAGATAATTTCTATCATAGAAAAGGTCCAGATGAGCTCGCTCCTTTTTACTGGATGATTAAATGGAATCTGTGACAGCAACAGGCCGATGGCGCCGGGATCGGCGCACAAAGAGGCTTTTTGTGCCCCGCGTTCAGCCCTTGTGATCACAACGTGGTAACATGTAAGACAGGTATTACGTATAACGTTGCACAATATCAATTTAACGTTGGCTATGATGCCTATTGTTGAATGCTGCTGATCGTCGGTCTGGCGTTCCACACTTGCACATCTCCCGATCCACACTTTGTTTAATGCAACATGAAGTTGTTTACAGGAGTTGAACAACATTTGACTGTGTTTGTATTAATTTAAATTGTTCAATTCAGTTTATTTTATATAGCCCAACATCACAAATACAAGTTTGCTTCGGAGGGCTTTACAATCTGTACACTTGACATCCCTGTCCCGGGACCTCACATCGGATCAGGAAAAACTCCCCCAATAAAGATAGTAAAAACCCTTTCACAGGGAAAAAAAAGGGGAAGAAACCTGAGGGAGAGCAACAGAGGAGGATCCCTCTCCCCGGATGGACAGAAGCAATAGATGTCATGTGGCCAGAATGAATAACGTAACGGAGTTACAGCACATTCAATGAATGTGACAGAAATTATTCATATAATGAGTAGTATGCATGGTCCATGATCCAGATAGCCACGATCCATTAAGCAGAAGGAGAGAGAGAGGAGGGGCATCCCAAGGGCAGTGGGAGGAGAAAGCAGGGCCATGGCAGCTGGCAGGACCGGCTCAAGGCCAGTTGCATCAGCAGGGCTATGGTTGCATCAGCAGGGCATCCAGGCAGCCACGAATCCATGGAAAAAGAAAGTAGAGTTAGTAATATGTATTGAAGAGACAATCATTTCGGAGAGAAAGAAGAGGTGAAGAGGAAAGGAGGAGAGGAGGAGCGAAAGAGGAAGAGAAGGAAAAGGAGGAGCTCAGTGTATCCTAAGATGTCCCCCAGCAGTCTAGGCCTATAGCAGCATATCTATGGGCTGGACCAGGGCAAACCTGAGCCAGCCCTAACTATAAGCCTGAAACAGCCCTAACTATAAGCGCCATCAAAGAGGAAAGTCTTAAGTCTACTCTTAAATGAGGTGACTATGTCTGCCCCCCGAACTGAAAGTGGAAACTGATTCCACAGAAGAGGAGCCCGATAACTGAAAGCTCTAGCCCCCAACCTACTTTTTAACACTCTGGGAACCACAAGTAACCCTGCATTCAGTGAGCGTAATGCTCTCGTGGGGTAATATGGCACTATAAGGTCCTTAAGATATGATGGTGCATCACCAGTTAAGGCTTTGTAGGTAAGGAGAAGGATTTTAAATATGATTCTCGATCTTACAGGAAGCCAGTGGAGAGCAGCTAGTACAGGAGTAATGTGATCTCTCTTCCGCGTCCTCGTTAGTACACGAGCTGCAGCATTCTGGATCAGTTGGAGAGATCCAAGGGATTTACCGGATCAGCCTGATAATACGGAGTTACAGTAATTCAGTCTTGAGGTAACAAGTGCATGAATCAATGTTTCTGCATCACGTTGAGACAGGATGTGCCGGATCTTTGAGATGTTCCGTAGGTGAAAAAAGGCGATCCTTGAGATCTGTTTCACGTGAGAGCCAAAGGACAGGTCCTGATCAAAAATAACTCAGAGATTCCTTACGGTGGTGGTAAATGCCAGAGCGATGCCATCCAGAGAAACCACATCATCAGATACTTGATTTCTGAGGTGTTCTGGTCCGAGTAAAATAACTTCAGTCTTGTCCGAGTTCAGCAGCAGGAAGTTGCAGGTCATCCAGGTTTTGATGTCTTTAAGACACGGGCAAATGTAAATGTAGGCAACAGCTGATCTCCCTTTTCAAAACAAGCATCCATTTTGTTATCTACTGTAAAAGTCGGGTTACAAGCCGCTCCTACCTCCGGTCAGTGTCCCGCTGTAGCAAGCTAGGAGAAGCGCGCTAGCTAGTGCTGCTGCTAGCTAGTGCTGCTGCTAGCTAGTGCTGCTGCTAGCTAGCGGTAGCGCTGCTGCTAGCTCCCCGCTTCTGTTGCTAGCTCCCTGCTGCTGCTGCTACTGCCCGCGTCCCCACTGCCCGAGTCGGGTCTTAAGCCGGGGCTGGTCCCTCTACCATCGATAGTTGTCGAGGAGCTAGCGGAATTTAACGGAGAGCTAGCAGAAGTTAGCAGGGGAATTAGCATGAGCGCCAGCTGGCTACAGCGCGGAGCAAACGGGGACACTGACTGAAGGTAGTAGCGGCGTGTAACCCGACTTTTACGGTACTTCTTCTTCTTCTTCTTGGAAAAACCAGTGAGGTGCCAGCAGCTGGACTGGAATGTGGAACTGGAGCTTTCCCAACATGCTTTGCGCACAGTTTGCTGAACCGCACACATTCAGCGGAGACGCAGAAAGTATGAATTAGCATTAAACCAGCTCACATCTAGTCTCATCATAATCAACCATTGTTTAGCCCAACTCATTCAGCCACAGTCTCATGATGAACCCAACATATCTCTACACTTCTCAATGGTTGGGTTCATAACGTTCTCCATAGATTTACCTTACCTCATTTTGCCCCTAACACACACACACACACACCCCTAAACACACACCTACAGACACACCTACACACACACACACACAGACACACACACCTACAGACACACACCTAAACACACACACACACACCTACACACAGACACACTTTATTCAAATATTTCCTTGAAAGAGGAAAATATTTTTCTCTGTACAGCATCTGAAGGTTTTTTTTTCCGCACATAAACTCTGAACTCAATTTGAATTTTACATCAGTCGTAACTATTGATTAAAAGGCTGTAATGAACACTTTCAGTGTATTGAGTGTAGAAACAGCACACTCGTGTCAGTGAACAAGAAAGGAAATGTTTGGCAAAGGAGAAAACATCTTGAAATTCAGATGTCACCTTAACGTCGCCCTAAAAGACGATAACATCTCCTGCAGGAACCGTTTCACCGCCTCGTGCCGGGTAGCCGGGCGATGATGTCATGACAACAAGACCAGAGAGGCAGCGCTGTAAACATACAAGTACAAAAGCAATCTGTAAAGAGTCTATTTATTGTTTGATTTTTGTATGTACCTAGCAGTCTGGAAAAAAACATTGAATGTACACAGTCATAGAAAATGTGAAACCATTGATTTTCTGTGTTTTATGGAAGTGATTTGATTTTAACATGAAAAACAAGCAAATAAACAGTCCGTTCAAGAGTGAACTACAAAACACTGTTTCACACAATTCATTTCTTAAGAGCTGGAATAATTAGTCAATTAATAGATTAGTCATTTGACAATTGTTTTGAGAATTGATTAATTGTCTTTAATTAATTTAAATTACCTCTAAACAGTATTACTATTAGTGGCATTAAATGTGTTCAAGTGACGTGCCGCCACCACGGGAAAATGTTTTGTAATGTTTATTACAATGTTAGGCTCAACCATTTTAGAGACAACAAAACTATGTTGTACAAGTTTAATGTGAGATTGAGAAAAAAAACTATATTGTCGGTTAAACGTTATGTTTAGGCAACACAAGTGTAACGTTAGATTAAACCAGTAAATTATGTTAGATTGAAGGAATACAACTGCTTAATAAGAATGAACATGTTTAATTTTAGATTAAAGGAATACAACAACATTGTTAGGTTAAACCAGTTAGATGTTAGAATGAGGCAACACAACATTGTTAGGTTAAACCAGTTAGATGCTAGATTGAGGCAACACAACATTGTTAGGTTAAACCAGTTAGATGCTAGATTGAGGCAACACAACATTGTTAGGTTAAACAGCACAACACAACTAGTTGATAAGATGAAAGCAGCTTCACATGATGCACCGTTCAGACGTTGTGGTCATTTCACATTTTCCGTGACATCTGGCTGGTTATGAGAGTATAAATATTCTCATCTCAGCAAGAAAATCCAAATCTGCTCTTCACCACAACTGACATATTGCACATTGTCCATGCTATTACATCACACATAAGTATACATTTCCATTAAACAGCCCTCCAGGAGCAGCTGTGTCTAATATTACAACGATGTCCTGTCCAAACATGAGGCAGAGCTCACTCCCATAAATTCCACTATCAACCTCTAACAGTGCCAAACGCCCTTTACTCCATTTTATTCTTCAGATAAAGCTCCATCTCCTGCCATTTTTCACAATCCAATACTGGGTACCGATGTGACACCCAACCCCAATTCCTGACACAATTACCCCCTTGAACCCCGCACGTCTCCAGGATTGTGTGAGCCCTTCAGGCCAGACAGCATCAATAAGTGCCTGACAGGCCTTGGAGGAGCCCTGTTCCCAGACAGCAGCGGCAAGATGAAAGACAAATGAAGAATAATTGACTCGCAGCTCTCGGCCAAAGGGATTATGACTGAACTCATGGGATCTCTTCCACTTTCTCTCTCTTTCGGTCTCTGACTGTCCGGCCCTCTCCCCATCCATCGCTCTCCCGGTCTCGTCGGCTGTTGGGTTTCTCATGGCACCCCAGAACCACAGTGTCCATTAATACCCAACAGAAAGGGGAAAAGTTATTAAAGACATCAATAAACGTCATTAGAATCCGAGGGGAAGTGAGTGACCTCATTTGAAACCCTGGGACTGAGCTGTGCCTCTGCTAATGCTCAATCTGCTTTTCTCCTCCCGTCTTCAGAGGCTCAAACACACAAAAGGACACATTTGACACAAACAAATATAATTCAAGGTACTTGAAGTTTCTCTTGTACGCACATTGTTATGCAGAACACAGTGATACGTTTGTCTGTTTGAAGCAGCTCATTATTTTCAAGGGTTTTTTAGAATCCAACAGTCTCACCAGTCAATCAGATCAATGCTACGTCTATTATTCACAGAATCCGTTGTGTCATATTACAATGTTTTGCTTCTGTTGTGGAAAGACTTTGCAACAAGAAGAGGTAACTGTGTACCCCAGAGGACTGTGAACTTTCTAAGACCCTGATGAGTTAGTGTTTCTTCTTGCAGCCCAGCAGTCTGCCTTCAGGGTAATTGGGGAAGGAGAAAAAAGATAGAATGGGCATGGGAAATGTTATGGATTATATTCCTGGAATGGGAACTGTGGCCCAACGTTTCTTGTAATGAATGTGTGTGCACTCACCATGCAAACAATAAACTAAATTCTAAAAGATTAGAGCGTTATCTGGCCCTAGACGTATGAATTGTTACTGTTAGAGATAGAAATATGGATCCTAACCAAGTACAGGCTCAGTGACCACAAACTGGATATCAGAATAGGAAGACACAAACATGCAGAGCAACCAACAGTGGTCACTGGTCGACAGCTGAGGTTCAGACAGAAATGTATAACATTCAATGAGATGAACATATATTTTTGACAAATTCAAATCTGTAATCCCAGATTCCTGAGGGCTCTCAAAATATTAAAAAAAATACTCAGAGGAGAATCCTCCAATCCCACCAGAGAGTCCTCTTGCCTCCAGATGCTCATCCTGATCTTTTGGTTAACAGGATGTAACTCTGGATGTGGACGTTATCGGACCTTTATTTGGGTAAAAGTGAAGAACTTAATCCACTTCTTCATTGCACCCCACACAAAATATAAACAATTAGGTAAAGCGCAGTCATGCTGGAGAGAGTGTGGGCAGATGAACGCCAACCACTCACACATGTTTTGGACATGTATAAAAATTCAAACATTCTGGTTCTTCAGACTCTGGAGGAGACCTTATGCTACAAGATCCCCAGGGACCCAGGGACTGTTTATCTGGGACTGATACCTGTCGATATAAAAAAATTTTAATGAGCGATTGGTGACCCCCCCCCCCTCCCCCCTATTAATTTACTTGATTTATTTTGTCCTCTTTTTTGTCATTTACAATGTTTTGTCGCGTTTTTTGTTAACAAAAAAAAAGAAGTGATATCTGCACATTCCCTGGTTTGTGTTCTTTAGCTGGTGGCAGTGATTTCTTAAACTCCTTCTTGGTTGCTGGATTACATTTCACCCAGATACAACAGATACATTTTTCTGATTGGCTATTCGTGTAGCCCATTTCTTTTTTTTGATTGGCTGATGAGTCCAGGGGATTCGGGGGAGACGTGCTTGATTCCTCCATGGTGAGGGCAGCGCGACCAGGTCATGTTTGTGCGCGGCGGCACATTAAATAGCCTAGAGTTTTTTTTCAGCGTGAGAAATACGATGTGTGGCGGGAGGGCGGGACTTAAGACCGAAATGCGTGACACTTGAGAGCCCTGCATCTACATGCTCTGGCCTATGGACCCACCATCTCACTAAAGTCGTCCATCCAAGTACAACCCATTGTGGAACATTATCATTTAGCCCGCCTCGCTGAACGCTGGCCGTGTCCTCCCCTGATCTCCCCTCGCTCCCTCTACTAAAGACCTTGAACACCCGGTCCTCTCTCCTGGGTCCATGTCGGCCATCTGCGCTCCAGACAGGAGGGGAACGCGGTGATGAGTTGCTGCCCGTCCGGGGCGACGCAGATCAATGTGAGGGTGTGGATGAGTGAGTAAAATGAGCATTGATTGCCAGTAGGCGGCACGCTGCCAAGGGGGGGGCGAGGCTGAGGCCTCGGGGTGTGTGTGTGTGTGTGTGTGTGTGCGTGTGCGTGTGTGTGTGTGTGAGATAAATACTATAATGTGTTTGATTTGAGACCACCAGGTTAGTTACACAGAATCAATCCCATGCATACAAAATAGTCGGTTCAAATATTATTCCGTGGAAGGAAAAGAGAGCACTTAAAACACCGTTTCTTCAATAAGTGTATTCATAACCTGATGATACATACTGTGTCCTCCTCTACTTTGCCATATCTCATTATTTCTCTCCCGCCATTCTGCTGATCCAGACATCGCTGCCACTTAAAGATTTTGAAACATAAGCACGACGGATAACCTCCGAATGGTGCGGAAGATCAGATCCTCAGCAGCTGTTTAATAGCAAGATACTAAGCTTGAATATGGAAACTTTTTAATCTATTCACTGACAATAGCGGGGAAAAAGAGCAATAAAAGCAGCAGCACTGTAGTTTCACATCTATAAAGAAGTAGTAGGGAACATTCATTTCAACTAATTGGTGAACATCCAATATGTGTGTTTGCTTTTTACTCTGGACTCAATTCCCTCCTTCATTTAGTAATTCCACGTTTTCACAAGATCAGTTGTCCCTTCATTATGTGTTCTCTAAGCTGCGATCTGTTTCTGTTTCATTTCGTGTCATGAAAGAGATATCCAGTCATTTTAAGATACTGTTTGATGGATAAACCCCAGCGGCTTGTACCGAGAGACGGACAATTTAACATCTGATGCACAGCAGTGACGGGCGCCAGAACTCCACCGCCGATGGGATGGAGGGCGCATTGAGGCTTCAGCAGCTTTAAAGGCACTGCAGGCATAGCAATTGTTGCTGTCATTGCCCGCAATTAAAATCAAAAGCAACCGCTTATTGACTATTAAGGAAACATTGAAAGCAATATAGAAAGTCCTGTATCGTTATGTCATATTTTATGAAGATAGTTAACGATTAATACATTGTTAACCCGATACCAATTTGATTTAGCCGAATGTACATTAATTTAATATGATATCGTGCAGCAACAACATTTCGGCGTGGACTTCGGCTCGGTGAATGAGTACATTACACATTTCACTTTTTGGAGACTTTACATATCTGTGTGTCGTGGTAAGTTTCACCCGTTTACTGTCACTCTTTTCCCTCAATCATGCTGGTGAAAACTGCAAAGAAAGACAATGCAAACATTCAGTGTACATACTTAAACATAGCGTTGCGAACGGATTCTGGAGCATGTGGCCCACGGTAAAATGTTACTCAACCGGAAGTACTGGAAGCGGCAGTTGATACACCGGAAGTCCCCACCCCGGAAGTGATGCCATAACATAACACAAACAGGAAAATCTACTTGAAATAAACAACCATTAATTAAACAAAAGTGAAATTGAAAATGCCGTAAAGGCAACACACTATGACTTAATATGTAACACTTCCGATTCATTAAGCGGCCGTATCCATCAAAGTGTGTTTTTCCCAGCTGAAGATTGCACCTGGTTGCTATGATGCGGAATATGAGCACATGGTGGATTTCTTATGAAGCACGTAGAGCGAGAGGACCTGGAGGTCAACGTGGCTAATGAGATTTCGTGGGCGAGGAAACAACTCGGCGAATACCCTTCTTTATTTTAACATTCAGATCTTTATTATCCCACATGGTCCAGGGCTCCAGGCACGAGGACAAGTGTAGGTCCATCGTGAAAGCAATAACATAACATACACTTGATAAAACTCATTTCATCACATTGACATTGAGGCCATTTCCCCCGCCCCTCCTCCACTGTGATTGGACTCCTGGGTTAAAAAGGGACAGTGACGAGCTCAGAGTTTTACACAAAGTAGATTTTTATTTTTACTCTCAGCGAAAACAAAACAAAAAAAAAAATGTGCAAAGCAGACGCTCAGCGCCTCGTCATGCTGCTGCTGTTTGCAGCATCGTGTAAATAAGCGCTGATCCCATTTCAAATATAAAAAAAAAAACGTGCTGGACGGGAGAAAAACTCTGGCCTGGCAAATGAGCAAACACCAACTGTCATGGATTCTAATTCAAATATTGGAGATGATTCTGGGGGTATTGATAAAGTGCGTGGACTCCACATTTCTGAGAACAACACAGACAAACCACTTCATACGATAACCAAGAAGAATTTTGAAGAAATTAACAGTGAAAAAAAGTGAAATGCACATTTCCCACATTCAAGGATTTCAAGGTGTTCAACATACTGTAAAAGTTGGGTTACATATTACATATTATTACATTACATATTATGGTATATATTGATTTGTTTTTTTGTTACTTATGATCGCAGATGATTATTTTTGTGACAACGTTTAGTTTTGGGAAGTTTTATGCACAAAGTCCATCAAGTCATTACTTGTTAAAGTTCATATGACAGAATAAATACAAGTAAATATGAATAAATAGTTGATGATATGTTAAATACAGTGGTTACATATGTAGGTAAATCAGCAGTAAATACATAAAAAAGTAGCGATTTATTTCATTGAAGAATCAGTATATTGACATGATGTGTACGTGTAAGGTTAACGAGAAAGCATTTTATTTGTATTCATTATGCCTTTTGTGTGTTTTAGACTCTTTCTTACGTCATTAAACCTGTGGACAACGGACAACTGTCTCCAGAGTCGTGATTCCAGGAAGGAGTTTGTCTGACTGCCAGGTGCATCACAGCACATATACTGAGGGCAGCACATGGACTACCATCAACAGTTCGTTAGCATCGAGCAGCAAAGACTACAGAATACATCCTGACAGGACAAGAGCCCAGAGCCACGCTGACGACCGAGGGAGCGTCACATGAGGAGAGGAGTGCAGAGGAAGCGACTTCCCTGTTCACGACTTCCTCTCCTGAGGATTCAGTCCTGCTGTAACAGGAGCACTGTGGAAGTATTTGTATTACAGACTACAGAATAAAGACTACAGACTACAGAATAAAGACTACAGAATAAAGACTACAGAAAAAAGACTACAGACTACAGAATAAAGACTACAGACTATAGAATAAAGACTACAGACTACAGAATAAAGACTACAGACTACAGAATAAAGACTACAGACTACAGAATAAAGACCACATACTACAGAATAAAGACTACAGACTACAGAATAAAGACTACAGACTATAGAATGAAGACTACATAATAAAGTCTAAAGACAACAGACTACAGAATAAAGACTACGGAATAAAGACTACAGAATAAAGACTACAGACTACATAATAAAGACTACAGACTACAGAATAAAGACTACAGAATAAAGACTACAGACTACATAATAAAGACTACAGACTACAGAATAAAGACGACAGAATAAAGACTACAGACTACAGAATAAAGACTACAGACTACAGAATAAAGACGACAGAATAAAGACTACAGACTACAGAATAAAGACTACAGACTACAGAATAAAGACGACAGAATAAAGACTACAGACTACAGAATAAAGACTACAGACTACAGAATAAAGACTACAGAATGAAGACTACAGACTACAGAAAAAAGACCACATACTACAGAATAAAGACTACAGAATAAAGACCACAGACTACAGAATAAAGACTACAGACTACAGAATGAAGACTACAGACTACATAGTAAAGACTACAGAATATAGACTACAGAATAAAGACCACAAACTACAGAATAAAGACCACAGACTACAAAATAAAGACCACAGAATAAAGACCACAGACTACTTTATAAAGACTACAGAATAAAGACCACAGAATAAAGACCACAGACTACTTTATAAAGACTACAGAATAAAGACTACAGAATAAAGACCACAGACTACAGAATAAAGACTACAGAATGAAGACTACAGAATAAAGTCTAAAGACTACAGACTACAGAATAAAGACTACAGACTACATCGTAAAGACTACAGAATAAAGACTACAGACTACAGAATATATACTACAGAATAAAGACCACAAACTACAGAATAAAGACCACAGACTACAGAATATAGACGACAGAATAAATCCTGACAGAAGTCTGACCTACAAGAGCCCAGAGCCACGCTGACTACTGAGTGAGTGTCACATGACACAACTTCCTCTCGTGAGTATTCAGTCCTACTGAAACAGGAGAACACTGTGGAAGTATTTGCATTAATGATCTAAATGTGTGTATGAATGTAATGAACGTTCATGACTCCACGTTACTGTCACTAATGAGACAGTAACTTCCATGGCTGTCTAAGTGGCTCCGAGCAGCATCATCGTAACTGAAGACGATTAGGCTTTTCAAGACGGCTCAGCATGTGTAACACTTTGATTGGACGTCTTGTTCTCCTTTACATGTTGAAAGAATTATAGCTTAATTTAAATGCTAATTTGGGATATTTCACGCAGCAATGTGGGCAGCAGATTCTTTCCCCAGTAAACTAATTATTCAAATGAGATGCAGTCCTCATCCGGCTTTGAGTCGCTGGAGGAGAGGCGGGTCAGCTCGACACAGAGGTCCTAGAATCCTGCAGGAGGACGCTTGTCGACAAAGAGTCTGATTTTCACTTGTTCCTGTGTTTTGAATTTAAAAAAGCATTATCTGACTTGGATATATTATGTTCCTACATACATAATAGCTATGAATGCTTTAAAATTACAATACAACAATTCTGCTACGGTAAAACGATAGTAACCTTACTACTTTGAATTATCCTCCATTTGCCCTTTCCCCGGTTTTATTATTCCGATCAGTCACGCTGTGTATCAGCGCTGCTGTCGTGAAACATTCTGAGCACATCAACCACGGAGCATGAATACTTTATAAAGGCGATAAACCATGCGTTTATGGCCGCTGCAATTACAGTGAGTCATTCCCCTGCATGGGCCCTCCGTTAAATTTCTTATAATTATCACCATGTCGACAAATTTGTGCTTTATAATAGATGAAGAGTGATCATCAGCTGTGGTGTTTTTATTGCATGTTTAAATGTTGCAGAGCGTAGAGTCACGTGGAGAACTGGTCCGATGTTAGTGGAGGAAGCTGCAGCACACATGTTAGACAACGCCATGTGGAGATGATACGCACACACACACACACACACACACACACACACACACACACACACACACACACACACACGTTAGAAAGGCCATGTGGGGATATATGATGCACACACAGACACACAAACATGTTAGACGATGCCATGTGGGGATGATACGCACACACACGCACACACACACACACACACACACACGCACACACACGTTAGACAGGCCATGTGGGGATTTATGATGCACACACACACACACACACGTTAGTCTAGACAATGCCATGTGGGGATATGACACACACACACACACACACGTTAGAAAGGCCATGTGGGGATATATGATGCACACACACTTGTGGTGGACGGAGACATTCCTCAGGTTGAATGCTTTTTAGACACAGATAATGCATTTTCTTTGGGTATTTATAGTTATTTATGTTGATATAAAATTGACAATTATCGACATCTTATTGATTCCTAGTTTGTTGGTGTCTCAAGGATTTTTTAGATAAACCAGAGAAGCATTTCCTTAAGAAAATAAGTGTGATTGCTGTGTGCGTGGGGAGATTTGTGGATGACTTTATAATTTATATCAACACCTAACACACAAAATATTATTCATAAACATTACATGTAATCATTATGATCTTATTTACATTTGTTATGAGTACAATGTAAGATAATGGGCATCCATAATGCAATTCAGAATTCCTAATAACTCATACACTGTTCATATCATAATGAGCTTCTGTACTGTACATCGGTGTCTATAAAGTGGTTTAAATATGAAAGGAGTTTGTACTGTACACATTCACTAAGAGAGCAAATAGACGTCAATTGAGATTAAAAAAAAAATTCAGCTATAGCTCATTAAAATTGCAAATGTTAAGTAAATATGCATTTCCTGTTACAGGTGTGCGGCAACACTCATTTAAACAAACATGATGTACGGCTCTTCTGCGGTTCACCAAGAGAACAACTTTTGCTTTATGAAAGTCTCATTATAAATGTTGCTGCTTAGTAAACACTTGTTGTACACAGCTTACACAAATGTCATCTGTTAAATAGACATAGAGGATTAAATGAGTCTGAAATGCATTTATACACATAATTGATATGGTTTAATCTGACTACAAACCTTTATTTACAATTCCAATTCACTGCTGGAGCTTCTTTATCCATGCACATATTCAAGGTTATCTTCCACTAATGCATACTAAAAAGGACATATTAAGATGTTAATGTTGAGTTAACGCTGTGGACAAGATACTGGAGGTGAGTGCAGACTGACCCGGACCTCTATTATCTGCTTTTCTACATTATGGAGAGTTCATTAGGAGCTCATGCGCTGCCACTGGTGCACTCTCTGATTAATAAGGTAACACATTCACCACTAGTATGTCTTAATGCACCTGCAACAGAATGAATCCATTTGAATAAGATGATGATATGATGATTTCTGTGCTGCACATGAGGCAGTGGCAATGACTAATCCTGTCATAAGAAGTGCATATTGGTACTAATGAAACTGAAGGAGCCTTGGCTGATCAAAGAGGAAGCGAGAGCAAACAGAAAGCAGTGCACTGAGAGGATGTTTTCCTGGGTGACCTTGTTCTGAGAAAACCTGTTCAAAGTGTCCCTGTGAAGAAAACAACAATTACTGTCACGGGTGGGCGATGAGAGGCAAAGCACCTGGAAAAGGAATTGCAAATGGAGGACAAAGAATCTTCATTACTATGCCACGTTTGCTTCCAGGAAAAAGTGCTTTGTGACGCTAAGCATAAGCAACCGGATTTATCCAGCATACCAGGATGATCACACTTGGTTGAGTAGACGTCTGTTTCAGACGTGGAATCTGTTCCACTGATGGCTTCACATGACAGAAGCATTACGGATAGAGTTGCAATGCTCACATGACATTTGGCTTTTGATAGAACAGCATTGTTGGAGAGAAAAGTCTTTGTTCTCTCACAAGCTGCATCCGTGACTGATATTAAAACATGAGGCCTTATTTGGATGGATAGATATTTACTTTATTCATCCCCAAGGGGAAATGTGTTAACTGGATGAGGATAAGGGATGGTTAGGGGTTTATTATAGGGGATTCACGAATACATTTCACATCAATTTCATAAATTATTAGAAACATGACTCAATAGGTTTTGCCTGATTGCGCACATGCTGTATTTTAAATGTTTTGCTGGGTATACATACCACCACATTCTCACCCCAACTGGGCAAAACACTCTTAACTGTGACGCTCTACGTGCTGTAGAGTCAGTTTCCACTCATTACATGAACAGTGTCTTTTAACAATAAACTTCACCACTTAGTTAGGCTTAGCGTGGTTGATGTTGAATAAACTCTCCCGAGTGACTTTCATCACTTTACATTTAGTTTTGCACAGAACACTAACAGCGGTTTCCTGGATGAAAGTCCTGTGTTTCTTGTGGAATATCTTGCTATTTATACTGTGTCAGTTGCTCTCACTTCTTACAATGATGCTGGTGGGTTTACATTGGAGTTAGTTCAAAGCCACAGCGCATTGTTATGAGGGTCACTGACCAATATTCAGTATTTGACGAGTTGAGAGTGAGGCTGGGTCCTGCCTGCATCAGCTAGTTTTTGGCACAACAGCAAACTTCTTGCTAACGCAGGTCTTATTTGGAGTAGGTTGTGGTTTAACGATTCTGAATTATTATGTCAAATGTATTACTGGAGTATTTCTTTGAAGGTCCTCACAGCCTCACATACTAATATTCTTAAAACAACAACAAAAAGAGTAAGACACCTCTTAATCTCCATCTATTTATGCTATTAGGTATCCAGTCTGTAGTCTATATTGTCGCGTGTCTTGTCAAAATGAAATCAAAATAACGTTTTCATACAATGATTGTTCTACAGTCGCAGACGGGCAGTTTACCAACTGACAACTAATGCTACGTCGCCGCCCCCTTCTATGTTCAATGCGAGATGAACAAACACTGAGTACAAAGGAGCTGCCAGCTTCACAGCAGGCATTGAAATAACAGAAGCGAGTGGTAATTAGCACCGACGTTAGCAAGGGACTTAAGCTAGCTTCCAATTATTTGGGAGGGAAGTGTGACGGAAATGTCCCCAGGTTTCCCGACATTGAAAACGTCCAGAACAGACCTCCGTTCAGTCAAAAGCACAAGCTTGTCATGCACAATTGTCGGCATACTTAAGCTTTAAAATGCATCGGCCCTTTGGGGAACGGTTGACGGGGCTCTTGGGTCGAGACGTAAAACAATATGAGAGGATTGAGGTGAGTGCCAAAAAAGAAACAAAACATTTACCTGAGCGGAGGAGTAAGGAGTGTGTTTCATAGTCCAGCGGATGTAATGCCACTGATAGCATCAGGTGAGGTGCACTCCCAGATTGCACTCGTTCCCATGTGGGAGGATTATGAGTGGAAGGTACAGCCCATTGCTTTCTAATAACATCCTCTAATCTCTTGCCAGCTGCCCTTGAGGCTGTCCACTCAGAAAACATTGCAACTTTTCACTTTCAATAAAGCGCCTCCCTCTCGCTCCTGTCTCACCCTTTACTGGGGAGGGGAGCCTCTCTCTCTCTCCATCAAAGAGATTGGACAGTGTTGGCCCTCTAGTTTGCTGTAGAGAGAGAAAGACATTTTTATCCCTCACCATGTCAGCTTGAATTAACTGTACAGCCCTCGCCGAACCTCCGCCCATTACTGTCTGCATGCGTTTCTATTTCCTCCCAAGGTTCTTTCAGCTCCTCTTCCTTCAGTCCAACACTACCTCTCCTTTTCACACGGCCTTTGAAGGCGCGATCATTTTGAAATGTGCCGTCCTTTAGTGTCAGGTGTTGTAACGCCGGAGCAGGCCGGGTCCATCCAGCGACCAATTTTTCATCCCGCCTAATGGCTCCACTCAAACTCCCCCACCCGACGACGTGATATCCCAAAGGCCTCTGCTTTCAAATCCCTCCTCTTGGGGGTTACGGAGTGATTTTCATTCCCTTTCACGTTGATCCTGCCATCAGAAGTTTCGCCCACTCACTTTAAAACTCTGTCGTCATTTGTATTCATCACATTTTCAATTTCTCCCACTCCCTGTCGCCATGATGCCGCATAATGGGTTTTGTGCGTATAAGGTGTCGTTGGGTTTCTTTTTCCAATTAGCATGGAATCATTTCTCCAGCACTAATCTCCAGCCCCGCGTATAGCACACTCACACCGCCCATCTTTGATTTAACGCTTGGTATGAGACCAGGGGAGTTGGAGGTGCAGCCATATTGGAGAATCCCCGTGGCCCACAATGTGTTCACCTCCTGATTACTCGCCCTCCCAGGTTTAGTGCTGGTTTATGGAGCATGATATGAAATAAACCCTTTTCGGTCCCCCAACAAAGATTGTTGGCGTGACTCGCACTCAACTCAGGGAGCTCCACGTTCAAGGATGAGGGGTTGTGGGGATGCATTTAAGGCGAGGCAGAGAGAGCGGGAGATAACGGGAATGTTAATTTATAAACACATCTGGGAAGAGAGTCATAGGGCCGGACAAGGCTGGCCGCCGCTCCATGGAGTGATCATCGCGACCAGTACACACTGGGCTTTTCCTGGGCATGGAGAGGAGCAAAGAGAGCTCCAGTGCTCAGCAGCGTTCAGTCATCTTTTAAACCAATGCCTCAGATGAACAAAACCCAAAATATGACTTCAAATGACACTACAGCCACCAACCCCTTTGTTTCCCCCACTGTATTGGCCCTGATGCTTGATAAACTATAGCCCGCACTGTGCAATTGAGGCGTTTAGTATGTACAGCGCACTATGTTTGTTATCACGGATATGAGACAGATGATGAATATATCAATTGTGTCTGTTCATGGCAAATATAGGCGTCTTTCAATCCCTAGCTTTGACCACAATCTCTTCATTTATGCTTCATAACTAAATCTGTTGGGAAAGAAAACATTCAAAATGCAAATTGTTAAAAAACCCAGCAGCCCCCTCCAACCCACACACACACACACACACACACACACACACACACACACACACACACACACACACACACACACACACACACACACTACTCTATTTATCAGGAACACGTACCTAGCTTGATTAGATTGGGGACCAGTGGTGAAAAATCAATTTGGGGTGATTCAAACCACTAAAGCAAAAAGCCAAAATGCTTATCAATCCATTATTTATTAACTACCTGTCACAACAGCTAATATCAGCTCTAAGCCACTCAATCATACTATATGTTAGTATATTCTATTTGTATTTGTAGCAATCAATAATATGTGATATATGTAATAATAATAGTACAATAAAATATTGTATAGATTGCTTGAAAGAGTAAGTTAATGAATGGAAATTTTTTGGCTTTCCTTTTTTTCATTTGTTT
Organism: Taurulus bubalis; assembly: GCF_910589615.1. NCBI lineage: Eukaryota > Metazoa > Chordata > Actinopteri > Perciformes > Cottidae > Taurulus > Taurulus bubalis. The sequence goes on from NC_136591.1 coordinate 3,554,034, forward strand.
TCATTATTACATTTCCATCACAACCCTGCATCATGAACAGTTGTTTGAAAGTCAGTACATGATGTTTGTTCATGATTGATTGATGATTGACTACATGTAATTTATATATATATATATTATATATATATATATATATATATATATATATATATATATATATATATCTATATTGTCCAAGTGACATCAACTATAAAAGTAGAAATAAGCAATATTTTTAAGTAGCTGTCAGTTTTGAGTACCTTGAATGAATTACCATACTTGATTGACCCCATTAGGGAAAAGCTAATCAGCTAGAACTATTACCCAGATGTCAAAATTGATATGAGGATAATAGTTCTTGCTGAACATAATACCTGGAATTATGACGGCTAGTGCAGTACCTGTTCAAAGTATGGCTGTTTGCAACGGGCTTATTGCTTTGTTTCCGTGATTTCTGCTTGCACCTTTCTGGAGACCTCATCCAAACAACTTAATACGCAACAACAGCCGTGTGAAGTTGATCGGATGAATGGTTGACGAGAAATTTGCTCAAAAAACATCCCGTAGATCTCCACTCTCTCTTTCTTGATCTGTTCTCGAATGTACTGTAGCCAGCAACGAAGAGTGAGCTGTACTCCATTGTTCTGAAGGCCCGTCCATTATTACCAAACCCAAACCCGAAAAATGGCCCATTGGACTGGAAGCCCATTTGTCCAACAAAACGTTATCACAAAAACAAAGGGCCATTATTCCGAAGGCTCATTGCTATAAAAATACACACTGTCCAAAAAACAAAAGCAAATGAGTAAATAATATGCAGGATGACATCATGAGATCTTCGCAGACATTCAGGAAGGCCTGACCAACCTCTTATGGCCCGTTGTCTTCATGGGTTGGGTCGGTTGGGTTTAGGCATGAGGAGTGAGGTTAGTTAAACTAAGGGTTTGAATAACATGGTAAAACATCCAGAGGCCGAGATGGAATGAAAAGATCCTGACCGGATATAACCACATAATAATGAGGCCGTCACACAAATGGGCTTTCGGTCCTATGAGACATTTTTCAGACTAATGGGGTTTTGGAATAATGGGCCATCGGAACAATGGCATTCCACTACACAATGTGTATATAACACACTATTATATGGAAAGATTTAAGGACAGAAACTAATGTGGAATATTGCTAGCCTTAACATTTAAGCATTAATACTTAAGGGAAATATTTCCATCTCCTGGTCTGTGAGGAGGAAATGTGACATGAATCCCAGCCTGCAGAAGCAAAGCCAAACAATTTGGAGATGAACATTTCTGGCCTCATAAAATGATGTTTAAAAAACACGTTGCTTAATTAAACATTACAGATTTTGGCTTGGGGACTTACACCAGTGAAACGGTTTTGGAACTTTGGAGCGGTACTAACGTCTTGTTCACCGAGAGGTTGGGAACAGCAATGTCCACGGCTCGACTCCCAACCTCTCCCCATGGTTCCTGTCTTTCTCCACTCTGCCCTGTCGAATAGAGGTAACATATATTTAAAAAAAGAGACTGAATGAATCACTTAACGGTAGCAATAAACAAATGTCCACTTTCATTCCCAGCGGCTGGGTTGGGAGCAGTCACTTAGCAACTCTTCCTGACCTTGGCTGCCGTGTTAGCATGCATAAGCAATCTGCATCCCTGACGCTTTGATGTGCAGCCGTCTCTCCTTCTCCATCCATGCATGAGCAACTTAAAGATTTCCCGTCCGGGTCAATCATATTGAATTGCGAGCTGATCGACCGTGACAATCCGCCCTCTCACCGAGCGAGTTCACAGGACGTTGAGAAAACGTTTCCCCAGGTGCAGTCACCTTGGCCATGAGCAACGAGCTCTGAGGTCGGCTGAGTGATTCCTTCCGTTGCACATCAAAGAGATCTGCATGTAGATTAAAGCCCAGGACTTGCGGAGAGTTTACCATTAGCCGGTTAGCATTCACACCCGCATCAGCACTCAGAGAACATTTGGGGAGTGGAGGGGAGGAAAGGGAACACAGTGAGAGCAGCTTCCTTCCATCACTGAAGTAGAGTAAGCGAGTTATTAAAAGACCACCTGTTCTGAATCTCCATCTCAGCCTTGAAGTATCATATCCACAGCAAAACATCTAAGGCCTAGGCAGCATGCACACTCTCAAGCAAACACATCTGAGCACTCTACACACACACAGCGCTCGACACATGCCTCTGGTTAAGGTGATGATACACAACATCTGGCGCTCAAGAAACTCCTCAACCCCCGAGCAGAGATCGCAGAGGGATCCACGGGATTAGTGTGTGAGTGGTTCCTACGTTGAGCATCTTTCAGATCAGAGGCTAATGGCCTACTTCAGAAGTTTAATTCGTTTTTACGGGGCCAACTTTTTCCAAGTAAGAAAGATGGTTTAATAATGCAGTCATGCATTAGGTCTTTGTTGAATTGTTAATACAGTTGCAGTGATTATCTCCTCGTTGAATTGAGGACACTGTCTCAGTTGATGAGTTGTCAGCAGTTAAAGGACACATGTGATGAGAGGGATGGATCAAATAATACAATATCAGTGGGGAGAGATACCTCAGACATATGGAGGGCAGACTGGAGACGTTACCACTTAAATTAAGTTTTTATAGTGAAATGACGAGGTATCGTATAAAAAACCACCAGCGGTGAGATTAGATTGAAGGTTTTGCTGGTACCACAACCTTCAGCTTCATGCATACCTGAACACACACATTCAGTTTCAATGCCTCTATGGTGTAGAAAGACACTATAAACACTTGACATAATGTATTGAAAATTATCTCTTAAAAGGTTTAAGTGCCACAGAATAATTTGTGAAAAACTTCCAAAAGTCATAAGCATTGGTTTTGTTTTATGTTAGAAGTAAATTACAACTAAATCCAGTCGTGTGTGTTAGGGAAGTGATGCGCAGCAGAGTTGCACAGGTCTCATCTGCTTCTACCTGCTGTCAGTCATGTTGGGATAACTGAACATCATGAAACATCACAACTTATTTTTCTGTCATTTTACATTTGCAAGAAATGAGTGGCTGTCAAAATTCCCAACAGCAACTGGATATCAGACAGTCTGTGCTTGACAGCTGCAGAGGGACTAAACAGTTGTGGCTCGCTCCTTAGATGGGCCTTTTCATTTCAGTGGGAAGTCGTGTTTCTGACTTCAGTGCGTTCTTCAGCTTCAGTCATGACGAGGAAACAACATGGACGCTACAAAGAAGCAGCGCTGCATTTGATTCCTTCAACAACACGTTGGCTGGTTGGAGTTCTTGCTCCGTTCAGGTGGATGTTTCCAGACTCAACATGAATGAAGCCCTATCTCTCAATGTAAATGCCAGTAAAACAAACAGACAGACAAACCAAGTTGAAAACATATTCTCCTTTGAGGCGGCAAAACACTTTTAATGGTTCAGAGTACTTTACCATACTGGCACACGTCTGAAAAAGTTCGGCTCAAAACCATGTGGTCATGGACATAATGTACAATCATGTATATTCAAATAGTTTAAATGTATGTGTTTTTTTTAAATATATATTTTTTAAACGTAATTTGTTGATAAAGACTACATTTAACAAATAATCTGAACTGACAAACAAAAAAAACCTTATTGAATATTCAGCTCTGTTACAGTTATGTGTCCAGCTCCTTTTGTATGAAAACATATAACTAATCAATAAGATTGGCGGCTCGATCCCCGGCTCCGCTAGTCCATGTCGATGTGTTCTTGGGCAAGACACTTCACCCCAAATTGCCCCAGAGGACAGTGCCATCAGTGTGTGAATGGATGAGAATGCTTCGTTAGTGAATGATGAATAGTGGCACCTTGCATGGTAGCTCCTCCCATCAGTGTGTGAATGAGTGAATTATGTCATGTAGTGATAAAGAGCTTTAAGTGGTCGTAAGACTATAACAGATCTATACAAATACAAGTTAATTTACCATTTAAAAAACATATATATTTTACAACTGCAGTACATAATATACAGTACCGTAAAAGTCGGGTTACAAGCCGCTACTACCTTCGGTCAGTGTCCCCATTAGCTCCTCGCTGTAGCCAGCTAGCGCTCCTGCTAGCATTCCGCTAGCTCCCCGACAACCACTGAAGGTAGCGGGACCAGCCCCGGTTCAACACCCGACGCGCGCAGAAGGACGTGGACAGTAGCAGCAGCAGTGGGGAGCTAGCAGCAGCGCGAACTAGCAGCAGCGGGGAGCTAGCAGCAGCAGGGAGCTAGCAGCAGCGGGGAGCTAGCAGCAGCGGGGAGTTAGCAGCAGCGGGAAGCTAGCAGCAGCGGGGAGCTAGCAGCAGCGGGAAGCTAACAGCAGCGAGGAGCTAGCGCTGCTGCTAGCTTGCTACAGCAGGGACACCCACCGGAGGTAGGAGCTACTTATAACCCGACTTTTACGGTAGATGTAATCTTTTGCACTAAATAACACATTCAATCAATTCAAATTCATAAGAGAAAACCATATTTTACTTTGTTTTGAAATTGTATTGCATGTGTGTGAAGGTAGAGAGAGAGAGAGAGAGAGAGAGAGAGAGAGAGAGAGAGAAAGAGAGAGAGAGAGAGAACATCCTCACAGCCTTCATCATCAGAGTCATCCTCTCTGCCTCTAGACCAGAGGCTCCACACCGTGATGACTGGCTCACAGTCTGCATTGGGAACACTGGGCAGCTGCACAGTAACTGGTTTACACCAGCTTCATGGCACCGACTGCCCACTCACACACAAGCTGGAGGCATGAGTGCTCAGCTGCGATTGGACAACCTAACAATTTGCTCGCAGATGTTTGCAAATGTAACGTAAAAATACCATCCACAATCTCAAACTTTGCCAGAGTGCACAGAGGCTCTTAGGAATGGGAAAATAACAAAAAAAAACATGTATATTTACATTCGTCAAACTTGTCTTTTGAGTGAAAGAAAAAAATAAGAATCTGGGAAAACAAACTCTACCTTTCAGGTAACAGAGCAAGTCGATGGGCAACGGTGAAGCACACACACTCACCTTCTTATTAAAATATGCAGATGAACTCCACACCAAACATTCTGACAGATGTTAAGATGTTCAGATGCATATCCACAAGTCCGTCAAATTGTGAATGAGCAACATCAACGCTATTGTCATGGGAAAAGCTGGTTGCTGCAATATTTGAGTTTGTAGTCCAGAAACTGATTGGTCCGTCTGTCAAGCGATATCTAAAGTGATGTTCCAGACACCGCTCTGCTGATTGTGAAAGACACCGGAGGGCTGATGGATCTTTGCACCGGCATTGAAACACGAGACGGATGTTCCTCATGGGTACACTCATTAAAGGTCAGAGTTTCAAAACGCAAAAGGCCAACAGCCTGGTTTTGATGGAGGTGGATAGATGAATCATCTCGTTCCAGATAAACCCAGGGGAGCCCTCCATTATTTGCTGTCACTTAAATGTCATCTTCTTTTTGTTTCATCACTGATTAAAATGTGACGCAATAAAAAAATCCCACTCAATAAATCGAAAAACAATTTAGAAAACGAGGATGATCTGAAAGTCCAGCCCTCTGGCGAGGCCTCCGTGGGGAAACCATCTTTGGCGATGACACCCTGAGCACGCAGGGTCGGAGTCGCATCTGGCGGCGCCTGGATCTGATCTCAGCAATCAGATGGAGCTGGCGAAGCATCACACGGCAGCCTCTGCGCTCCGCGGGAGTGGAGGCACAGTGGGTGAGAGGTGTGCAGATGGTTGATAACGGCTCATATATGCTCACCACATTTCCTCCTGCTTGTCTTATCTCTTAAATTTGCTGATTGCTGAAATTTCAGCTATTTACCCACCTTGTCTATCGTCTTTTCTCTTTGATTTTGCCTCCAGGGAGAATTTCTTTCATGGCGCTCTTTTAGCTGAAGGAGGCCCTTAAAAAGTTATTCTGAAGCTCTTTTCGAGACACATCCCTCATCCTAGAATTTAGGGGGTTATGTTCATAGACTCTATAAGCATCGTGACGTCCTTCATTGGTTTGTGGTCTGCAGTTTTGCCCGTCGTCATCTTGTTTTTTAGCAACCTGTGAACGGAAGTGACTGTATTTATATCTGGTAGTGACCTGTCAATCGCCTTGTAGCCCCGCCCCTAAAGCATCCCCTGCTTTATGGTCTGTTTGACTCTAAATTACCATAATTTACTAAATGAACATCATGCTGTATTGAAGAAGACTTGAAACTAGAGATTGAGACATAAACTCATGTTTACAATGTTTACTGAGGGAATAAATCAAGAGAGAAGTAGAGTCATTTACATAGACTTCTATACTACCAGCGTAGTCACCCCCTGGTGGTCAGGAGAGAGAATGCAGCTTTAACACATGAAGCATAGACTTCTATACAACCAGGGGAGTCACCCCCTGATGGACACTAGAGAGAATGCAGGTTTAAAACATAAACCATATACTTCTATACAACCAGGGGAGTCGCCCCCTGATGGACACTAGAGAGAATGCAGGTTTAAGACACTGTAGACTAAATGGCAAATAGGCCGTACTTGTACGGGATATTTTCTAGTCTTCCAATCACTCAAAACGCTTTAACAACACATGTCATCATTCACCCACTAATGGCACAGCCTAGGGGGCAAATTGGGGTTAAGCGTCTTGCCCAAGGACACATCGACATGGATTAGAGGAGCCGGGGATTGAACCCCCGAACTTCTGATTGAGGGAGGATCCGCTCTAGCGAGCCACAGTTGCCACCTGGTTAATTACTACTATATGGACATTCTAACATTTGTAGCCTAAAGGGTGAGTCCATTTATTTTTTAGGTTAACTCTTCCTCCTCAGCCAAGCATACAAATATAACTCAGGTTTTTAATGAACTAATTTAAATTAAACATGACTAATTGCGTCCGCTCTCATAAACATCAGTTTATCAAGTAATACTTATTCAGCCCTCAGTGCACACTGCTATAAAGGTTTTTATTTGGTGAGTGCTTATATTGACTGCACATGCAGTGTACTGTAACCCAGCTCAGTGTGATGCAAATGAAATATTTTAAAGTCATGAAATAAGGATTTAGTGTACGTCCTCTACCTCGGGCACATGTTGTAGGAGAAGCCAGACTTTTTTGTATTTAATTTTTGTTGGCAACAGTTGCTTGACTCTGTAGCTCAGCAACAGTTCAGACTCACACGAGAGGAATTAACTGAACACGATGTGCACTCTGTGCTCTCCACTTTGGAAATTATCCGTGTGGGCACTGAGCGTGCTCGCTGCATATCTCAGCCCCAATAACACCCAAAATGTAATTGTCAGCCCAAAGTCATGATCAGTTTCTTTCTCTGCCCAAATCTATTTACAGCACCCTCCAGCAGTTTAAATTGGAAGATTACTCTTTAGTCCATACAAGTTAGAGAATGCACAGCGTTTCCATCAACGCAAGGCTTTGAAATCAATATGTCAATAAACCCTACATCTTTCTATTCCATTACCCTCCCTGCTGGTTTCATACACAGCAACACACACACACACACACACTTATTCCTCTTTTTTTCGTTCCTCCGATGTTACAATCTCTCCACGTCGTTACCAGGGTGCGTTCGGGGATCACTGACGTTTCTTTTTTAGTTTTTTTTGAGTGACTCAAAGCAGCACATAACAGAGAGGATGTGTTATTGTTTCCAGTGGTTATCAATTAAATTGTGGGCCACATTTCCCTTTGAGACACATTTTCACATATTTCAACAAAAGCCGGTGCTGGGGAGTAAAACTATAACCAATTGGCTGTCATTCATCAGTCGCTCCCACTATGTGAAAACGTCTGGACTTTGGTTATCACGTAAGTTATCTCCTCCAAATAACAGCCGGCATGTTTTATTCATAGCGGCGGCTGAACTGTGGCCCCGCTCACACTGGCCTGGGGAGAAGATGGAGCATGTTAACTATTTATCGCACATTCCTCCACGACGCGAGGCCCGAGAACACAATGCTGCTGCACAGACCTGCTGACGGCTGGAACGCTGCTCGTCAGATAAGGATCCAGACCTCCTGTCGTCACCGCTGAGCGCCGCAGACTGACATGCAGAGCTTCCTACTGGTTAACTGGCGAGGGAAATTAGGACAGACAGTCTCTTATCAGCAGAGCTAGGGCCTTCTCTCTTCTCCCTCGAACCCGCCAAACATGTGACTATCCCTGGGACAGGGAAACGACCGGCTCCCCTCCACGTCCTCCACGTCTCCGCCCCATCCAGCTCTCTCACATTGGTTTATCCTTCCTCTTGTGTTAGCTTTCTGTTAGCATCTCTTATCCTTCCACTTGTGTTAGCTTTCTGTTAGCATCTCTTATCCTTCCTCTTGTGTTAGCTTTCTGTTAGCATCTCTTATCCTTCCTCTTGTGTTAGCTTTCTGCTAGCATCTCTTATCCTTCCTCTTGTGTTAGCTTTCTGTTAGCATCCCGTATCCTTCCACTTGTGTTAGCTTTCTGTTAGCATCTCTTATCCTTCCTCTTGTGTTAGCTTTCTGTTAGCATCTCTTATCCTTCCTCTTGTGTTAGCTTTCTGTTAGCATCTCTTATCCTTCCTCTTGTGTTAGCTTTCTGTTAACATCTCTTATCCTTCCTCTTGTGTTAGCTTTCTGTTAGCATCTCTTATCCTTCCTCTTGTGTTAGCTTTCTGTTAGCATCTCTTATCCTTCCTCTTGTGTTAGCTTTCTGTTAGCATCTCTTAACCTTCCTCTTGTGTTAGCTTTCTGTTAGCATCTCTTATCCTTCCACTTGTGTTAGCTTGAAATTATGACCTTTGTGTTTTTAGGGTCGGTTTCAACCCAGTTAAAAAATAATATTTGCTTGATTTTTTTTTTTTTGACCATGCAAATCTATATTTTGTGTTATGACTTGTTCTGCTTTTCATTTTGTGTTTGTATTAAAGTTCTATTGCCGAGAAAAATACTTTTTAGCCTTTTTCTTGAAGTAAATATACATGGGTCGAAATTGACCCATAACACCATAGATATTACTATAGTTAATAATATTAAAATGAAAACATAAATAAAACAAATGTATTTAGAAGATGTGTTCTAATACCCCTCAGTAATAGTCAGGTAACACAACAACCTTTTATTTATTTATATGATTCTCTTGAGGTTCATTTTACCATTTTTTAAAGAGAAATCGAGGTATCCTGACAAAGAAAAGGCCGAACATACAACAATATGTTCATGGATAAGGAAGCCTAACAAGGTCACCAAGAGATGAGAAACAAACTTGATGATAGATAATTGTTTTTAGTGTATTTTACAGCTGATTTAAGGGTCAAAACCGACCCGTTAACACAAGAGATGCTAACAGGAAGCTAACACAAGAAATGCTAACAGAAAACTATCACAAGAGGAAGGTTGTGTAAACGGGTCGGTTTTGACCCATGTCTTAAATCAGCTGTAAAATACACTAAAAACAATTATCTATCATCCAATTTGTGTAACAACACAAAGATCATAATTTCAACCAGAACATTTTATAATTTAGTGATATTTTTTTATTTAATTTAAAATTTTGTTGAAATAGAGGTTCCTGACAAAGTCAAAAAGCCTTAATGGAATAAATACATTTATGTGGTTCTTTTATGCATTTAAAAGCTAAAACGGGTCGACCCTAACACAAGAGGAAGGTTAATGAAGCGTGAGCAAGTTTAACGTGTGGGAAATAGAATGAAAAAAGTATTAAGACTTATTTTTGATTTTATGGAAGCAGGGTCTGAAAGAGCCCCAATGAGAAAGAGAAGTGTCTCTGGAGAACAAAAGAGAAGCTGATCACATGTTACTCCAGTTTGTCCTTCCTCTCAGGTGAATCACAGTCCTTCTACTTCTTCACTGTGCCAGCTGAATATATGTTCAATATGAAGTCAGGGCATAGAAATTATATAATAAATAGGCTAAATTGGTAACGATTATTCTCATGCCATCTTTCAAATGTCAAAAGAGTGATTTATTCCATCAGATTCAACAACCTTGTCATTGCACAAGAAACATAACGAGCTTTGATAGTTTTTCTTTCTTTTAGCTCCTCCCCCAGTTATTAATTATTATTAGGTTATAATGGAACAGTTATTCTAACAGCTCCAACCAGATCTTCATCATCGGAGACTCTACATTCAGCTTTGCTCGACGGAAATACTTTTTCAGCAACAAACAGTGGAAGTCTACAATAAGAGTTGTACTGATATCATTCTATGTATTAGTTTAAATGTTGAAAAGTATCTCCGCCTGGAAAGAAAATTGAAATTAAGATAAAAAAATCATATGTAATAAATTGAGTTTTAATAAGCCACATGCTAAGACGTTCTTTTTGACTTATTACTTAAATGGCATTTAGTATTTCATGCTGCATGTATTTACTCAATATTGGTCCCTTTGGGACTGCAGAGATGAAACTATTAATAATATCTGAGGGGTGATGCATGAGATGTAACATCCAGACATAGATGTCAGCGTCATGCTGAGCTGAAACCTGCAGCTCTCTGTGCAGACGGGTAACGACCAGCAAAAGCCTTCTGGAAGTTGTTTCCCTCAAAAGTGTAGATTCCTGCTCCAGTGATGGAATTCTGGATGTGTGAAATCCCTTTATAGCAGACATGTTGCCGCGGTGCCGTTGCTGTATTATTACAGCTTACTCCTGTAAGCCGCATTTTCCACAGAGGTTAACAACATGCTTTGAGCCAGGATGAACAGCTCTGCCTCCTGTCCTCCATTCATGCACATATTGGGTTTAGGAGAACAAAACATTTAATCCTATGGAGCTTTTTGATTTCTGTCTGAATTCAAACATTCAGTTTTATCCCGCCTGTATTATATATTCACATAATACACTACATTTCTGTGGCTCTGCGCTATGTTTTATAGATGTTAACAGTGAGCAGTGAGCTTTTTTTTTTTCGTAAATATTTCAGAGGTGAAATTATTGCTCATCTATTAGTCATGAGTCACAACATCTTGGAACGGGTCGTCCCAAAAATGATGCCGCAATCAAAAGGAATGGGTAATCCAGCTGCTGTTGCGTCATCTCCAGCGCCTCACAATTCCTTGTGAGGCTAATTATTTGTAATTAAGCTTTTTTTTTTTTTGAAGGCGTAAACAAAGAAAATGAATGAATTCAGCAAACTGCTCCAGGTCTTTTAATCACGTGAACATGTTGCTCTCTGCAAGCTGGCCGTGTTGGATTCAGCCGGGGAGAGTTATTGATTCAACTGAGGCTTCAATCCGCTCTCCCTCTGCTTGAAGTTAATTCATGGCTGAAGCGAGGAGCATCGAGCGCTAATGCTCATGCGAACAGAACATGCAACAAATTAGCACTTCCAAAATCATTTTTGATTTTTTTTATAGCAGAGTAAACAAGGAGCTGATAGATGGAGATGTGAGGAGGTTTTTTAAACCGTGTGACGTGTTACTTAACCTCATGATCAGCTGGCAGCTTCATCAGTAACGACGTCACCAGGGTGGAAGTGAACCTGTTGGCTTTGATTGGACTGAGTGGGATGAGATCAGAGTCCTTTTGGGAAACTTCTTTACTGTTGTAGAATAACCTCACGGCCTGACGTTTAAAGGACGCGACATGCTTTTGAGCTAATGAGGCTCGCCTGGAACAGGAGGCCTCGTGAAACGCACAGTTTTGCTGAATCGTCGGTTTGGCTTTTTCATTACTGTGTAAAATCTGAACAGAAACGTCTCAGAAAACATGTTTTTTTTTCCCCGGAGTACACTCGTGAAACCGCAGCCACGTGAATCTCTCTTGTGGAGAGCGTGTGTGTGTGTGGTGTGTGTGTGTATGTGTGTGTGTGTGTGTAGCGCTGAGCTGATGTCCTGAGTGAAGCGCTGGGATCCGACCCCAGGAAAGTCGGGACTGGTCCAATACGTTGGAGACTCGCTTGGTCAGACTCTAGTGCGCCGCACAGTCCACTTTTCCATGACATGGGCTAATAATTCACAATTATGTTATGAATAAACTATGTATTACATATCACACAGCTTGGTGTAAAGGTTGTGCTTCAATAACTCCTCAACTTCCAGACTAAATACTTGCTCAGCTGGTTTGGTGATCATCAGGGATGAAAGACAATAATATGTACAACTTAATAACCCAAGTCACGTTACTGATCTGGGTCATGCTTTGGGTTTTCTTTCATTCAGTCTGGTCGTTGGTTCATGCTGGTTCTAACTCTCCAGCCAATAGAATCAGCTCCTCTGCTCCTCTGCTCCGTACCGCCTCACTTCATTGTCCACATCGTCTTTGTGGTGAGTTTTAGGGTTTCTTTTCATCCTGATTCTGCTATCTGACTCGGTTTCATTCTGAAATAAATGAATTCCTTTGTCTGAAGAATGAGTTCCTTCCGTGGGCATTACAGTCTCTTGTGTTCCTCATGTATTGTACAGGACTTCAAAAAAATACGTAAAGACATTTTGTACGATTTTCAATTTCTTTCTTTATTTTCTGCATTTCAATATTTGTTATGCTCAAACTGAAAAACAAATGCTTGTCTGGACTGAACTCGTCTGATAGGACACACGTGTTCTGTGTATTCTGCCAGGAGGACAAGTTACTGAGACCTTACCTTTACTTTACCTTAGTAATGCTAGGTAGTCTTCTCTAATTAAGGCTCTTTTTGTTGTCATAAGAAAAAAGTATTACGTTTATAGGGAAACGTATTTTCAACCAGATTACAGTCACAGACATATGATTTACATTGAAACAAAACAACTATGCAACCAAACATATGTGGCTATGTTTAGTACAAACGTCACAGTTTGTCTTAATATAAGTCTGTTATGTAAGTTATGTAGGAGACTTTATTACTAAAGCTGATTCTGATTAAGAAATCTTCATCTTTTGGTTTCCCATAAGACCCGACCAGCGGTCTCCTGGGTTAAAGTCCCGCATTAGTCTGATCCACGTCCCATGTATGCACGTTTATTTGTGTAGCACATTTCAACAACAAGGTGATTCAAAGTGCTTCACATAAAACCATTAAAAGCATCAAAACATAATGCAGAGATAACAGGATTTAAAAACAGTTAAGAAAACATTAAAACTGTCAAAAAGCAAAATACAAATTGAATAAAAGAAATACAAAGAAATACAATGCAGTAGTGAGATGCAGCAATTGAATCAGGTTCAATTGAAGGAAACAGCAAACAGAAAAGTCTTCAATCTGGATCTAAAGGAGCTGATGGAGACCACATTCAACACGGACTAAGACAACGTAGTTTCCTTGAAAGGGGGCGGGATCAAACCTCGTAGTTTGCATCATCAACATGGTAAGGAGTCTGGCATCCAACTGAGCATCAAAATGAAATATTCTGTATTTTGAACTACATGGAGACCTGTTTCCTGTGGGACAAACTTTTTTTTTCCTAGCATGTTCTTTTTTTTTTTTTGGAAAGGAAAAGCTTGTCAGGGCAGTTTTTTTACCCCCCACCAAAAAGTCTGTCAGAGAGATTGGCGACAAATGTTCCATAACCGTCTGCCACCGAGGAACACGGGGAGAGCAATTCTCCACGCTCGCCAGTCACTCTAATCTTCAAAGGAAGTGGTTATTGCTCCGCTTCCACCGCTCTCTACCCAGCGCAGACTTTATCCGGCCCATCCTGCCAGAGTGTCAGGTAGAGTGCTAGATTACAGCTGTGTCAAGTCAACTACTTCCAGAACGACAGCGCTTAAAATGCCGCCATTTGTTTTGTTGCCTTAACACTTATTTTACCGTCTTTTTTTGTGTGTGTGTGTGTGTGTGTGTGTGTGTGTGTGGGAGTAGGACCGATACAGTGATTTCTTCTCCATATCGGCTTGACACCGAGCCTCAGGGGCGGAGGCTGCCAGGCCCGTCTGAACGGAGCGCATCGGCGTGGCGGCGCCTGATGGAGCGAGGGCCAACTGTACTGTAGCCGGATCTGTGTGTGTGTGTGTGTGTGTGTGTGTGTGTGTGTGTGTGTGTGTGTGTGCTGCAGCCTTTTTTAGGAGATCAAAGTCAAACTCCAGCCGAGCGGAGTGCTTGTAACTACAATGCATCAAGGGCAGCGCTCCTCTTCGCCTAATCGTGAGGCGGTTCAAAGGGGAAAGGCGATTAGATCCTGCTGCAGGAGGGGAGCGGCAGAATGGAGGTGAAGCGCCGGGACAAAGACAAAGAGGGATGACGGAGGGCGTGGTGGGGGTCTGGAGTCGAGAGGAGAGGAAAACAGGGCCAAACTCACTTCACTCCGTCGTCTCTTCCTCCCTCCTTTCAGTGAGCTCGTCCCGTCACAGTCCTCTAGACCGTGAAGTTCGTCATCCCGTTTTTTTGCCACTGTATTATTTCACTGTTTTATTTGGAGTAGAGTAATACCTTCCACCGCATTCACATCCTGATGCTGCGCAGGCTAAGAGAGCGGCAAGCACGAAGGAGAGGCGGAGCGTGGGCGTGTGCACTTTGCGTTCCAGGGTTCGCGGCGCTCTGTTTCCTTTGTTCTCTACGTTAAGATCGGCGATTACAATTTCTGTACACATGAGCGCTTGTAAGCATATTCCTTTCATCCTTGGAGCTGTGACTGCTGCGCTCTGAATTCAGTGCAGACTCTATGACACCAATAAGCTCCACACCAGCGGAAAATAACTGAGAAAACAGCGGTCACTTATTTTACATTTCAATCAGAGCGCCCGTGCATGAAGCCTCGTCCGTCTTCTCTCATTGCACTTGGCAGGTATACTTGTGCGTGTCTCTGTGTGTTAACTCAAATGGCATGGCGGCTCTGTGGGCTGCTGTCAGGTGGAGATGAATACAATTAGTTTCACATCGCTAAGGCGTAAATAATGAGCCTCTGCAGAGCGGAGCGGCGTCAGAACGCTCCTCTTCGTCTCCTCCCAGCTCCTCTTCGTCTCCTCTCAGCTCCTCTTCGTCTCCTCTCAGCTCCTCTGGGGAAGGATGGAGGTCGTCCTGGAGACCTGTGGGCTTCTGCGTTATTCCACTGGATGTTATCTCTCCACACACTCACATCATGTCATGATGCTGGTCGCCATAGTGAGATAATGTCACATGCGTGGGCGTCATATGAAGTACTATTAGGGAGCATACTCAGCCTGGGAAGAAACATCTAGTATGTCTTCGTCGGTACTGATAACATAACCCCTTAATGCATAGTTAAGATATTGCTGTGAAACTAGAAATGTTTGTTTGCTGAAACAAAGGCAATAAAGCACAGGGTAGAAGCAGGACACCCTTTGTGTCATCTGATCTGTAACCAGCAGAGCAGCACATGAGTCACACAGCTTCAATATCTCTTCATTCACACTTCTGTGATGTCTTCTGGATTTTGTTTTCCTCCAGAACAACTCATATACGCAAAAGTATATGCACTCGACATTTCTAGGTCAAGATGTAATTCTGATCTCATACAAAATCTAAACTGGAGACGTATAGCTCAAAAGAATCTGAAAAGCTGCAGCCACATGTGGTGAAAAGAGTGATTAGCATGGACTGTGTGTAGCTAGCGTGAAGAGCTGTGGCTCACGGAGGACGGCGTGCCGCCAAAGGGCCGCAGAGTTGTGTTGTTCACCATCTAGGAGCACGCTGGAGGCCGGCCACGTCGCCATGGCAACGCACACCCAGCAAGCAAAGGTCAGGTCACTGTAAAGCCAGTTTATACTCGCCAGGAAGTTACGTAATCACGTGAGGGGCGTGTTGTGGGCGTGTTGTAGGCATGTTGTGGGCGTGTTGTGGGCGTGTTGTGGGCGTGTTGTAGGCATGTTGTGGGCGTGTTGTGGGCGTGTTGTGGGCGTGTTGTAGGCATGTTGTGGGCGTGTTGTGGGCGTGTTGTAGGCATGTTGTGGGCGTGTTGTAGGCATGTTGTGGGCATGTTGTAGGCATGTTGTGGGCATGTTGTAGGCATGTTGTGGGCGTGTTGTAGGCATGTTGTGGGCGTGTTGTAGGCATGTTGTGGGCGTGTTGTGGGCGTGTTGTAGGCATGTTGTGGGCGTGTTGTAGGCATGTTGTGGGCATGTTGTAGGCATGTTGTAGGCATGTTGTGGGCATGTTGTAGGCATGTTGTGGGCGTGTTGTGGGCGTGTTGTAGGCATGTTGTGGGCATGTTGTAGGCATATTGTGGGCGTGTTGTAGGCATGTTGTGGGCGTGTTGTAGGCATGTTGTGGGCATGTTGTAGGCATGTTGTAGGCGTGTTGTGGCCGTGTTGTAGGCGTGTTGTGGGCGTGTTGTAGGCGTGTTGTGGGCGTGTTGTAGGCATGTTGTGGGCATGTTGTAGGCATGTTGTGGGCGTGTTGTGGGCGTGTTGTAGGCATGTTGTGGGCATGTTGTAGGCATGTTGTGGGCATGTTGTAGGCATGTTGTGGGCGTGTTGTGGGCGTGTTGTAGGCATGTTGTGGGCGTGTTGTGCGCGTGTTGTGGGTGTGTTGTGGACGTGTTGTGGGCGTGTTGTAGGCATGTTGTGGGCGTGTTGTAGGCATGTTGTGGGCATGTTGTAGGCATGTTGTAGGCGTGTTGTGGGCGTGTTGTAGGCATGTTGTAGGCATGTTGTAGGCGTGTTGTGGGCGTGTTGTAGGCATGTTGTGGGCGTGTTGTAGGCATGTTGTGGGCATGTTGTAGGCATGTTGTAGGCATGTTGTGGGCATGTTGTAGGCATGTTGTGGGCGTGTTGTGGGCGTGTTGTAGGCATGTTGTGGGCATGTTGTAGGCATGTTGTGGGCATGTTGTAGGCATGTTGTGGGCGTGTTGTGGGCGTGTTGTAGGCATGTTGTGGGCGTGTTGTGCGCGTGTTGTGGGCGTGTTGTGGACGTGTTGTAGGCATGTTGTGGGCATGTTTTAGGCATGTTGTGGGCGTGTTGTGGGCGTGTTGTGGGTGTGTTGTGGGCGTGTTGTGGGCGTGTTGTGGGTATGTTGTGGGCGTGTTGTGGCCGTGTTGTGGCCGTGTTGTGGGAGTGTTGTTGACATATTGTGGGCGTGTTGTGGGCATGTTGTGGGTGTGCTGTGGGCGTGATGTAGGCATGTTGTGGGTGTGCTGTGGGCGTGTTGTGGGCATGTTGTGGGCGTGTTGTGGCCGTGTTGTGGCCGTGATGTAGGCGTGTTGTGGGCATGTTGTGGGCGTATTGTGGGCATGTTGTGGGCATGCTGTGGGCATGTTGTGGGCATGTTGTGGGCGTGCTGTGGGCATGTTGTGGGCATGTTGTGGGCGTGTTGTGGGCATGTTGTGGGCGTGTTGTGGGCATGTTGTGGGCATGTTGTGGGCGTGTTGTCGGCATATTGCGGCCGTGTTATGGGCATGTTGTGGGCGTGTTGTAGGCGTGTTGTAGGTATGTTGCAGGCGTTTTGTAGGCGTGTTGTGAGCGTATTGTGGGCGTGTGGTGGCCATGTTGTGTGCGTGTTGTGAATGTGTTGTGGGCGTGTTGTGGGCTTGTTGTGGGCGTATTGTGAGCGTGTTGTGAGCGTGTTGTGAGCTTGTAGTGGCCGTGTTGTGGCCGTGTTGTGGCACCTCTGACCTTTTGTAACTTGCCGTGTGCGATCACGTGACTGTCACAAATAGTTCACTGATAAAAACACTATTTACATGTCCAGGGCTCTGTTTTGAGGTGCTTTAGAAACACGAGGTCTTGACAATCTTCATTTAATTATTTTGCGGCCAAATCAAATAGGTTACAAGATATTTAACCTTTATTTCCTTATTATGCTTTTAATATGTGACAGATAATTACTCTGGTGTTTTCCTGGTTTCACCGTCTGTGGGCGTATCTCTGGGTTTTTTTTTTGTTTTACGCCCTCTGGTGTTTGGAGAGTATAAACGTTCATATACGGAGCTTGCGTTACAGCGGCCAGCACGAGTATAAACACAGCTACACGATGTGTCTTTGCTCGTTTTTATCAGTCAAGAACCCAGACCTCAGTCCATGGGGGATTGGTGGACGGGGCTTAATCTGGCATGATAGTCACCATGGTAATGAAACAGTTTTCATGCAGAGGTCATACTGAGAACAGGGCTGCGGTTGAAGGTCTCCTTTGCCAAGAAAGGTTCATAACTCAATGAATGAGCCGGCAGTAAGTAGAAGCCATGATGAGAGCAGCTTGAATTATCTGAATGCTCAAGAAATGGGATTTAATACTTATTTTTCATCTCCTTTAGCGTAGATAGATATGCCGCACCACAATTCCTTGAGGCAGCAACTTTTTAAAGCGGCACGTCATTTGATCGTTCATGAGAAGAAACCATACACCTGTTTTGCATAGGCCAACATTTCTTCATACGGTCATATACGAATGGGTTTAGTTGATTAATGGACAGATAAACTGTTCTCATGAACGGCACAGGATAGGATTTGGTTTATTTTAGGGCCACAAACAGGGAAAAACATCTTCATTTATGTAGCTAGTTTGCAGCCAAATCAAATAGTTTACAGGATATTACAAGAACAACAAAATGAGAGTAAATATAACAAATTATGAAAAAAGCAATTTCTCATGAACAACATAAATTGACATTAATAAATATGACATGTAGGACGAATACACGTCTATGGTCCAATGCATCTCCATAACTGAAACAATTAACTTCAAATTTATCAAAGACACTTGATGTGACCAATACCTTATATCCCTTGTTTATTCCAATTCCAACCTTGGTAGTGAAGCAATAATATTCATGTTTACGATAAACAATCCTTCATTAGTCACACATTTGCACTGCAAGAACAAGACAAATCATTAAAAAAAAACATACATTATTGCACGCAGGAATGATAAAAGTTGAATTGATATTACACATGTGGTATGGGGTTGTAATAGAGGCCCTGTAGGAGCCGTTTACATGCCTACGTGGAACAATACTGGACTGGATGCGCTGTGTGTAGTCCTTCTTCAGAACGTTGTAGTTCCACCT
The DNA here is from genome assembly GCF_910589615.1 of Taurulus bubalis. NCBI lineage: Eukaryota > Metazoa > Chordata > Actinopteri > Perciformes > Cottidae > Taurulus > Taurulus bubalis. The sequence goes on from NC_136591.1 coordinate 3,572,904, forward strand.
TTGCAGACCCCCGGCAATAACATCTTAGGAGAAGACATTAGAGCGTATTTTATTTGGCTTTTCAACTGCAGTCCAGGAGTCTGGAATAAGAGAATAACCAGAATGAAATCCTCATACCGAGATTTTATGGCCTCATAAATTCCCCTTTAACTCATTACATACTGTCCAAAAGGAGCTATTAAGTGAGAGAACAGGCTACATACCTTTGTACTTAGAATGTGTTGTTGTTGTAGGCCGGGGGCTTCATGCTGGCGCTTCACTGGACATCATTGGGAGTGGGCAACAAGGGAGTGGGCAACAAGGGAATAGGCAACAAGGGAGGAGCAGCAAGGGAGTGGGCAACAAGGGAATAGGCAACAAAGGAGTGGGCAACAAGGGAGTGGTGCAACAAGGGAGGAGCAACAAGGGAGTGGGCAACAAGGGAGTGGGCAACAAAGGAGTGGTGCAACAAGGGGGTGGGCAACAAAGGACAAAAAAACGTTTCTAGAAACATTTGAGGACTAGGTACAGATATACATTTATATTTCTGTAAACATGCCCATCTATAAACATGAAACAAGCAAGATACTGAACCCAACATTGCTCACTTTGGCCCCAACTAAACAAGCACTATCTTTCATGAATCTACTAAGATCCCTGTGACCGTGAACCAGAGGATGTTCATAACGTGCACTATTACCAATAACAGACCGTTTTGATCAAAGGCCTTCACGTCCAGTCAGAAATGATATATGCCAGCAAGACACAGAGCTCCAGTCAAGCTGGCAATAAGAATGACGACAGCGTCAATCTGGTGATGCAACAGTGACGATGTCATTGTCTCCACTGGAAGGAATCAAGGTTTTAGGTGTTGTGTGTGCGTTAGAGCTGCCATCAACGACTCATTTTATCGACTATTTTAATGATTAATCAAGTCATCTAAAAGTAGCAAACAAATATAATTGAGCATTTAATTTAAGTTCATTTTATTTGGGCAACCTGTCGACTATGTCATATTACGCAGCAAAAACTAAACAAAATACGCAATCCCTGAAATCATGAAGAGATATATTATAACAGTATCAAAACATGCCCCAATATTATTACAGTACACTTCAGCCTGTTTGAGCAAACTCGCTAGCATTAGAAAGAGAGCGAGAGAGAGTCTAATATTTCCCCAAAAAGGTTGAGTAAAACACCTCTTAATATTTTGCATTATGTCCATTGTGTCCAATCCTCCACGTTTCATTCAGCAATATAAAGATATTGTGAACACACAACAAGCCTCGAACAGGACTGGACATGTGGCGTTGCCCAAAGCCAAGAAACCAAACAGTTTCATTACATTTCACAAAGTAAAAACTCCTGCACATCCTGATGTCCTGCCAACAGCACTCTGATGTGGACATCGGACCTCTTCAGGTCAAACTTCCTCTTGGACAGTCGTCCGCTGCATATTTGCTCTCTGACGTCTACACACCAGCTTCATGTTCTAATTAGCACTTAATCCTAACCCCCATCTCCATCACTGACTCATTTATAAATGATAAATGTACTTGATCTAAACTGTGACAGGATGATTAATGTGAGCAAGAATATGAGTATGCTTTATGCATGGAAGATTTCATACTGTCAACATAATTATATGACAATTCCCCGTCTTGTCATGTCTTCCCTTGTTTCTACAAACACTGGCTCATTTTAGTTTTCCATATAAAACTGCAGTTTGTCTTGCAGTGATTTCATTTGAGAAGTTAGTATTTACAAAGAAGTTTCCTAAACTTACTCATAAGTTTCTCATTTCATCAAAGACCACTTTCTACCTTTTTTCTTGGGATTTTTTACCCCAAGATACAGGATCTAAGATTTTCCAACAGTGAGTATCACATATACCCTTCAGGGCCCCTGTGGAGATGTTCTTTGAAACACTTTTTTTATGCCTCTCAACAGTTTTGGAATCAACTTGCAATACTTTTGCATTCTATTGCACAGTTTTTTTGGCAATTTTATATTCAAACCTGGCTCCTAGGAAAACTTAGCAAGACGCAGGGCCGTCCAGGCCATTTGTGGTGCTAGTACTGCCGTTATCAGGGGTTCCTGTTCATTCCCTCCAGTTAGCTGACGTCAGATGTGCAGGCTCCTTGGCTGGAAGCCACATATGGTTTGTCCTTAGATGTGCTTTTCTTAATGGCAATTATGTTACACTTTAAAAGAAGCCACAGTCTAAATTAATCGTCTGCTAAAAGGCAAACTCATTATCAGCCAGTGTAACTCGGGGGACAGTGTTGCACAAGATGACTTGTGTGACCTCTATGCTTAAATAGAAAATGATAAAAAAAAATATATTAAGCAGACAACAGCCAAGTTACTCAAATAATTAAGGTAACAGCTGATATAATCTGCTGCCTGCCACATCTGACCAGAGGAAAGCAGCCGTCAGCGTCAAAGTAAGAAGCTGCTTCCTCAACGTCTCCCTTTGGTTCGCATCACATTAGCAGAGGTGTGGAAATGTCTTGCTTCCAAGATGCATTGCGATAGGGCCGTGAAGGACTCGGCATTGATGCCGTGACGGAACATAATCCAGAGTTTGTTTTCATTTCGGCTCAGTGTGAGTCTTAACCAGAGGTGTCAAGTAACGAAGTACAAATACTTTGTTACTTTACTTAAGTAGACATTTTGGATATCTATACTTTACTGGAGTATTTATTTTTCAGACGACTTTTTACTTCTACTCCTTACATTTTCACGCAAATATCTGTACTTTCTACTCCCTACATTTTATAAATAGCCTCGTTTCTATTTCATTTTGGTTTGTTTTCACTCCGGCTTGTCATCGTTCAAAAACACACACACAAAACCTCTCCGCCTCGTTGCCCACAGATATGTGCACGCGCACACAGGTGAGCGCTGAGCACACACACACACACACACACACACACACACACAGCAGCGGACAGAGAGCGTCGAAAAATATGTCGCGTGAAAAGCGTTCCCACGGTGAAGATGGCAACAGCAGCTCTCATGTGAGGCGCAACCGGAGTTCTCCTCGCACTGGTGCAGCTCTCTGAACCTGAAGCAGCTCTCCTGCTCCAGGTGAAACGAGCCAAAGTGCTCGTGTCTTCTACCAACATTGAGCTGCTGGCTTCACATATTACAAAAGTACAAAGTACACGGGCATAAAACTAAGTCATTAAATACATGGAGAAATGCCTGTACTTTCGGGTAAATGGTTACAGTGTACGCCGTTAACAGGTTACGCTTGCGCATGCGCGACTCTACGCTAGTAACGCTACGTGAGCTCGTCTTTTCCTGCTGTTGCGTTTCTCAAAATAAAAAAACAGATCTAAGCTCAATATTGAGCATGAATTGAGAGAGGCCGTATCAAATCTACAACCCCGTTTATAACATATGTGTCGAGGAAAGCAGGTCACTGCTCCACTAATGCTGATACAACCTGATGGCTCACATATCTGCACTCATTCTGTTTTGTTTGGCAAAAAAAATGATAAGCTTATTGTTTTCCACAATGAGCTATTTAGTAGTAACTAAATATTAGTTATTTTTTGCACAGATAGAACTTACACAAAACATGGGGCAATCTGATTTACTTGTAAGTGATTGCAATTGTCTTTATTCTGTTACTTATAAAAGCACAGAGTCACACAATTATGTTATTTCCAGAAAAAGTTTGAGAACCACAGCTTTAAGTGTTTGTGTCGGAGTTGCGGCCGTCGCCTATTTTGCACTATTACAATACTTATAGGCAACTAGCTATCATGTCTTCCGCTCCATGAAACGCATGTTAATGCTCAGTAGTACACATATGGTACTTTAATGTATTTGCATTGTAATACAATGTGATCATTTTAAATGGGCATATATGCAGCTGAAACGGGTAGCCTAGTGCATCCCACATTTTTCAACATAACATTTTAAAACATTATAGTCATTATGGCCTTTAGAAAAGTGATTGTTTTGGGGGGAAGTGGGGTAGTGCACTATAGGCCCCTGATACGTGGCTTAAGAGTTTGTCCGTAATGGGGAAAAAAATCTCCTTACATTACTTTTACTTTTATACTTTTAAGTAGTTTTGAAACCAGTACTTTTACACTTTTGCTTAAGTAAAAAGCTTGAGTTGATACTTCAACTTTTACAGAAGTATTTTTAAACCCTAGTATCTATACTTCTACTTGAGTAATGAATGTGAATACTTTTGACACCTCTGGTCTTAACTGTGTTTTGTTGTCTTCTGTTGCACTTGTTTCTGTGTTATACCGAGAGCGGAGCTCACACACCTAAAGACTCACACCTCTGCACGTTAGTATGTGGACTGTGTTCTTCCGAATAACCTCTCTCAAAGCCTGTCAAGGCCAATGAGGCAGTTGCAGGCAGGACACATGTTCCCCCTGGAGCTACAACAGACCCAGCACGGTTATTTGTTCCTCAATCTATTTGTGCATTACCTTATTGAACTTGACTCTATTGTCCCTTGCTGGTGAGCTAGCTCCCTACCCAGAGCATTGCTCCGCGGTTTAGCTTGCTAACGAGCCGTATTCCCGTAGCCGAGCTCACAGCTACTTTCTGTCTGCTTAGCTTGCTAACAGCTCGCTAGCACAACGGATTCTAGGGTTGGCAGAGCTCCAAAGTTAATTATTTGTTCCGTCCAGTTTCTAGCTAATGTGAAACATTGTTCAAGTCAAAGTTCACAAGCATTCACAAGAGTTTAGCCCTGAAACGTCAACACTATGCTGTTAGCAACATATGCTATGGTTAGCGCACTATGTACAAATGAAACGGCAGAGGACCAAGACCCGACTGTGGGTTCCCGGTCAGCTTCAACAGCCACAGAGAGAGTTGTGTAGAGAAGGACAGTGTGAAGGGTATGTGAATGGAAGCACATCCAACGTGCACAATACTAGCATCAAGATGTGCAGAACAGGTAAACAACATCTTAAGTAATTGAGGTACACAGTACATTGGCATATAGCCAAGGTGGTACTAATTCAAGCATGCACACGTTTTATTTTCAATTTTGTTCTATTAACTTAATATTTTCAAATTCTTATCATAAGCCATGCTTTTTAGTTTTATAGGTTTGTATTTTGAGAAAGTTCACTCAGTGAATTTTCATGATGAATAGACTTTATCTGTGGGTAAATGACACCTCATGTCGCAGAAAGAGGATCATGTCTTGGACTACTGGCATATTTTTATAGTGCCAGTGGTTTTTTTTCACTCTGTAAGAGTATAGTTTTTTTGTTCCATATTGTTCCATTCATCCTTTTCAGGGTGGCGAGGGGCTGGAGCCAGTCCCAGCTGACATTGGGCAGGGTTCACCTGGACAGGTCGCTAGTTTATCTCAGGGCACAGACAGGCAACCGTTCACTCTCACATTCACACCTGCGGGTAATTTAGAGTCCAATTAATCTGAGCTGCATTTCTTTGGACTGTTGAAGGAAGCCGGAACCACGCTGCCATAGGGAGAACGTGCAAACTCCACACAGAAGGACCGCTCGGGATCAGGGAACGAACCCGGGCTACCCTTGCTGAGAGGTGACTGTGCTTTTACTTTGTGCATTCTGTATCATTCCTATAAACATTGCTTGGTTGCGCAAGAAGCCAACAAGTTGTGGCTTCCTTGGTATAAAATGACCCAGATCTTCTACATCCCACATGTCCCATGGAGCAAGTGCACTGATGTTTTTAAGATGTTGTTTGCATAAAAAAGTAATTAAAACCCATTTAGTAAAGCATACAGTATTCTGTAAACACCCATTAACAACATGAAACACTGGGAAAGTGATCACTGACGCAATGATTGAATTACCATTTCTCAGGTTGCCAGGTAGCTGGTAGAGTTACATCATCAGTGCAGGAAAAGTGAAACCAGAGTATTTACAGCTGAATAACCAGCTCTGAACGTCTGAGATAATTTTGTTTTTACCAGTAAATTACCTCAATAAAACAGCGGGGGAAAGGTTTCCTTGTCAGTCATCTCTTCAGGTGATTGCCTGTTCAATATGCTCAGAGGGCATAGTTTGGCGGTGGGTTTTCCATCGCTCGAAACCAATTAGTCGTGATTTAAGAATGGTTGTTTTTCTTCCAACAGTGGGGAGCTCCAGTATCAGGAACATGCTAAAAAAAAAATCAATGCTAAGACAAGCAGTAATGGACACCATTTAGAGGCAGCAATGGACAGCAGATAATTGGAGGCTCTCTGTGTGTTTCCACGCTTCAGAAATGACAGTTTGGATGCATGGATCCTTTGGCTAGAGGTTTAAGATATACAGGAGTCATAGACTGTAGTGGGTGTGAATGAAAGGAGGGTGTTTGCATTATTTATCTCAGTGAAGGCCAGACGCCTCGTGAATACCTTGTTGTGTTTGATAAACTCAGGCTCTGAGTGGGGGAAAAACACGTTTAGTTTTAAAATGAAAAAGTTCTGATGAATGGAAAAACAACCCAGAGGTCAGAGAATAAACCTAATTTTCAACTAAATGACCTTTTCATTGATGGAGTCTCTGCTATCCAACACAAGTTCTTCGTGACATAAAAGAAGAGAAGGTCTTTCGATGTGGTATCTTAATTAGTATTAAATGAATAAAGACGGCATTAAATGAATATGTATTCATTTAATGCCGTCTTCATTCAGCATTGATACATTTTGAATGTCACAAAAGACACGCATGTCTGGGTCATGTAAGCGTGCTCATGACACCATCTCACACACACTGACTGAATTATTTTTAATATTGGATTTTGGTTATTATTTACAGATGAGCACATACATCTTCACTCTACAATAGACACATGATATTTATCATGAAAATGAATGAAGCATTCTGGCCATTGTGAAAGGCAAACGCGACGTAGAAAGGAGGGCTGGAATATTCAGAATCATTCTTACATTGACAGACATGTCCCCCTTGGTTTGCATTCAGGATTCTGCCACTTCCCCATTTTTCTGTATGATGCAATATGTCTGCCAAGAGTTTATCATGGAAGAAGCAGTGAATTGTTGTAAAAAAAGGAAAAGCATGGCAATTCCACTACTGAAGAAATTGAGAGCAGAGTAGAAGGCAGAAAAGGCACACTTGTCCACAGGAGTGACGATGGTAAAATAAAAAAGGCTTGGACTGCAATAAGTGATGCGGTTAATGTCGCGTCCCCTGAGACAGGACTGGAGCGTAGGTAAAAAGAAACAGCCCATGAAAGACTCACAGCAATTATGGGACAAACATTCCATAAATGGCTTATGTCCAAGAAACAAGGGTGAAAGTGATGAAATCCAGCAAGGACTTTCACCCAGAGGTCCTTTATTTCATAACTGCTGTGTCCAATACTTCGAAGCTTCTTTCATAACGTTGACAGTCACATTCTAAATCTAAATTAAAAATGCTACGCAGCTTCTGTTTCTTGTGCATGTCTATTCATTCTGTTTATACTGCTTTGTTTTTTTTTTGTTGCAAAAAAAAGATTAGGCTACACTATTAACATTAAAACGCTTTAATACTATTTGTATAATATGTATGAGTCCAGTGGAGGAATCTTATTGTTTTGCACTCATGTCATCGAAAGATTTCCAAAAACTCCAGACATAGAACAAGTTTAAATGTAACATTTTCTCAATTAATTAATTATTTATTTTTTCTCAAAAAACGACGATATGTGGTTAACTCCAAAAATATTCTGCTTCAATCCATATTTATTGTCGTTTAGGCTTTCACAAAAACAAAACAAAAATTTCTCTACGATCATGAATGTTTTGCTCTTCTGCTTGCTGGCAATTATATCTACATAACCAAAATAAGCAGAATATCCCTTTTTTGGAGTAATGGCAACAAACATTCAAATATTGTATATATATTCATTATGAAAAGAATTGATGAGGATGATGAAAAGGCATCGTTATTTTTGGCAAATGTATTAATAATGAAGCTTTACATATTGTCGTCTATAAAAGATTATCAAAAGCAACAAACCCGACTGAGAATAGGTCGGGGTGGGTCCAAAAACACCCAACATTCACCAAGGAGACCCTTGTTCCTGTCCCATGTGAAACCAGGAGGCAACGTTGATTTATTTGCCTCGGAACTTCTGTACTTAAGTAACTCAAGTCAACTCTGTTGTTATTTTAACCCAAACCACGATTTCCCCCAAAACCTAATCGAGTAGTTTTGTTGCCAGAACAAAACCAAGTTGTTTCCTCATGTCTGCATAACGAGCCTTTGACTTCCTCAAGCCTTTTTGGGGCCATTAAGCATGCCGCCTGGACTCAGGAGACGGCGTGTCGCTTCCTCTGGCCAAGATGACTTCCTGTTGGCTCCCCACACACATGAATTGGATCACATCATTTAAACATATGTCCAAATGTTATCAGAACAAATGTATAACAGTCTCAAATGATACAGCATCGTATGGATGACCTTGAGAAAAGAGGTGAACAAGAGACTTTTTTTTACAGTGCGTGGGCAGTACATTATTGTATTTCTTAGTTTACTATTGTAGTTCTTAGTTTACTATCAAGACTTACAGTCTGTCAAAGTAACCACAAGTAACTTGGCTGGATCTCCTCTTGCAAGCTTTTCATTAAAAGTTGGGCAAACACATATCGACATCATCACATTGATATCACACACATGTGGAATTTCTGAAATGTAAAGTGTATGTTGACCAAACCCCTCAAGAGTGTAAATAATTGTGTTTGACTTACTGCTGACTTTTTAAATTAATCTGAGGTTGTTCTTCGTGTGTCTTTGATTCACTTTTTTTGCTTTGCATAATACATTTATCTGACATTACTAGAACAATTTTTGGGGGGAAATTAATCAACCCGCAGGAATTCTGCAAAAAAAGACAAGACCAGGGCCCTGTTTCTCGTAGCTGGCTTACTGAGTTAGCGGGCTAATTTTCAGGATAAGATGACGTAAGTCTGGTTTTTCGGTTTCTCGAAGCAAGCTTAGATAAATCACCATAGCAACACATCAAAAAATTTAAACCTGCTCCCGGGCAGGCTTACTGAAATTCACTGGATAAGATGGCCACTCCCACCGGACAAAAAAGGCAGCTCCCTTCCTCATTGATGAAGGAGCGATATTAGTTATATTAGTTTTATAGGGAGAGAGTTCTTCCAGATCGCCAAGATCCATCCTCACGTCATCTTGACTTCCTGTACGAGCGCATTCGATTCTGCCGACAAGGAATCATTTATTTACGAGAGCTTCTCGAGCCGTACATTGATCGCCAGAGGCGCAGCCGATTGACCGTCTCACAGACAGAGACTATCACCCGCTGCATGCCGCACTGTTCTTAAGTTTATTTAGCGCTTAAGAAACTTATGGATGTGTTGAAAGCATTCCTAATTATATGACAGTGTTATTAGTACACCATACATATCATTATTGTAGAACATGATTAAGGTGGACTCATGATGAGAATACAGAGAATCACACACAATTTCTTTTCACTGCTTCAATTGATTGAATTTCTGATTATGAATAATACATACATACTGATCCGCCCATACACATATTCAAACTCCTAGTTATATGGTAATCTACACATACATGTATATGCATATAGTACATGATTCATACGTGCATAAAGTACATATATCCTCATAAGTATATATGTATTCGTATACTACTGCCAGCAGGCACATTTAAATAAATATAATCTAATTGATTTGGGTGATGAAGCACTTAAAATTAGCCGATACATTTTCCCAACACTGACGCACTTGTCTGATATATTTGCGACGCTTATGTCTCGCAGCGGAGGCGATGTTAAAGTTGCGTTCACGGCAACAATGTTGCAAGAACGTTGGAATATTCGCAATGCGTTTGCTGTGAATGACTACGGTATTGACTTCCTCATATGCGTTCATGATCATCTCCTGTTTCTCAGCAGAGAAATAAAAAGAGGTTCCTCTGTGTTTATTTGCCATTGTACTGTTAGAACATCGTGGTGTCAGTGCTCGGTTATCATCCCTTCTGAAGAGGAGCGCACGCATTTATTCAGATGACTGACGTCTGGCTAGAATTAACGAGACCGTTTCAGCGCAGATCAGCCGTGAAGAAACCCAGATAGCCTTATGTCAATCATCTCGCTAATTTAAACTGGACAACAGGACATTTGCTTGACTTTGTTTAGCCAGGTACGAGAAACAGGGCCCTGAACTAAAGGGATTATCACAACACTGCAGTCCTGCTTAATGTAAATATAACTGTGAATACTTTCAGTTCAATCCTTTGCCAATTCATAAACTCCAAGGAAATCCCTTTTAATAATTCCCTCTGTAAATATGTGCAATCCATAACTAAGGGTCTTTCATACTTAAAGGATGATAAACTAGATCCCGTATTATCCTATTCTTAATAACGACACTGATGATTCATCCTCAGCCAAAGCAAGTATTTGTAAATATTCACTGCAGCATTACATCATAATAAAAGCTTTCCAATTATCCACAAAGGTTGCAGGTGGCCTTGATTTGTTTGAACAAATCTTTTCTTTGGTAACCGCTCTAATGAGAACCTTCTAGCCACTATTTTATTTTTAAACTTGGCTTTTTGTCACTGTCGCACAAAAACTCATTTTCTGGTGTTCAAAAAAAAAAACCCACAACAAGCAGCTGAATGCGGTGAGTGATGTGATATTCAAAGTAGAGAGATGCATTGTGGGTCTTAAGATCTTCGTGATTAAAATAGATCGACTTGTCAAGTTTGAATCTCCAAAATGACGACAAAGGAACAACGGCCTCCCTTTCAACACAAGATGCACGAATGCAATAAGAGCTGCAGACAAGACAACGTTTCCTCCATTTCCATGTCTGTCTTTCCTCCTGCAGGCGTCCATGGAACTCATTTTACGACTCCAGATTATTATTTTTGAGTTCTGTGCTGATAACTCTGGGGGGGAACTGAGAGAGAGAAACTCACTCCTCTCTCCTCACTCCTCACTCCTCACTCCTCACCCCTCAGCAGATCTGATGAGTCCTGAGTAAAACACAGTCCCAGAATTACTCCACTTGAGCTACTCAGAAGATGTTGGTTTTATTTGGCAGCTTCCAGTTCAGTAAATGTGGAACAGTTCAGATATTATTCATCCTTAAAAGAAAAAGATCCATACACACACACACACACACACACGCACACACGTACACACACACACGCGGTCCTCCTCACACTCTTCTGTGCGTGACACTGAGTTGAATGGAATCCTCGATGTGCTTTAAGGGTCACCGGCTGGCCCCGATAGCATCGGTGCCGCGGCGATGACACCAGTGGGACGACTGGGCGGCGGTGGGACCGGACTGGGATAATCCGACGCTATCAGCGGCCTCATCTCTGCTGAGAATGAGATCCCTCTCACGACCTTCACCAGATCCTTATCGCGCCCGGACAAAACCGAGTGTGTGTTGGAGTGTGTGGATCGGCAGCTGTGTGTGAGTCAGTGGATGTATAAGTCGGGTTGTGTGTGTGAACTGTTGAGATTGTGAGGAAGGCTGTCAGAGGCCTTTATGTATGAGTGTGTGTTGGGCTGCAGAACAGCTCGATTACGGTGTTCACCCTCTGCCCTCTAATTGCCTCATTTCTATCAGCATGAGGAAGCTTGCAGACCCAGAGGCAACGTATACAAAACTCATTCTGACTGGAGACTCAGTCTAATGGTATGTATGTATATATATATGTATATATATATATATATATATATATATATATATATATATATATATATATATATATATATATATAGTCAGGAAATGTTCAAATCCCCTTTCTTATTGAGCGTTAGTCAGAAAGCCCCAGTCTCATGTCTGTGCTCTCGATATGAAGTCATAGCTTAGCTCAAGGACAAGAAGCACGAGGAGATAGATTTTTCTCATGATTATGCGGTTGATCATTTTTTTGGGACAGTTGCATAACGTCACCTTCCTAAAATAATGGCCTATGTCATTTTTTGACTTCGGCCATTATTGTGGCCCGTTTATTTATTTTGAAATCAAATGATTTTCTTGCCTAAATTATCTCCTCATGATACTGGCCACCTCTGGTAAAATCTCCTCCATCCTCAGTCGAAAAGTTTAAAAAAAAGTCAATGCAACTTTATAAGCTTTTCAAGATGGCAGTTTGAAGCTAGCATTTAAGCTAACAATTTAGTTAGCATTCTTGCGAGCATTTTTTTCAATTAAAATCTCACTGGAACATAATATTAGTAATCATAACATAATTTTACCGGTATTACAGTATGCCTGTTGTCAGTGTCTAGAGGCACTATATGCATTATATTACACTGGTATTAGTTTTTTGTGTTTTCTGAAAAACCTGAAAAAATGACTTGGGCCATTATTTTGGGAAGGTGACGATAAGCAGACCAATACCTGCGTACTAGATTCAACACGTGAATCGTATGCTTCTCACTATATTGGCCTACACTTTTGATGTAAACAGGTGCTCACCTGCAGTCTTTTTACAACGCTTACATCCTGAATGAAGCACCCAGGTGTGTGTCCATACACACATGTATTGGTCAGCTGGTCCATGGGTGTGGACTAAGTATAATAAACCATAAGCACATCGTTTGAAAGCAGGTTGGAAACACACTTCTATCTCCATTTCTCACATTACTCTAAGCGTAAATTCAGTGTGTGTTGTTTTATAAACACTGCCTTTGAAATACCTAGACTCAATTATCAACCACCTGCACCCAGAATGCACCTGTGAAAACACCTGTAACTAATGATGTCACTTAGAAATAAGAGCTTGAACTCTATGAATATGCTTCAGGGTTTCTCTTTGATGTGAACAGCAATGGAGGCCCATTAGAGCGTTAGAGGACTAATGACAACATGTTGTATTTAGTTTACCGCACAATGCAGTAACACACCATCTTCAGTTCAAGCCATTGCTCCAAGTGCCGAATTGTGATTTTTGGGGGCGACTGCAGGTCATCCTTCAATCAAAGGATGGGTGGTTTGATCCCCGGCTCTACTAGTCTACGTTGACGTGTCCTTGGGCAAGACACTTAACCCCAAATATCTCTCCTACCTGTTTCTGGGAATGAATGTTAGTTAGTCCTGTAGCACTTTATAATACACATTATTTAGCATTAAAAGCATGAATAAACACTTAATTCATCATTTATAAAGCATTGTTCCAACATGAACACTCATTAGTAACTCACTAGTATGCAATTCATAAACACAGTCATACATGTTTTATTCTTGATTAATTTGCTTGACTATTATGTGTTTCATGATTGGGTTTTTCATACTTGAAATGATCAATTCCCCATTTGTAAATGAAGTATTAAGGACTTATTGATGATTAATATCATATCATCACCATCATGTTAATGTTCTTTATCACTCAGTGTTGTGTCTATTTCCCTTCTCTGCTAGCTTTGAGGCACTGGCCTTCCAACGTCATTCATAAATGCATAAAGCATAGATAGTCCTCACTTTAGATGAGGTCACAGAACATACATAATTATTGCCTTATTAATCATCTAGCATCAGTGTATGAATGAGTGTGAATGATGACATAGTGTTAAAGAGCTTTGAGTGGTCAGAAGACGAGAAAATATTATATATTTATATACATTTACGTCATTTTGAATTAAGATATCTCTAGTATAAGTATAAGTATAAGTAAACACGTAATTCATCATTTATAAAGCATTGTTGTATAAATGATGGATTCACCATTTGTAAATGAAGTATTTTGTATTGCTTCATAGCGTGCATTTATATGAAGTGTTAGCGATATTTTGTGTTGTGTGTATGTTGGTTTTGTGTTCAGACAAAAAAAGAGGCCCTGTATTCAGAAAGTGTTGTTATTATGGGCAAGACAAAATACAGTAACATGCAATTTTATGAGAAATGGTGAGACAGTGATCTTGTGGATTTGAAGACACGGTAAAATCAAAACACAGATATTAACCCCATTGATTTGTTTTTTATTAAACAATAAGAAGCAGCATTACAGTGAGACCCACAAAAGAACCAAACAACTGACAGAAAACTAATTCAATCAGATATACTCATGCCATCCAAGAATTATTGCACTTCCAATAACATAATCTATGGGCCAGCAGTCGATACAACACCTCCTGTGTTTTCATATTGTCTGTGAAAACTGCAAAATGGATTTTTGTTCCTCACATCAATCACAGGCAACAGATGCAACAAAATTGTCCATTGTCACACGAATCAGCCATGCAGGGCCAGTGGTGACGCAGTAATGATTGGATTAGCCTCCGAGAGGAACAACACAATCTGAATGAGGCGCATTCACAAGGATGCACAGGTGCTGTTATTTAGATTATATTTATTATTTTTAATGGAGGCTTTAAGATAGATGGATAGATGGATGGATGTATAGATGGAAAGATAGATAGATAGATAGATAGATAGATAGATAGATAGATAGATAGATAGATAGATAGATAGATAGATAGATAGATGATATATGGAGAGCAGGTGCAGCTGGGAAAGGAGGAAATTGAAAAGTGTTAATCAGGAGCTCAACTGTTTAATTGCAGAAGCAAATAGAAAATCCAATTTGTTATTTTGCTATTGTCTCTGAAAACCACAGTCGCCTTTGTTTTCTGCAGCGGGAATGGATGATTAAATGGTGCTTAGAACCTGAAACAAGCCCAACAACACACACACACACAGCTCATGTAGAGGAGGCACGATTTATTGCACTGATACAAAGCTAAATTGTGTTTGCTACATTGCTACAGTTTAATTTGACAAACAATTTGCTTTAATTTCCTCGTTTGCCTGAGCCAGACCTTATAATGTTTTCCTTTTTAAAAAGGTTTCCAAGCTGAACTCTTCTGTACTATTCAGATATGAGAAGAGGTGGGAGAGGGCAGAGAAACGGGACGAAAACCAAACTGCGAATCTTTTAACATCTTGCAGGGCAACCCGTCCTGTATCTGTGGAAAGGAAAACGAGTATTCCTTTCCAGAGGGGAAAGAGACAATGGGGGCTCTTGCTGCTGTGGGATGATCTGTCCTGCCCGGTGGACACAAAGAGCTGATAACGCCACACGACTCAGCTGTGTCACTTTTTATCACACTGAGATGCTAGAAAATCCATTACCTCCCTTCTCCGACACCGTCTGTGACAGGATGAGCAAGTGAGGCGAAGAGAGGCTGAGAGGACGTACAGTGGTTGTGATTCTGATGGAAAGTCTTCTAAACTGTCCCGTTCTGTTGCTGCGTGTCTCAGTCCTCCAGCGGAGAGAGGAGGACGTTTGTGTCTCTGTTTCTTATGCAGGAAAACTACTTGATACGAAGCTGTGTAGCGTACACAGCCCCGTGTCATAGCCGTCAGTGGAATAGTCACCCAATGTAATCTATTGGTTTCGTGTACAGAGACACCAACTGTCCATATATTTGTCCCAAAAAAGAAGTCGTGCCGGGCTTCACGATAGTAATGGACAATTGGTGTTGCTCAGCACAAACCAACAGATTGTATTTTAGAGACTATTTCTTGAACTCTGTCTCACAGTGAGACTGTGTTGAGTATTGCAGGACACTATACGAGTATTTGGTAACACTTTATAATAACTAGAGTATGAGTAAACACTTATTTCATCATTTATAAAGCATTGTTCCAACATTAACACTCATTAGTATTCATAAACACAGTTATAAATGTTTTATTCTTGATTAATCATTTTGACTATTATGCGTTTCATCATTGGCTTTTCATACTTTATAAATGATGGATTCCCCATTTGTAAATTAAGTAATATATATTACAAACCAATTATTAAGGATTTCTAGATGACGCTTTCGACGGTGGCGACATGTCATCAACGTGACGCACGTTTACGCAATGGAGGACTCCGAACTAAGTCGAAAGGGTGCGCGGACCCGTACACGTTATTGATTATGAGTATCTAGCTATCACCTGGATTGGTCTACTTGCAACTGAGGTGGCGCGTGCCGTCTCAGGACCTATAGTTAGTGACTAGCTTGCTAGCTATCAAGCTAGAAAGCTAGTCACAGCTAGCTAGCTGGCTGGCGAGCTACTCACAGCTAGCTACCTGGCTGGCTAGCTAGATACTCATAATCATTTGTCTAACATTTTAGTTTTTAGTGACGTATCTCAACAACTATTCAATGGACTGTTCTGGATTTTGGTTTGGATATTCACCTTTTCCTCGAGATGAATTGTAATAATGTTGATTTAAATCTATAGCGTCACCATCCGGTCAACATTTGTATTTGTCCAATACTTTGGTTCATGGCCAAATACCTCCAGACCTAATGTCATTCCCACCAGCATCAGATCTACTTGGTTATTTGCGGTGATGCTAACATGCTAAGCTAAGATGGTTAATTGAGTAAAGAACCTGCTAAACTACGGTTTCCCTGGGATTGACCCGGTTTCAATCTGGATGTCCTGAGTCCAGACAAATGTCTGTGAAACCCAAAGATGTAATAAAAGTAATAATAATATTGTTTTACATCAATGTTAGTTTGTGTTTTTTGTCACAGTACAGTTTTCATATAAACAGTGTTGAAAGATTTGCTCAGTGCTAAAATAACTGCCCCCCATCTTGATGAAAATGCCTATAGTGCGTGCAAAAGCACATGCATGTGTGCGTGCATGAGCGAGTGGTCCACTTCAGGGTCCCTGTGTGGGGGTTGGAAATACAGTCACCCCATGCTGAACAGCATGTTAGCATGCTGGTACGAGCAGATTGTTTCACAAGTGGTCCGTTTACGAGCCTATTTTAAACCAATCAACATCATTGTCAGACGGGAACATCTTCCATCACAGACGTTGCATTGAGGCCGATGTGTTCCACCTTCTTTGTTCTCCACACAGAGAATCCACCTGCATTCAACCAGAGCCTGCTCTAACTGCATCTGTCAACAATACACAGACTACATCTGGACGTATTGCCTAAATATTATACTTTTGAAAGCAGAATCTAATTAATAGTGTGTGTGTCTTCATGGCACAATGGAGACACCTGGTGTAGGTCAGGTTTTACATCTTACGACATATTTTATAAGCAGCAACAACTCTTTCTGTGTTGGTACTGGAGAGCAGAAGCAATATGTTAATTAATCCCTAGTCGGTGACCATTACAAAAAGTTATCCCTAACCGTCGTGATCAGCATAGTTTCCTGTCGAGACTGAGAAAGTGTCTCTGATGGCCCATCAGCAAGAGGCTTCATTCCCACTGACGCTGCATATTGACTGAATTGTAAATAAGATAATAGTTTGCTCTCAGAATATCACTCATGTTATTGTGTGCCTTGTTTTTCCTGCATTTCCTCCTTTGAAAATATGACCACAGAAGTCTTCCATGTTGTAGAGAATGTATCTGGGTACGCTGTCAGGTCACGTCCTCTGCTTTTTAGCGTGCTGCGAGAAAAGTGAAGGGGAAGAATATGATTTTTCCAATTTGTCCTTGTGATGAATGGAGGGACGCTGAAGCAGCAGTCTAGCAAAGTATGCATTAAGTACAGATGTCCATAATATAGACTGTCGATGAGGCGTGATATTTATTCTGAACATCCCAAAGCAGGTTTCTATCACACTCCGGCTGGTTCTTGCAGCTTTTCTGCTGCAACTTGTTCCTGACACAGATCATCACTAGTAGGTGCAATGAGGGGAAATAGGTTGAATGAGAGGTTTTTGATCCATGACATAAAAGCTGCGATAATTAATAATTAGTACAATGGATCAAATAACTGCGTGGCAAGTAAAGGGGTCGCTCAACACTGTTAATTATCACGCAACTTCCTCAGATCCACAAAACCTTTTAGCATCTTTCAGCACATCTTTACGCCTTTGGTTCAGTCTCACTGCTCTCATCTGCAAAACAAAACAAAACAGCTGTGCGCTCGTTGCCCAACACCAAATGGCAGACCAAAGCAGCAGCTTGCTGGTGGCCATTGTGGTGCAAGTAGCCGCTAAATAGCCAGACTTTTCTCTTTCGAGATGGAGGAGACCAAAACAGGGATAAAAGCAGATTGAATATTATTTTTATATTCATCAGTTGGCTAGAAACACAAATTCAAATAAATGCAAATGTTGCTCCATGTCTGCTGGATGTGTAGAGAGGCAACTGCTTGCAAAAATGTTGGCCAATAATAACTATATACATGTCAATATTGCTTCTACATATTTTTGCTCTGCCCCCTTGTGGTCAAAATTAATATTAAAATTAATTCAGCTTCAACCATCTAACTATGCTTTCTCCGGCAGTAGACTTGTGGCGTGTTGAATTTGCAGAGAAAAAAGTGATTTGTTTCTACTCCACTGAGGCTGGACAGACTTCCTTAAGAAGTGGGCCCTTTCTACCGACTGCAGGGTGAATTTTAAGAAGTGGGCCCTTTCTATCGTCTGCAGACTGAGCATAAAGAAGTGGGCCCTTTCTATCGTCTGCAGACTGAGCATAAAGAAGTAGGCCCTTTCTATCGTCTGCAGGCTGCGCATAAAGAAGTGGGCCCTTTTACCGTCTGCAGGGTGAGATTAAAGAAGTGGGCCCTGTCTACCGTCTGCAGGCTGAGCGAAGTGGGCCCTGTCTACCGTCTGCAGGCTGAGCATAAAGCAGTGGGCCCTTTCTACCGTCTGTAGGGTGAGTTTTAAGAAGTGGGCCCTGTCTACCGTCTGCAGGCTGAGCATAAAGAAGGGGCCCTTTCTACTGTCTGCAGGCTGAGATTTAAGAAGTGGGCCCTGTCTACCGTCTGCAGGGTGAGGTTGCATCCAACTGTCTGCTGCTGTACACTTTCTGAGAAGGTTCAGCTATCTTTTGCAAAGAAATTGTCTCTAAAATTGCAATAAAAAAATTAATAATTTACGACCAGTTCACCAAGAGGAATACAGATAGGTGATCTGTTCCCAGCAACCTTTGGTTAACCCGCATATGATCCAGGACCCAGTTCTCATTCATAACAACCATAATAATGTATGAACTGTTAGGATGCTCTGACATATTGCAGGGAAAAAAATCTTTGATTGTTATCCAGCTGATAATATTTCACTGTACATGAAAAATTCAGAAGGCAAATGCACATCCAGACGGAGATACATAACCGTGCACTCCAACACACACACATACACCAACACAACCATCACCCCTAAAGCAAGAGGTGTGTGCTGTTATCACTTTCAGGAGGATAAACAATGTTAGTGAGAATACTAATCTTGGTGTAGCAGTTCAGAGCATCTCCTCCATTGCCGGGGTATAAATAGTATAATTAGCCACGGGAGGAAACACAAATGCCACTTATCTCACTAACTGCTGCACAGCACTTCGCATTCCTTCCTGCGATCCATCCTCCCGTGCTGCGCCTTTACGACACACTCAATATCTGCGACTGAAGGGAAATGCAGAGATGTAGGGAGAGGAATGCAGGGAGAGGGCGAGAGGGAGCGGGAGGGGGAGTGTCAATTTGCATGGAGTTAATATTCTGTTTCATCTGCAGGTTCTGGAGGCTGGGATGCTCGGGCCTGAAGGGAGGTTGGGGTTGTGAGTGTGTACGCGTTTCACCAGGTGATGCATAATGCGTGATGCTCATACGCTCAAACAAAAAGCAGCAGCAGAGGTGCGCCCGTCTCAGAGGTCACTGAGCCAGATGTTGTCCGCTGATGCAGAGAGGAGCAGTGGGACGCTCACGACACCGGACCAGGAATACTCATCCAGAGGGCGGGGCTTGAGCCGGGGCATTTGGCTCAAATATAAAGACGAAAGAGAGAAACTGGGCACATTTTCAAAGCCAGATATTATCAGAGTACATGAACAAGATTGTTAAAATTGTTGATACTTGTTATGCTACTATCACTAAATCAGTGACTATGTCTACTGCATAATGTACAGTCCATGTGGTCCATTGCGAGTTCTTGGACAAGACACTTAACCCCAGATGGCTGTGCGGTGTATGAATGATTATGAATGATTAGTCCTGATGGATGGTGGCACCTTGCATGGTAGCTCCTGCATCACTGTTTGAACTGATGACTGGCTGTGAATGGGTGAAAGATGACATGTCGTGTTAACCGATTTCCCCCTAGGGAATGAATGCATGAATGTTCCAACTCCATGGTTCAAAGCCTAAACAACAACCTACGAAAAAGAAAAATAACAATAAAGCAAAGCCTCGGGGAATTACCATGGAGTTTTAGTCAAAAGACTGTGTCGTTCGGTTCAAAAATGTAAAATGTAAAATAAAAGTTATAACATTTATGTCTAAGCACCATTGGTTTGGGGCATGCTGGGTATTACAATTTGCATAAATCTCAGTTTAAGACGTGTGACGCGTTTAAAAAAATAAATAAAACATCAAGATCGGAGAGATTTTTTTATTTTGAAAAATTACCAGATACATACATCCGTCTGTGCGTAACCTCCGATGTGTCAAGAGGTTCCGTGATCCGTTACTCTAAAAAGTCTGTTTCAACTCTGCCAGTGTTCTGGATTAAAATCAAGGCAGAGTATCCTAAAATAATCAAAAATAGCCAAAAGATCATTGAAAAGCTGCTTCCATTTCCAACAACCTGTCTTTGTGAAGCGGGTTTAAGTTACGGAGTAGACGGGACATAATTAAAAGCACACACACTGGGGGTCGTTGTCTCTCGTTACCCCGAGATGGGACCGGCTCGTAGCAGAGAAACAAGTTTAGGGCTCCCACTAATTCGGCGTAATGGTAAGTTGTATTTGTATGCACTTTATAATTGTCTTTATGCCGGTCGTATCATTTTATTACGTCATATTTATCGCCCACACCTTGAAGGCTGGTCCGTAAAAAAATATTGTCTGACACGAAACCGGTCCGTGGCGCAAAAAAGGTTGAGGACCGCTGCTCTACATAACTCAACTGAGCTGAATACAAACATGAAGTGATGAAAGAAAAAGTATCATAAAATGTTCTATTTCTTGAGTTTCTTGACCTGGATAGGAACTACAGCAGAAGATTATTATAAAGATTGTGGCTTTTGCTTGAAACGTTTATAACTAGCAATGCGGCTGTGCATGTTTAATAACCCTAGAGCAGATCAAACACAAGAGGAAAAACATTTTAAAGTTAAAAAAAATGTAAAGACTTCGAACCTGAAACCTCGTTTCATTATTTCTGAACTGCTGACTTTCGGGGACACAAGTTCTTGCTAAACTTGTGTGTAAACAGAACTTTGAGTGGGAATGACGCATCCTTTCAACGCAGCGACGCTTGTTCTGACAATCTGGCTCCCTGCAGAGTGCAGTAAAGAACATGATGTTTCAGGACTGAACTTATGATTCATCTTGGGACTCGTGATTAGGATCACGGTGTCCCGGTCCTCTCACATGGCTGATGAGTGGGAGCTGACTTCCTGCTCGCTAACAGTCACTCAGGCTTATGACTCAGAGTGGGCCACGACTCACCCTCAGAGAGCGCTGTGATTGGCTACCGGGTGGTGAACCACTTTGGTGGGATGTGTACGGAGAGCCGGATTATCCGGCTGCTCCCGTTCTTTCGTACAGATGTTGCTGCTTTCCCTTTGACACCATTACTGCGCCGGCGAAGTTGTCCCGTGGCGGCAGAGAGGGGCTTTAAGTGTTGATGCTGGACTGAGAACCAACAACCTGCAGATATGTGAGCTACACCATCAAAGGTCAAGGTTCAAGGTTTTTATTCGGCCATTTGTGCTGAGACCAACAGACCAGACTCATTGGATTTTTTTTGTGCAGGGCTCTCTGAGTCAACAGTTTTGGAAAAGAAAATAAGAAAACACACTATAACAGGAAAGAGAAAAAATATAAAATATGAGAACACTATACAAAATATAAAATATGAAAACACTATACGTACGGCGGAATATGTACAAAGGTGGTCGTATATACAAGAGGGGTATTAGATACAGTTTTATAGAAATAATGTTAAATTACAGTAATAAATAAATAGGGAAGTCCTATTCACAGTTTTGTTTTAGAAGCTATTGTAAAAATGTGTTCTGTGGGTGATGACATACAATAATGTTTGCCTTAGGTGCTTTTTTATTATGTAATAGCCTGCTGTACTGTACAGAAGTATACCAAAGTATTGTTTACTAAATTAATTCCCAGCTGTGTGTGTGAACCAGCGGCCTAACGCAGTCCTGTTACACACTGATGCATGTCCGCGGGCATTGGCTCGTCTCTCACTGCCATATCTGGGATTTGTGTGTTAATGAGAAACCTCTTCAGGTGTCCTGGGAACTCCCACTTCCCTCTGGACCCGTCCCAGTTTGTTGTGACACACTGGGCCTCGTATTTTCTCTTCGTGCTGTGACCAATCCGAGCAGCGAGCCCCCGCAGTGATTACTCAGAGGAGAGATGACGTCCAAGAGAGAATAATGCTCCGTGTGAATGAACCTCTCTTTGTATCACAATCCCGTGCAGACAACATCTTGAACGTCCTGTATTTAAACCCATCTTTAATCTCCTGCTTCCCAGCAAACACAAGCCAAACCAACTCTTTAAAAAGCGTCTCGGATCAGCTGGAGAACGCTTCGGTACAAAGCTGGAAACTGAGCTGTTTTTCTGGTTCTCTTGTTACACGTGGTTCTCACAGGACAAACATATTATGATTTTATACCTGTAAAGGAGTTAAAAACACCTGCAGCAGAATAATGCAACAAACACATTAATGCAGCAGTAATATGAATCCAAAAACATCACGTATAATAGAACATTGACAGGGAACATTTGACTGCACTATCAATGCTTCTATTAAACGACATTAACATGTTTTTAACTTTACTTTTACTCCCAAAACAATCAAGTAACCAAAACTGGTTTTGAATATGTGGTGATGTTTGGAACTCTAATCTAACTCCAGATTCTTTTGTTAATTGTTAGCGTGTATCGCCATGCTAGCTAGTGGCTGAATTCACACACAGCACTGTTTTGACCTGAAGGCTAACATGCTAACGTGCTCACGAAGACACCGCTAACACGCTAACGTGCTCACGAAGACACGGCTAACACGCAAACGTGCTCACGAAGACAACGCTAATATGTTAACGTGCTCACGAAGACAACGCTAAAATGCTAACGTGCTCACAAAGACACGGCTAACACGCAAACGTGCTCACGAAGACAACGCTAATATGTTAACGTGCTCACGAAGACAACGCTAACATGCTTACGTGGTCACAGAGACACCGCTAACGTGCTCACGAAGACACCGCTAACACTATAACATGCTCACAAAGACACTGCTAACATGCTAACGTGCTCACGAAGACGCCCTAACACACTAACGTGCTCACGGAGACACCGCTAACACGCTACCGCGCTCACGGAGACACCGCTAACACGCTGACGTCTCAGCAGTAATGTCTCTCTTCAGCACGTCTCGTGCTTCTTTTGCTAACTAGAGCACAGCTGAAGCTGCTTTCGTTAGTTGTGCTTGTATTTGGTCATAAACAAATTGATTGTACAAATAAAAAATCCCCAGCTGCTCTACCTCTTTGCTCATAGTATACGTATATATCCAAAATGCATCTGCGTGCATGTAATGGATAGTTAAGCATTCAGAACTGTGATAATAAAACTGGTCTCTGCACACACACGACTGTGTAGTTCACATCTGGCCAGTGGTGTCCTTCATGGCTACTTCCTGATAATCCATATTTCATTTCATGCAGGGTTATGGGAAGCATCTCCCCAGAGGGTTCCACTTGTCAAGCTGTCACATTTCAGAGGCCTCACGAGTAGCAGGAATGTGTTGATGTTTGCCAAAGAAAAAGAAGAAAAAACACACATCCTCCTCTTCTTCAGCTTCTATTTCAATTTCTCTTTCAGTGTTTTGACCTCTATCTAGTCTTGAGACTTGAGTTGCGGCAGCTGTGAAAAGACAAAGAGCAAAAGCAGAGAGTTATTACGTATATGTTGCTCAACAGAGCGACATCGGACACTTTGCACCCAATTTGCATCCTTCAAGCCTTTTCATACTGCCGGCTCTCCATCTGAGACTCCATCAAATAGCCGGTGGATTCAATGTTATGCCTCTCTAAACCAGAAACCGTAATCCAAATGTAAATTTGTGACTTCATTTTGTTCTGCAAATAGTTATATTTCTCTTTTTAATCCCTTCTTTTTTTCTTCTACCACTGGTTTTACTTACACGCTCAGTAACTTTTCATTTTTTCCGTTCTCTTCATTGCCTGAGAATTTAGGAGTTGGGAATAAATGTCACTTTGGGATTAATGTTTGTGGATTAGAGTTTGCTAACACTGGTTAGACTTGGAAATATTGCATTAAAAAAAGTAGTTCACATAAAGCTTTAACCAAACAGACAATTAGTTTTCTACCTGGACGTTCCTTCACACATCTTTCACTGCTTTTGTTATCTCTCTCTCTTGTAAAAGGGAACTGGCAGTGATCGCTCAAGGCTCAAGTGAAGTTACTGCCGGTGTCCTGGCATCCACAACCTCAGGATATCGCCAGTAAATGTCCAACCACTAAAAGAAGCCTATCCTTAAACCACGCCGATGAAAACACGTAATGGGAAAAAGCCTTAAGGTATCGTTTTTTAAAGAGACGTGATGAACAAAATTACCCCAAAAAGCTTCCCTCAAAAGTCCATATCGTCTTATAAATGATGACTGTGAGTACCGAGCTGGTCCCCGGGCTATCGTTCCATTTATCTCTCCATGAAATGCAAATTACAGTCTTCATGAGGTTGTAACCGTGCACTATTTTATTCATGAGGTTATGATTGCACCGTTTCCATCCTTTGAATATTCAGAATGTGTCAAGTTGAAATGATTGGATCTAAAGTGATCACTGGGATTAGGACACATACGATGCATTATGGATTAAAACGCAACCTCCACTCATCCCGGGGTCGCCAGGAGGATTCACGCGTTGCTGCTGAAGTTCAGATCCACCCTGAGAGTTCAAAACGCTTTCATCGTGAATTACCTTTCAATTGTTGCCACTTCAGTCGCCCCTCATGTTTCATTTACACAAGCAGAGCCTGGTGTTGATACTCATTTACTGATATAACAATCACATGAATGTGAACATGTGTGTAAAATGAATGTGAAAGGTCTGCTACAAAAGATTAATTGGGGGCTTAGAGGAATGCAAAATGAGAAATATGTGTGTGTGTGTGTGTGTGTGTGTGTGTGTGTGTGTGTGTGTGTGTGTGTGTGTGTGTGTGTGTGTGTTCCTGCACTGCCTGAATGTGAGAGATGGATCACTATGGAGACGGATTGCAAAGCTTCGGGGAAACGGAGTAATTATGATGTGAAAGTGAGAGCTGTCTTTAAGAACTGGCCCTCTGGCCATCAGATTCTCCAGCATGCTTCGCCGCATCACATGGCCAATTACATCGTGTGTCAGTGAGTGATTTATTGCACCAGAGCTGGATGCTGCTTGAAGACTCTGAAATGAGTGGCCGATTGTGCCGTGTGCTCGTGGATTAGCTTTTATCCATTGACACGTGCAGCACCTACACAAGTGTATTTTGAGAGGCAACAGCATGTAACCAGCTTACATGAATATGTACCTAATATGCTGAAGAGCGCACATGACCGGCACACAAACACACAGCTGCTGCTCTGGTGTACCGTGGAGCTACAAGTGAGTGTTCAGTAACGGGGTAAAGTGATTGTGTTGTGCTTTTCAAAACCAGAAACACAAGAACTAAATGGAAGGAAGGTGTTTATCTGGTTTACTGTAGATCACTATTGATAGCAAATCCAGCTAACTAGCTTGCTTATACTACAAAGTTAGTTCCAAAGACACAGCGAGGCTGCTAGTTCCCCGCTAACTTCCGCTAGTGCTCCGCTAACTTACGCTAGCTCTCGCTAGTTCCCCGACAACCACCGAAGGTAGCGGGACCAGCCCCGGCTCGACGTCCAACTCGGGCAGAGGGGACGCGGCCAGTAGCAGCAGCAGCGGGGAGCAAGCAGCGGGGAGCTAGCAGCAGCGCTAGCTAGCAGAAGCGCTAACTTGCTACAGGGGGGACAACTACAGAAGGTAGTAGCGGCTTGTAACCCGGCTTTTACGGTACTTGTATAGGTCCATTTAAACCTGTAACGTGTACAATAAAAGAAGCCTTGTTCACAATGGGCTGGATGCTATCAGAGTTAAACCCAGCAGCCACCACTCTGCTGCTCCTTTTCTGTTCCCAGTATAATGTGAGCACGGAAAGATAAGATAAGACGTAAGTGTATTGATCTCCAAGCGAATTATTGTGCATGATCCGGTTTGGGCTCACGATGTTAAAACATTGTGGTGTTTGGGCCATGTTCAGCCATGAAGTGCAGGAGTTAATATGACCTTTAATAACATGAACCATATTAACTGACCCTACGCCAAAACGGCAACGACCCCCTAACACTCACTGCTGTACGTCATAGTGGCACGAGATGTGTTAGATTCAATGTTAGTAACACATAAAAATAAATCCCTCAGAAAATCAAAGATGATGATTTTTCCGTGGTGCACACATGCATTAAACACATCCATGTTGTAACAGTCGAGCTGGTGACAATGAACCAGACACACAGTAAGTGGGTCAAACCAGCATGGGACTTTACACCACGGGACTCTAGACCGCTGGTTGTGTCCAAAGTGTTGTGAAGTTGTTGTGAAGCTATTGTGACATTACTGTGAAGCTATTGTGACATTACTGTGAAGCTATTGTGACATTACTGTGAAGCTATTGTGACATTACTGTGAAGTTATTGTGAAGCTATTGTGATGTTATTGTGAAGTTATTGTCAAGTTATTGTGAAGTTATTGTGATGTTATTGTCAAGTTATTGTCAAGTTAAGTGTTTTTTGTTGCCTCAACCTAACAAAGTGGTTTTGTTTCCTCGAGCCTGAAAGCATAACAGGCGTTTCTTATCAAATCTAATGCGATTGGTTAATGCAGGTGAGTTGGTTTGTGGAATCAGTGGACGGTTTAAATGAGTTTAATGTTGTTTCTGTTGTGTCTTTTATAGCCAGCGAGCTACGTACATTTCCTTGGAGTTTGATGGCTTCGAGAAGGACATAGTAATTGCATGTTTTGTACATTTATAAATTATAATAAAACATATTTTGAATCTGTATACTGTTTTTAGGAATGCAAAAATCAATATTCCTACTAGAAACTGCAATATACTGGATAAGTCTTAGTTAAATAAATAAAGAGAAGTACTACATGTGTGCTTTAGATGAGAGGAAGGATTCTTATCAAGCCTCAGTAGGATCCTTTCTAAGAGGACAAGTCCTTCTTAGAAAGGATCCTTGACTTTGAGAAGCAGCAGAAGCGAAGGAGGACAACCAGGATCACTTCTTTCACATTGACTCAGTTCCATTTAGTGTAAGCCAGAGAGCCTGCCTGCACCATGGAAGTAGCTCCCTAAATAGACTGCGGCTGCTTTTTAATGTCATCAGTTACACCTGTGCTTTCCCTGCTATGACAAACCAAAATGTCTGCTGTACAAAAGGTATATTAAAATCAAAAGAGAGATGTCAGACATGTGGGACAACACCCTGGTGCTTATAATGACTCACAATAAAACACCACTCCAACTTCTCATTGAAAGAACATTTCATTATGAAGATAATTCTCAAGTGTCTCCGTCACAGAAGGCCATATGTGCTGAAATTGACTAACCACATGTTTTGAAGCTCCAACACAATATATCTCCTGATTATTTCTCAAAGCGTCTGAGTGCGCATTATAACGCAGTAATCATCTTGGAACAGCACCAACTGAACTTTAATAAATCTCAGCTGCGGCACCAGGACGTACCCGTGCCAGAGCAGAAATGAATGGCAGCCACGTTCTCAGCTGAATACAAAGTAATTACTGTCTTTTTTAGAAATGTTACCCTTTGGTGGGGGGAACACAGATGGGTAACATTTGCATGTGGATAATTGCAGTCCATCAGATTTGTGCTGAATGACTCTATTAAATATCTGTACGTTAAATATCAACCGCTTCTTTTCTCATGTGTAGTACCACCGAGTGTTCATCCCATTATCTTCTTTACACAAAGATAAATAAACATGAAAGTGAAAACTAATGTCCTGTTTTTCTTCAGGGCGATATTGGACTCTATAGCCATTAGTGGAGTTGTGGGAGTTTGCAGAGGAGCCACCTGCTGCTGTCAGAGACCTTTCATCCTGTCACTGAGACGCTCTCCTTTGTGTTCTCGTCTCCTGCTTGATATTAGCTCCGTGCCAGGCGGCTTTTCTGAGGCGATACGCACGCTGACATGGGGGGGTTTAACATCTGAAGATGAGAAACCAAGACAGAAATCAGAGATGACGCTGTTTTTTTTTTTTTTTCTATCGTGGAGATGCTGAAACATTCATTATGAAAGCTTTCAGCCGTGATACACAACACCGGCATCACTCCACTGCAGGAGAGGGGAAAGTTAATCCGACCGGAGCGATTACACAAACATATTTTTACCCTCAACCCTCCTGTCAAAGCACCACGAGGATCCGGCATCTCTGATTTATCTGCGCTTTTTGGCCTTTCGGAGGAGAAGGTCACTTCAGCAGCGAGGCGCTGCAGTCTGTGGGCTCAGAAGGCAAAAGCTCACCCTGGAGGTGACATGAAATGGTGAGGACACATGGGATCCCACAGCTGTCAGAACCCAGGTGCCCGTTGTGAAAAACCTCAGTGAGTCAGTCGGAAATATTTCTACAATCCTGGTACGAAAAAATAGCAAGAAAAACGCAGGAGAATTAAATTGGAGGAAGTCTCAGTAGAATCTGGCTGTGATGTGAAACTTAATTAAATAAATGTTTTAGACCCTCTGAATGAAAGTGCTCTATTTTTCAGGAAATCCATTTTAGAAGTTAATTAAGAATAAAAACAGTAATAATTAGATATGGAGTGTAGTTTGGTCGGCAGCTCTCCTTGCCTTAGTGGTGAAGGGTTTCTGCACCAAAGTCGAGAGATATTGCATATAATTGATCTTTACAAAATCTAATCAAATAATAATAGATTACAAAAAAGCTTTGTCATGAACGTCTTTTGGAGCAGCATTGGTTGAGTCAGGAATAGATTGGTTATGGCCTCAGGGGGCCTCAGGCCTGCAGTCCAGATCATTTGGTCCGGAACAATTAGTTTTATTCCGCTTTCACGGCAGCGAAACCAACCGAACACAGGGAGTCTGTTTGAACATCACTAAATAAGGGTTGGGGTTATGGTTAGACATATAACTCAAGTTATTACATTTGAATAGACAGGAAATAGACAGGAAATCCTATATGTTGTATTGGCAATCACCACACTGATGCTTTTTACTGTCCAGAACGTATGCTGATGGAAATATTCAAGAACATTTGCCGGCCAAAAGAATGAATGTCCCCAGCTTAACTTTTGGTAAATACATTTAGAAGAAGAAAAATGGCTTCATCTATATCCTAGAATAAATACAGCAAGCTATAGGTAACGTTATTATAAAGTGTGACTACAAAAATGGCCCTTGGCATGGATCTGAAAGTTGTAATTGCTCCTTTTTTTTATTTTGTGCTGATCCGATCCGTGATTCTGATCCGTGATAGGATCCGAACCGTGTGTTTTGTGATCCGCGGCACCACTAGTGAAGAGTCTATGGCGCTTGGACGCCATGGTGACGTAGTATCTTAAAAGGAGGGAGAGATGCTGGTGGTGCATATATATATATATACATATATATATATATATATATATATATATATATATATATATATATATATATATATATATATATATATATATATGCCTCTCACACTGTAGACTTTACATGAAGGAGCGAGAGCAGGAGCTGATCTCAGATTACATTACATTTCATTTAGCTGACGCTTTTATCCAAAGCGACTTACATTTTGCTCTATACACCGTAGACACAGCAATTCGAGGTGACCTCAACGTGAACTTTCAGTTCATTGGTCAGCCACTGTCCACTTAACTGATGGAACCTGAGGATTAGCACTTGAGATGACCTTTTCAAATGTTCAAGTGGTTAGCTAAATACTCGTCTATTGAGTGGAATCTTGTTGACGGCCCATCGACATAACGTAGGAAGTCAGCACAACACAGTTGCAGGTACCGGCTCATTACCACGCTGGTTTCTTTCTGTTTTTCAGTTTTACCTTGGACAATGTGATGGATAGGACAAACACAAACCTTGGAAGACAATCACCGACTTTATAAAGTATTAAAAACTCTCAAACTGGTCAGTTTGGTCTTGGATCTCAGATTGCTGCTAAATTGCACATCTGGTAACTAATTTGGACCAACAAAGCTAAGTGTTCTCTTAAAGCAGATCCCCTTGCAGGATCGGAGGTTCCATCGGTGTGACGGAAACCTTTCTTGATGAGGTTCTTATTGATCGAGGGCGGCCATCACCCCACTGGGCTCCATCTTAAACCAGCCCCTTGTAGATTGATGTGCTTTTCACAGAGGTTTATCTTTGCCTTAATGCCTCTTTGTTCAGCACTGTATTGGTGTTTCTGTCACGTTGTTAAAATCTATGGGGCAATATCACTCCCTGGGAATGGGCTCATCCAAGTGTCAGGCCTTGCAGATCTATGGCCCAATATGGCAAGGCAGAGAGAAAAGCAAGAAAGAAGGAGCGGTAAACTCATAAACCTATATCTTTATTCTGATTGATGGTGCTCAGTGTCCCTTTACAAAATAAGGCTAAAGAGATAACACTCAAACAGCAGACATCGTGTTAAATATATTCCCGACATGCTCGATAAAATCATCCCACAATTATTTATTTTTTTACGTCCGTGATGAGTGTTTCCATTTCCCTTTGGCCTGGGCAATTTCCTCTGACATCTCGGCTCATCCACAGCTCATGATTGCATGTGAAAGCACTCAGTGGGTGATTGATATATGGGTGGCGTCTGCAGTGGTTTTATCTCCTCTATGCAAATACGTTCAGCTGCCGCGTTGAGAGCCGCGCCAGCTGTTCTAACCTGCTAACCGTTCTGGTCAAGCTTTCCGAGGAAGCGACTGCCACTGATTGAAACACGTTCTCTGTGATTATGGCAATCACAGAACCACTCTTGCTACCTCCATCTGGCTTGTTTGGTCACGTTCCATGTTGCTGAGGAATTTAAACAACGTGCCGAAGCTAAAAAAGCTCTGCCTCCAAACAACCAGTTTAATTTATGCAGCATTTCATGTTATCTCTGTCGTCAGATCTGACATTAAACACTGATCATTAACAAGAATTGGTTCACCTTTGTCTTTCCTTCTTTCGAATAACAGTATATTGAATAAATCATGAATCTTCTTTTTAATCATCACCGTGAGTCCCTTCTTCACTGTCAAAAGCCCATATTTTAAATTTTGCGAGATAAAAAGATCAAAGCCCAATGATGAAAGCAGAAAACACTAAATGAGCGCCTATCCAGCTGTTTGATAGAGTTAATATCAGGCACTAAATAGCAGATTAAAACTAACTAATCATTACTTCTATATTATGTTCACGAGGAAAAAAGAAAGTCCCAATAGCATCGCCACAAGTAGCTCTTTCTTTATGATATGCAGAGGTGTTTCTTCATCAGCAGTGTATTATATACTCAACACTCTTCTTTGGTAGTTCTTAAGGAGTTTGTGTGGCTCATTGTTGTGTAAATTTGTGATGCTACTGAACAATCTGAGGGTCGGCTTCCTGTCCTGTGAGTCTGATGGAGGGTTGGCATTAGACTTAACTTGACACAAAGGAATGGGAAATGTACTTTTAAATCTCTTTTCTAGTCTTCCGACAACTCAAAGCTCTTTAACACCTCATCATTCACCCATTCACAACATGGGCACGTGCCCATCAGAACTATCTAATCATCCACTCCCATCCACACACCACAGGAACAGCTACAGGAGTAATCTGGGGTTGAGTGTCTTGCCCAAGAACACATCGACAGGTTGGACCCTCAGGTTAGACCCACAGGTTGGACCCACAGGTTAGACCCACAGGTTAGACCCTCAGGTTAGACCCACAGGTTAGACCCTCAGGTTAGACCCTCAGGTTAGACCATCAGGTTAGACCCTCAGGTTAGACCCTCAGGTTAGACCCACAGGTTGGACCCTCAGGTTAGACCCACAGGTTGGACCCTCAGGTTAGACCCTCAGGTTAGACCATCAGGTTAGACCCTCAGGTTAGACCATCAGGTTCGACCCTCAGGTTAGACCATCAGGTTAGACCCTCAGGTTAGACCATCAGGTTAGACCCTCAGGTTAGACCCTCAGGTTAGACCATCAGGTTAGACCCTCAGGTTAGACCATCAGGTTAGACCCTCAGGTTAGAACCTCAGGTTAGACCATCAGGTTAGACCCTCAGGTTAGACCCACAGGTTTGACCCTCAGCTTAGACCCTCAGGTTAGACCCTCAGGGTAGACCCTCAGGTTAGACCCTCAGGTTAGACCCTCAGCTTAGACCCACAGGTTAGACCCTCAGGTTAGACCCTCAGGTTAGACCCACAGGTTAGACCCACAGGTTAGACCCTCAGGTTAGACCATCAGGTTAGACCCTCAGGTTAGACCCACAGGTTTGACCCTCAGCTTAGACCCTCAGGTTTGACCCTCAGGTTAGACCCTCAGCTTAGACCCACAGGTTAGACCCTCAGGTTAGACCCTCAGGTTAGACCCACAGGTTAGACCCACAGGTTAGACCCTCAGGTTAGACCATCAGGTTAGACCCTCAGGTTAGACCCACAGGTTTGACCCTCAGCTTAGACCCTCAGCTTAGACCCACAGGTTAGACCCTCAGGTTAGACCCACAGGTTAGACCCACAGGTTAGACCCTCAGGTTAGACCCTCAGGTTCGACCCACAGGTTAGACCCTCAGGTTAGACCCTCAGGTTAGACCCTCAGGTTGGACCCTCAGGTTAGACCCTCAGGTTAGACCCACAGGTTAGACCCAGACCCTGTTTTACCCAATGCCCTTTGCCATGGGGTTTTTGAAGCGACACGTCTCGGTGTGATCAGACCCAGACAGTAGGTACATACTGTAGCATATGTATGTTCATGTTGACAGCACGCTCTATTGAATATTGAGATTTAAGTTTATAAATTAGTTATTTGGCATGCCTGGCTCAGTGGTGCAATCCATGTTGTTGGAAGTTTTTATTAGGTTTCTAATTCTGCCGTGTTAATATTGCATTTAACCTGTTTTTGTTTTTTATGATTTCCTTATTAATTATTGTGTAAATGTTTAACAGGCATTTTTTCAGTTATCTAATTGCAGCTAACATGCTTCATGATCTGGGCCCACTGTGGTTTATGGTTGTATTTTAATGAATAAAAACATTTCAAAACACATCCAGCCCATCGTGTTTAAATGTATATACATATAAGTGACACATCTATTCACATTTTCAAGATAACTTGCCCAGTTTTGGTCAATGCATATCCATATTTTAAATCATGCCCAAATGCTGTGAAAGCGTCTCCTTGAGCTGACAAAGTTACCTTGCATCACCAGATCTCTTTTTTTCCTCCCTGGCACCCGCAACAGCTCAAATTGCCCGGAGGAATGCTTGTTTTCAGGCATCATAGCGCCGGCCAGACAATGTCTGTCCTTTTCAAAGGGTATCAGGGATTGGCAGGGCCATGATCTCCTCTACTTGCAGGTCTTTTGTGATTCCCTGGAGGGGCTGAGGCCAGGCGAGCTCCCTGGCGCCATTCTGCTCTTTCACCCAGTCAGCCTTCATTAGCCTCCACTGTAATCCTTCTGCTGGAGATCCACAGTTCTTGATGGAAGGACTCAAGCAGTCGCACTGCAACCAACCCAGAGTAGTTAACACAAATGAGTATGAAGTAGTGAAGTAGTAAACTGCTTATTTTAGAAACCCTTCCCTCTAGGGGGGCAGACTGAGCGATTGTTGTGTAAAACTGTAAATCATAGCTTGCTTTATGAAAGCAAAAGCTCAAAACTACTGTATTTGGATGTATGAACACCATAAATAATATACAAGTGAAATATATGGTTTGGTACATGAAAAAATCACAGATGTGCGCAAATGTGCCCCAATGCAAATTTATGAGACCTCGTCTGAATGTTCTCTGTTCTAAACCCCCTCAACTTTGTTCTGCTCACTTTATCAAAGTCAACCTTTGCAGAGAGAATGTTCACATATTGTGTTATGATTTGGGTTAGAGAATGTTCACATATTGTGCTATGATTTGGGTTAGAGTTGGACCTTACAGCTGCATCATTTCAAAGAAATAATCATCCTGAAAGTGATTTTTTTCTAGGCGGACCTGAAACCTTTTCATTTTTTCTGTGTGTCATCTTCATTTACTCTTAACCAGTAACATATAGACTGATATTTACACATCTGAACAAAATCTCACATGTGTACCTTTTATTATAACACCAAACACCAAAATTATTCAAATAGCCCTAGTGGTTGCAGAGATACACCCTTTTCAGTTGGTATGCAATCTTCGAGGAAAGGGCCTAAAAATAGGTGGTTTCCAGGCTTTCCTATTATCGGACAGGAAAGAGAAAAATAAGTCAAGTGACGTTTCGTGAAGTATCTCCGGAACCACAACGTTGATTAACTTATTTTAAATTGCTGAAATACAGTAAAGCCTTGTGGGAAGAGTTATTGACAAAAAGAAAAAATTAAACTTACCGTTAAGTTTATGTAATTACATAAACCCGCAACATCGCCGTCATTTTCGGCGGCAGCCGTAACGTTTCTTTTTGGGGAATCTTGAAAAAATTATGCTCAGATCATGCTGGATGTTCATAGTTATGATAACAATATGTTAAAATAGTGAGTTATTTGAAAATATAATTTTTTTTGACAACTAAATTCTGAAAAAAAGTATATAAAATAACACAACTATTAGAACTCATAGGGGGTTCATACGACTACTAGAAGAATGAGTAGAGGGAACCCCAGAGCGCCTGATCCCCACGTATGGGGGATCTGGGAGGTAAAAGTTGAATGAGTGTCTACTAGGTTTTGGATTCCACTCAGCTACTCCATTTTTTCAGATCTCATGTTATGAAATGTAATGATTTGGTATATTATAAAATAATGCAGACAATGTACAGAGCTAAAGCAAAGTCACTGTGTGTACAAAGGTTGTTTTCAATAAATGAGTTGAGAGGTGTTTGTAAGTTTATTGTACAAAAAGCTAAAAAATTAAAAGAAGATGTATTTCTATTGTAGGAGTTAAATTATTAACAACGGATTGTTTATAGAACTATTTTTGAGGGCTACAAGTCTGAATTAAATGTATTTATGTATATAATCATTGTATTTCTTTTCTTTATATCAAATGAATTATATGATTTAATTGATAAGAATTTAGGATAGGAATAAAAAAGCATTATGCTTCTACATATACCTTTTCAGTCTTTCTGTTTTGTATATTAGATTGTGGCTTTACTTTTTGTATTGTAATGCTTGACTGAATACAACACATACTACTACACTCCTGCAGTGTATTATGCTCATGTTACTTGAGGTGACACAACAATAATAACTAATATGAAACATAAGTAATGATTGGCTATTGATTATCTGCCACTAAGCGTCATTCATTAAGCCAGTAGTATGTACTTACATCTGGCAGGTACTGCAATAATTATTATATACCTTTTAGTCAAACCAAAATGAGATCTTTTGGAATAATGACAGCAAAGAAAATGTAATTCATCAAACTGTCACTTAAACATACCACCGACACTTCAGATGTCGTGTAAAGAGTTTTCAAACCTCGGGAAAAAATATGTGTCACGTCTAAGGTTCACTGTCTCATTTATATAAGTTATGGTACCAACGTATAACGTACAGTGACAGCTGTTTAGAGCGACTGATGAATTACATTGTGTTGGAGTGGCGCTCGCTCCCCGAGGATATCATTTCAGAATGTCATACTGCAGATGAGTTATCAGAAACTAGACTGTGGGGAATAAGGCGTTGTGTATGCATGCAGTGTTTGGAAATGAGTATTCATGTAATGGTAGTTATATATTGTACGGTTGTGTTATGTCTGATATTGTCACCTTCCTAAAATAATGGCCTCAGTCTTTTCTTGCCTAAATCATCTCCTCATGATACTCGCCACCTCTGATAAAATCTCCTCCATCCTCAGTTGAACAGATCATGTGATTCTACCGATGTAGTATAACTATGTCAAGAGTGTGACTTAGGACATTTTATTTTGCCTGAGTCAAAAGACAATGTGACTTAGGCAATTTTCAAGCTTTTCAAGATGGCATTTTGAAGCTAGCATTTAAGCTAGCAATTTAGTTAGCATTTTTGTCAATGAAAATCTCACTCGAACATAATATTAGTAATCATAACATAATTACACCGGTAATACAGTATGCCTGGTGTGCAGTGTCTAGAGCAGTGGTTCTCAAACTGTGGGGCGCACGGATGGAGGAGTCACAAAAAGTTGGACCATTTTATTACAATTTTGTTGGGGCGGCGGGGCGCGGACATTTGTCTTCCTTCAAAGTGGTCTAGAGGCAGCTTGTCTAGAGGCAGCTTGTGCACTATATTACATTTGGTCAAGTTTTTTGTGTTTTCTGAAAAACCTGAAAAAATGTCTTTAGGAAGGTGACAATATGCAAACAACAAAAGCAGTCAAATCAGGATCTTAATCACCCAAAGGGACATATAGTAGACTTGTCTCTGAATCTTTGACACCGTTTTGAGGCCTGGACTTCTGCGACGTAGCTATCGCCATTTTGGATTACGGCCGTCGCCATCTTGTCTTTTTGCAACCAATGAAGGGAAGTGACCATATTTGGACTGAGAAGGAGTGAGGTAAAGACGCCGTATTTGGCTCTTTTATGATCTATTTGACTCTAAATGACCATAATTTACTAAATGAACATCATGCTGTATTGAAGAAGACTTGAAACTAGAGATTGAGACATAAACTCATGTTTACAATGTTTACTGAGGGAATAAATCAAGAGAGAAGTAGAGTAATTCATATAGACTTCTATACAACCA
Organism: Taurulus bubalis; assembly: GCF_910589615.1. NCBI lineage: Eukaryota > Metazoa > Chordata > Actinopteri > Perciformes > Cottidae > Taurulus > Taurulus bubalis. Next base: position 3,609,823 of record NC_136591.1, read on the forward strand.
GAGGAGTCGCCCCCTGGTGGACATTAAAAGGAACGCAGGTTTAAGGAACTTCAGCGTTGGCTTCACTTTGCAGAACTGGAGGCTGCCGTCTGGCCTCAGCAGGAGAGGGTTGAAACTTGAACCTTTTTAAAATAGTACATCTACTTACTGATGTAAGTAGATGTACTATTTTTTTGCTTCCAAACTACTAAACTACTCCTCCTGCCTTCAGTTGTAATGAAAACATTCAAACAGTGGATTTAACTAGTCATGCTTTTGTGAGACAGAACAAATTATGCACAACAATAAAAAGATAAGCTACTTTTATTTCATGTGGACAGAACTGATCTAATGTGTCAATCACACAACCATCAGCGCATTATCTCCTAATCAGCCTGAATCTCTGATATGAGACATTTTCAGACACATAGATTGATTTGTCCATTTCTCTATTCTTACACAATCTATACTGGAATGCTAAAAGTTGAAGTAAACTGTAACATTTTGACGCCCTTAGCATTTACGTTTTGACATAACAGATTGTTAGCAGACTATTATGCAGATGCACAAAATGTGCAGATTTATCGTCAGAATGATGATAATATAATAAAGGAGACAGCAAGCAAAGATTGCATGAAAGACTATTCTGTATGTGATATTAATGATCATTTGTGAGAGAAACCGACTGAACATTGTCGATATCTGGCACGTTAGTTTATCAGGAGATGCTGACATTCAGTCATTTTCATAGCCTCCGATTACAGACGCAATTAATCTTTCCCTTTTATACGAAATGAAACATAGTCAATGAACATAATTCGGGGGGTTGCATGACCGTCTAATATTACTATATTTTTTGGCAATAGAGTGTATTAGCACTGTCTGCACGATTGGAAATTAACATAGACGCATCTGCTTGACTTTTTCACTGTACCTACATTAATAAAGGACAAATGAAGTGCTCCAGAATTATGATCAGAGGCTTTGCCAATGAATAGATCCTCAGATGCACATATTTAGGTCTTGAAAAGGTCTTTAACGATCATGAGAGGCAAATCCTTGCAGAGAAAAGGGTGTAAAATATGATGTAAACGGCCAATCACACGTCTTGTGTCTCACAAAAATGTAAAAAGCCATAGACACACACATTCTTTTCTAAAGCCTAGAAACCTACTTTATTTCTTTCAATCATTGTATTTTAAGTTTTTACAAGTTACACATTACCTCACATTGCTAAACAACAAAAAACAACAACAAATAATTAAAATACAAAAATAATACATAACAGCATAACGACCAAATATACGAACAATCAGACAAGGACAGAAAAACACGGACAGAAATCAAACACAAATCGTCATAAATCAGCATCCTCCATATTGATCCTACTATAACAATTGTGTTTATCTCATTCTTACCACCATTTATTTTCAATTCATATAACCAATGCGAGAAAGAAAAATGATACAACAGAATTGCAGATCAGGAAACCCCATATTATGTCTGTCAAAACCATTAATTCATAATAAATATAAATATTGCCGACCCATCCCTTCACAGAGTCTCTTGGGTCCCAAGGTTGCAAAGCCTCTTCGTGTGGTTCTCGCCAATAAAATTCATAAAAGGGTTCCAGACATAAAAAAACCCTACTTTCATTTAAAAAATGACTTCTAAATGGTGATTGATTTAAAAGCATACCCTAACGCAATTCATATCTTTAAACTACCTTTTGGCCTCATCATCATCTCTTATACCTGTAGTCAGAACCCTAATCCCACCGAGCATTATAGTTATTCCAACAGACGATGTATGCCTGAGATGAGGCGCTGAGATCAATGCCTGTCCGGGCGACGCGTCGATACTCCGTGCTGCTTCAGGGGAGGCAGGTGATCAGTCTCTGATGGGAGAAGTCCTCTGAACCTCAGATTCAACCTTTGCTCAGCAATGAAAGAGTGTCGCCAGGACCTTAGCTGTGGTCATAACAACATTGTGGATTACCAAAAGCCTCGGGTGCTGCGGGCCGGCCTGCATGGAGACAAGCCGGTCGCGTCCCTTTGGATCTGAAGCTGCCCCTGTTAGCGCGTGTCATGTATCTCCCTCTATCCTTTAATGCGGGAGTTATTAAAGTCCTCGAATGGCTGCCTTTCAACACGTCGTACTTTCGGCTGTAATTAAAGGTTAACTCAACCGGCTCCATGTCATCCTGTGGAGTGGAAGCGATCTGAAGCCATTACATGCTGAGTGACAGCGCAGCAGAACGGAGCTGATCACATCTCATTGGCTTTGAGCTAACGCACAGATACGAGAGAGGAGAGCAGAGGACGAGGGTCCGCCGATCAGATCGTTCTGTTCTCTGTGAGACTGGAATCTTTCACTTCAACGGCGTTTTGTGATTTGCATTGTTTTTCACCGTTATCAGTACAGGAAGAGGTAGCAGGAAAGAATGAGGCTTCCACTTGTTCAACCCTTGGAACTGAAGTGTGTTATTATCTGTCAGCAGAGTCTCAAGAGGCCTGCAGATAAAAGAGTTCATACGGATTTCTGCTGTTGTTGTTCTGCTCTTTGCTTCCAGTCTGAGATGCAGTCCTGAATTAAATGTGCTGTGGCTTACGATGTGGGGAGCTTTCTCTTTAGCATCCTGACATGGCACGGTTTGCAGTCAAAAGTGAATTATTATAATAATAATAATGATTTGTATTTGTTACGTTTTATTTTTACTGTTAATAATGCAAAAAAGACTGGTAATGTGGGACTAAGGTCCCCACGAGGCCTGCTTCAGTGTTTACATCAAACAAAAGGAGCATATGAAATACTATTTAGAGATCCTACAAAGTATGGAAATACTAATTACACAGAGCGTATAGCAATTTAAGGAGAATACATAAAATGGATTATAAAAAAGCCTGAAAACAAAGTAGGTCATGAGAAAAATGTCCACATTTGGTTTCCATCTAAGATCTTCTGGCAGTGAGTTCTAGTTACGTTGGCTTAAAGCCAAGGTGCAATTTATTGAAGTACTCCATCTTTTATGGTTATTATTATGTTTATTTTGTATTTTCAATTTCATATCAGAAGGTTTGCCTGTTGTCACCTGTTGGGAAAGTGTTAGTTCAGTTTTAAAATTCAACATTTTGAACCTGCTGCTCAAAACCAAGGATCTGATTGTTGATTTTAGAAAAAAAAGGAGGCGAAGACGCTCTACATCAAAGGATCTGAGGAGAAGCTAGTAGCAGCTTTAGCTTCCTGAGAATCAGCCTCCATCCTGCATCTCCATCATGGTGAAGAAAGATTATAAACAGCTGTGTTTATGAAGGAAACGTAAGAAGGTTAAATTCCCGTGCCAAGTTCTTGCTCTCTTCAGAGCAGCTTCTTCCTGCAGACTGTGAGACTCTTAATTCATCCTCACCCTCCACACATAATAACGTTTTTTAGTATTTTTTTCCTAGGTAGCAAAATGGGTCTCAAATCTGAATTTCGTTGTGTAACCCTGTTTTACAATGACAAATAAAAACTTTGTAACCTTGTACACAGAATTGTGTGAAACGCTGTTTTATCATGAAAATAGTTCCCATAGTAGGAGGATTGTGTCTGTCTTTGAAACTCACTATTAGTAAAGAGTGTGCAGATGGAATAAGAGACAATGTGCAGTGACTTGAGTTTTGAGTCTTATTGACTGATGTAGACCTGTAATAAAGGATTTGGTTTATTCTAAAGTATATTCAGGCTTTGGACCAGCGCCTTTAGTCTCCAGCTGTGTTCAGGCATCAACAGTCTAGAATGCAAACGCATTCAGTCTGATTTCACAGCTGCAAATGCATTGAGACTCTAAGAACCTGGAAAACAATGGAGACAAGACGGGAGGTAGAGCTGACAAATCCTGCCTGACTTGATTGTTTCTGTATTGCCTTGGAAACACAGACCGTCTGTGTGGAGAAAAGCTTATGAACTGACAGTCTCTCCTGTTAAAAGTCAATCTTGTTCGCCCAGCAGTCGATCGCTCTCTGCCTGTAATCAATTTACAGTGAATACACAATAATCCAGCCAAATCGTCCAAACAAGATGGTGTTTCCCAAAATAGAATGAAGATGTCGTGGTTCTAAGTGAATGTATTGTTCTACACAGTCCACAGCAACAAATAAACGTGATTCATAAAGTGAGATATGTTTCATTTCCGCAGGATTTGAGACAAATACCCTCGTTTGCCACCCGTAATAAATAGCCTAAAAACCGCTCAGTAATCAATAATATGCTGTAAAATGTTAAAATTAGAATAGTGTCAAAATCAACCAGAAGCTGTAGTCGCCTCCCACAGCGTGATATCATCATCATCGTCACTGATTAAAATTCTGTTTTAGTTATTTGTTAGCCAGATGTCAAAGGAAGGCAGACCGTATTAACTTGCGTAATTAAAAAAAACAGCCAAAATCACTTTGCCATTCATAAAGAGACGAAAGCGTCATAGCAACCGCCTCGACAAAGACTCGTGGATTACGACACAAGTCAGTGTTGAATTCATTATGTTTATTTATTGGGTTAGGTCATAAGGAATGGGTCAAAACATGACATCATCTATGTACCCGCTGAAAACAAGTGTAATGTTATTATTGTCATGTACATTCTGGTAAGAAAAGGGACATTTCAGTGTTTTATAGATATTTCTTGGGACTCGAGACTCCAGCTTGAAACCAGAACAATCCTGGAGAAATGGTGACGTCTGGTCGCTGTACCCTACATGGATCAGCTCTCTTTGGATATGCTATAGTGTATTTAGCCAACAACTGTGTATTTAAGACCCATGTTAAAGGCTTCTTCTTTGAAAAGGAGTCAGCTGGAAACGTTACGGTCTCAGCTTTGGACAGCATTTGTAAACACAAAAGTTAGCTTCATTAGCTAGCAAGCTATAACGGATAAAGATCCGCTAGCTAAGTACTGGTCAGTCTGCCACGTTAACAACGTTAACAGACTTAAGAGCCAAAATAATTGAGCAGGGCTTAGTAAATTGGTAACTGTCCTACTTGTTTGTTCCCTCTGTCTAGCCACTCTGGAGCATACATTCTTTGTTTATTTTAAAGCTAAGGTTGGTGCTATTAAGAAACCAGCTGGAATACGCATATGTTTTTTAAATTGATCCAGTGTCACCAACTCTTTTCCAATTAAAGTAGCAGCATTAGCTCCAAAAGATGCTACATCTAAGGCTCCAAGTCAGCAACACTGACAGCTTCAGACCCGTCAGACCTCGCTCCAAAGCCACTTACCCAAAATGCCTTTTGTTAGCACTCAAGGCTCTAAAGCTATAGCTATAGAAGATAGGGCCAAACATACACAGGCAGACAGGTGTTCAGACAGGTGGACAGACAGGTGAGAAGACATGTGGACAGACAGGTGGGAAGACAGGTGGACAGACAGGTGAGTAGACAGGTGAGTAGACAGGTGGACAGACAAGTGGGTCGACAGGTGAGCAGACAGGTAGGTAGACAGGTGGACAGAAGATGTTCAGACAGGTGGACAGACAGGTATTCAGACAGGTGGGCAGACAGGTGGGTAGACAGGTGGACAGACAGGTGGGCAGACAGGTGGGTAGACAGCTGGGTAGACAGGTAGGAAGACAGGTGTTCAGACAGGTGTTCAGACAGGTGGGAAGACAGGTGGGAAGACAGGTGGACAGACAGGTGGGAAGACATGTGGACAGACAGGTGGGCAGACAGGTGAGTAGACAGGTGGGAAGACAGGTGAACAGACAGGTGGACAAACAGGTGGGAAGACATGTGGACAGACAGGTGGGCAGACAGGTGAGTAGACAGGTGGGAAGACAGGTGGACAGACAGGTGGTTCGACCTTCCAGTCATTACTTTCAGGCCCAACAGAATGATTGGACAGGTTGATACAGATATCGAAGTTTCTTATTTTTTTGTCAGAGCGTTTTAGTATTAACTGTTGTCAGGATGTGATGACATTTTGAAAAAAAAGTATGAAATAGTTTTTTGAAGAAGATTACCAACCCTGCCTCTAATGCCGAGCCTAGATTACACAAAAAAGCCAAAAGGAATGTCCTACCTGGCGTTCGCAGGATATCTCTCCACTGCAGAAACTATCGACCCAGTTGGTATAAAGCATCTGTTGCCGGGGCATAAGTATTGGCTGCACCTTAATTCACTTGCTGGGGAGGAACTTTTATGGCTTGACCGAACGAACATCCGTCAGCCGACACACACACACACACAACCAGACGCACAAACCCCGCTCAGAGGCCCCGGTTGTCTCCACCCAGAAAAAAAACACATCCAATACTAATCAAATGAATCAGATTAAGTGCCTTTCTGCCTCCTATTCATCAGCCGGCTTCGTCCAGACAGCAGCTGATAATGCTGTGCGCTGCACATGGAGGCAGCGGCTGTAGCATTGACACACCGTGGGCGCCCATTTCACGCCTGCCCGGTTCAGGGGCTAATGAGCGCAGTTAGCATCTCACAAGTGGGCTAGCGGCGTAATCGAACATCATTCATCGCGGCGCGATTCATTTTGTAACCAAATCACTGATCAAAGTCCATTTGAGGGGCGTCTAATAGCTCTGATGGGAAAAACAGATGCCCTGATGACGGGCCTCTGCCTCTCGGTAAACAAATTATGCGGATTCCATATGTGTCTGCATCCTTGATTAAATGCAATGATTATATGTAAGGTCCAATATCATCTTCCAATTGTGAATGCAATGATTACTCAGGTGATTAGCTTAAAGAGACTGTAACTGGATGGAATGGCCTCATGTCTTTGGATGCACACACTGGAATGCCAAAGCGGTGTTCCTCAGGCTGCCCTCTATTATTTATTTAACCTGCTGGCTTCGCTAAAGCCTGAGCTATAAAACAACACCAATACCGGTCGTTTTCCTAAGGTTGGATTGAATGCAGAAATCAATATAAAAATGTATCATGGAAATGTAATGGAAATGATGTACTAGCAGTTACTTCTGTCCTAGTCCTTATGGGTTATTCTTGTCCACACATATGTTAGCACTCATCAACATGCATGGAGTTGAATGCATTTTATACCTCATACGACATATTTGAATATTTCATGTTTGTTTGCATGTGATCTCCTTCCTCCCAACCTTTGACTCTATCTCACATTTCTATCTACCTTCTGTCAATCAGTGAAATATACAACCTCGCATGCACGATGCATTTGCATCCTTTGACCTCTGCAGTTGGCAGGAATGTGTATTGCGCCCCCACATGATTGTTATGGATGGAATTGCAGGTTACATGACGCATTCAGACCACAAATCACCTTTTCCTCATATATAATCATTAAAAAAAGAGCGGCCGTAAAAGAGGGAGTGCATTTTATTTGTGTTCGAAACAACCACAACTGTATTGGGAGAATTTGAGACAATCTTTCAGATAAATTGCAAAGGTTTTGGACAATTATGTCAGTGATCAATGTTTTATTCATGTAGGCGGAAGCCAACATGAATAAAACGATTCTAATGCACATGCGCTGTGGGCCAACAACGTGGAAACCAGAGGCAGAAGGAAAACACGTTGTCAGCAGATGGGAAGACTTTAGAATGTCTATGTGAATGAGCCAGTGCAGTAGCTGTTCATAGCCAATAACCTGAGTTTGGTTCTGACGTTTTCCAGCATCCAGCAGCAAATAGGAGATGCAGTCAAAGAGCTGCTTGTCTGCAATCTGCAGACGCAACACAGTCCCACGCCAGTGAAGAAGTCACCAAACGCTATGCGCTGGTTTCGTGGACAGGAACGCAAATTGTCTGTATTTTTCTTGGCGCTCCCAAGGACTTTTTTTCCGGGACGACATTAAATAAAAAAACAGTCAGGGTTTAGATAACAAAATCAAACGTAGTCTTAGAAAAAACATTGTGGTTAGACTTCAAATAACTACGTACAGTTAGGTTTCGGTAATAAAACCGCAACACGGTGTCCAACACCGGTCTGGTGGTTGAAAGTTCTGTTTGTGGTCCAGCTCTCAGAAAATAAATGAGAAATGATCGTTTATTAATCCTCTTGGGGAAATTATTCTCTGCATTTAACCCATCCTAAGTAACACACACACACACACAGACGCGCGCACACACACACACACACACACACACACACACACACACACACACACACACACACACACACACACACACACACACACACACACACATTCTTTATAGCTAAATGAGGTGCAGTTCTGATACATCCATGGGGACTTCATGCTATCATCAACACACTATTGGTCAAGAAATCCACAGGGCCCCTTATAGGTACAGTTTAGTACAAGCACCCCATCAGGCTAATTGGTATATATCGTGTGAATGCTTAAACTTAGTCACAATGTTCTCCTTTGGTCAAAATTGAACCCAACTATTACCGTAAAAGTCGGGTTACAAGCCGCTCCTACCTCCGGTCAGTGCCCCGCTGTATCAAGCTAGTAGCAGCACTAGCTAGCGCTGCTGCTAGCTCCCCGCTCCTGCTGCTAGCTCCCCGCTGCTGCTACTAGCTCCCCGCTGCTGCTGCTACTGCCCGCGTCCCCTCTACCCAAGACGGGTGTTGAGCCGGGGCTGGCCCCGCTACCTTCGGTGGTTGTCGGGGAGCTAGCGTAAGTTAGCGGAGAGCTAGCGTAAGTTAGCGGGGGAACTAGCATAAGCTCCAGCTGGCTACAGCGGGGAGCAAACGGGGGCAATGGCCGAAGAAAGTAGCAGCGTGTAACCCGACTTTTACGGTACTATAAATTTTTATTTTTAAAAGCTACTAGGTCAAACATGTACATTTCTACATCGTTGAAATGACTTTCCTAACAACCAGGACAGCTAAATAAGCAGAGCATCGCAGCACTAACACGGCATAATAATAATCCTCACGATATGTATTATACAAATCCTCTCAGAAGGAGCAGATTAATTCAGCGTCCGTGCCGCCAAAAGCAACCTGAACATTCCTCGTGTCTTCTCCAGCGGCTGCATGTCCAGAAGCCTCCAGCATGTTCCAGGTGCATCGATGTGCATGTCCGGTGGCCTGCCTAAGATGACAGAGATGGCACGGCGCCCGCGGACTGTGAGTACCTGCCCGTCATCTCGGCCCTGATTGATGACATAATTAGAGACGGCCCCTGTTTGATGGAGATGCCGGGCAAACTCCTCTGTGTGTTGACCTTTGTGTGGATGTGAGGCCCGGTCGGGTCCCTGGAGCTCCGGACCGTCGCTCACCTTGCCTCAGCACACGGAGGAGTACGCCTTCATGTGTGTGTGTGTGTGTGGACACTGCGCTCCCCGGTCCTGCTCCCCTTAACAATGAGCACAGCTTCAAGCTCAGGGAAGCTGATTAAATTAAAGTGCCTCACAGGCAATCATGCCAAGGTCAAAGAGATGCTGCGCAAACTGCCTTTGGCACCAACTTCCCTCCGTGTGTGGAGACGCTTATCAGCAGGTTGAGGCTCCGGAGCGGCCGAGCGGCCGTGGAACGCGTGGAAAATTGAATTGTCACTGTTGATTTTGTTGCTCCCAAATCAGGGAGAAAATGAACTTTCAACAATATGAGGTCTCGGTCCACGCTGCGTAGGACGGAGATCCCAGGCCGCCTGAGAGGACGGGGTCGCTGTGCCGTGTTCAGAGAGGAAGGGGAGTTTTCAGGTGAGTAGAAAGTGGTTTGATTACCATCTCAGCCGACGTATCATTTACTGTCTTTAATGGAAGCAGATGCCTCCATACAGGGAGCGACTGGATGGTTCAGTGAGTGTGACGTGATGTGTATCTTTACACAGTCACCAGAGCTCTACCCGATTAAACACTTATGCGAGAGCGGCGCGCCAGACGGCGTCATCCAAACACCAAGTGACACGCGTTCCTTTGGAAGAACCGTCTTTCTTCCTTCTGGAGATTTCCAGAGACTAGATTTTTCTTTTAAGAAAGTAAGAAGAAAAAACATTTTCTGTACATTAATCAATTCATTGATAAACCTGTTCAGCCCTAATTAGGGGACCCTTTCATATCAGGAAAATCAAGAAAAAATCATGGTAAAACCCAGAGCAGCAGCAGTTTGATTCAGCAACGGCAGGACGGAGGTGATGACGGGCGGAGCTTCTCAACGCTGATTCTCAACGCTGATTCTCAACGCTGACTGGCTGCCGCAACTTTGCGTCACGCGATTTCTCCGCCGGAGTTGGGAGAATTTGAAAATCCTTCGCTTTGTTCGCCCCAGGTCAAACGTTCTGTTCGCGCCGCCTCAAACGCGTCTATCTCGCCGCCCCGCGAATAAATCGCCAATTCGCGTCGCGCCACGTCTGTGGATTGACTTTACATGAAATGTGGTCGTGCCACAAATTTGCGCCGCGTCCGGTGTGAACACGGCATTAGGGTTAGGGTTATTAGGGTTAGGATTAGGGTGTGGGTTTACAAATTCCAATCCATGCAATTTTAATTAAATCAAATCAACTATTTCTATTTCTTCTACTATTTACTGTATTTTCATTCCATGTATTTCCTCTCTACATTGGAGTTGTCGTCGGCTCAGTGCCGACACAAAGGATGCACATGGAGATGCTACATGTATGTCTGTGTACTGTTACCAACTGGTCAGGCTTAGCCACACAACACTTGAACTGATCTTCATGTGCCACTTTCAGGATCGTATTGTATGTATACATATGAAGTATATCACAAGCTATACAAACTAACCTCCAACCAGGTGAGTGAAGAGCACCAGTCTGCTCAGAGGCCATCCTCACAATGTGAGCACCTCTTGGAGAAGGACAGTGGAAGGGAAGTTGAAGTCTTCTGATGAGAGAAAGCTGAAGAGGCCAGGTTTACTTGAAGGCTTTTGTTCCTGTTCCTCAGACGCACATGTGACAAATTCTGCTCCAAACATGCGCTCTATGAGAGGGGGAGGGGGGGGTAAATAATAGGAGACGAGATGTTTACAGAGGATGATTGTGTATTTCCGCTATGTTTACTGAAGCTACGCTACTTGCAACTGTGGGTTTTACAGGCTGAAATGATCCGCCTCTGAAGGGAATGCACAAACAAAGCGCAAATGGGATTTAGAAGGTCGGAGTGGTGGAAAAAAACAAGAATTATTTACTGGCTAGTATATACCTCCAACCTGATTATTAGAAACATGGGCAATTATATATCATTACTCTCTCTGATTTGCGGTTCTTTCTGTATGTTTTCTTTGATTTGTCTAATACTTCATATCCTTTGTTTATCCCCTCCTTATGTATCAATATTAGCTAAATTATGTTTCTAATTTCATTCTTTCATGACTAATAGTAAAAGCAACCACTTTTTTCTCAGGTGTAAATAAATATGTGATTGTGTTGTGATTGCCCCTCTGATCGCTATGATGTCATGGCAGCCCCATGCTGTGGGGACATTGGCCCTGGGCGGCTGGTGGGAGAAAAGATAAATGGAAGTGAGCAAAAAACAGAGAAATCGTGGCTCCAAGAGAACTTCTGAGAGGATAAACAGAGAGCTGAAGCCACACAGGAACAGAGAGGCCAAGTCCAATCAAATCCAGAATCTGTGGCTGGACATGAGACAAAACTCATGTGCATCATGCAACTTCACAGAGCTTGAACGCTTTTGGCAAAGAAGATGGGGAAAACTTGCAGCCGTGCAACCTGAGACGGACCGATCCACACACTGGAGTCTGCGACCGCTGCCAGAAAGTGCCTTGACTAAATATTGAGCGCGTTATGCAATCAATTGTTTTGTGTTTTATCTCTGGCCCTCGAGTCGATCAATAGGTAGAGATTTCTTTTCATTTTGAGTTTTTTTCATTCATCAAAAAAAAAGCCTCATTACACTGCGAGTCAATATTGGAAACAGGGGAGGAGGAGTGGCAGAGGAAGGCAGGGGCCTCCCCTGGAAGCTGATTGGCCCTTGTTTAATAGGCGCTGTGGATACGGTACAGTGCCTATAAAAGCATGGCCTTTTAATAAGTGTGGAATTCCTTCCACTTCAGTAATAACACTTTTTCCAGCCTAAAGTCACTTTAATTACAAGCCGCTCCTCTGCAACTCGCCACTTTCACGGAATAGCTGCAGCGCTGAAGTACAGTTTGTTTACTCGTCCACAGATCGACAGCATCATGACTAAACAGATGAGTGAGGAGCAGAGCGACCAATCAGCCGCTGCTTCTACTCCTCAGTGGTTTTCAGGGATGTCTGTGGCTCATGACTCACCATTGGAGTGCCTCCACGTCCCATGGAGAGTTTCAGATCGGCACGGCCAAGCTTGAGCGCTATCAGATGGTTGCGTCTGAACACCGGTGGCGTCTGCAGCATATGCTTAATTGGCAGTTTGAGCCTCTGCTCTGCTGTCTGCGTTCCAAGTCATTAACATGTAATGTGCACTCCGGACCCGGGGCCCATAAGAACCATTCCTAGCCGCCATAACATTTAAACAGCTTTGAGCCCTGCTTTCCCTAGCCGCGGGACAACAGAGCTTCTGCTCTTTGTCTCGGGTGGACTCCTCTGCAGTCTCGCTGTGTGAACTGTCACCACCTCTCCACGTCGGCCCTGTTCGCCGTGCCTTCCTCATGGGAACTCACTCCCATTCAGGCCGCGGCTGGTTTTTGTGTCCGCTACTTTACAGCGGGAGAAAAAGAAAGAAAGAGGGGGAGCGGGATAGTGAGAGCTGTTAACAGCTTGTTAAACATGTCTATTTAATTCAGCACCACTCCCCTGATCTCAAATGCAGCGTTCATCCTCGCTAATGCTAATGCACTCTGCTTTTTACGGTCCAGATATAGAGAAATCAATTCATAGTGTCTCACTTTTCCGTGCACTCAGTGGATCGTGCGGGACTCTAATGAGCTCCCAATTTAGACTGCGATGTTTGTTTGGGACTGCAAAAATTGGCTCGGGTTCATCGGGAAGACATGGAACTGGAAACGAGAGTTCAAGAGAACGAGACAGAAAGTCAAAAAATAGTCTCGACAACAAGTTCTGTGTTGTCAGCAGGTAGTTGGAGAGTAAAAGAAACAGCAGTACATTTCCTGATTGTCTCATGCAGCCAAAGACAGAACTACAAGATTAAAATAATGAGGTTTCTGTAGCTACCACACACACACACACACACACACACACACACACACACACACACACACACACGTAGTCAGAGTCGGGGACCTATTGAAATGCAAATGTTTATTATTCTTATTCTTATTATTCGCCATTGCGCAGGGAAAAGAGGTGCTTGTTTTAAATCGAGTTTCGAGCTCATTTGAAAGTATTGAGAACTCCAGGAGCACGAAAACAACAATCAGGCTGCAACAGTGAATGAACAAAGCTAATCTTTAGTATAACACTTATTCAAAACATATTGTGAAGTATTAATAACATGGTCAGAAAAGCCCATATGTTTCTAAACTTTTTTCATATGTGTAATTATAACTGAATTATCTTTTCTTTGTGTATCAGAAAATCTTGTTGGGACGTATCGTAGAAACGGTATGAAAGCTTCATGCTAGGAGACGGTCTGTAACTTCCGTGGTAAGCTAGCAACTAGAGCACGTCATTGACCCTTTTGTCCACATAGTGTTGCTCATGTACTGTTTGCAATTTAGTCTCTGTCTTCATAACATTCAATATTTGGGAAAACCCATCATGCTGTAGAGTTTATATTGCACTCGGAAAGTGCAAGCTAGCAATAACTAGCTATCACTCGGAACGACGACAGTTAGCCACATCTATCAGTTAGCCTATGACTCCGTTCACCAAGACGTAGAAAGGGTTTGGGTGTGTATATATCTATTATGTTTTAATTGAATACAGTTAGCATCAACTCAAAAAGTGGAAGGGAGTTAGCCTAGCTTGCGTTACTTTTCTTACTAGCATTAACGGTCACTCTTTCATACATCCATTATGGCAAAGCTCACATAAATGTAGAATCCTGTAACCGCAGCTCTATGTACATTACTCTATTAAAATGATTGCAGTGATTAAAATCACAACATGCGTTAGCTAACATACGGAATAGCTACCTTCTCACAATGGCGGTCCCATACAACTAAACTGCATTTTCTAAACATATTTTCTCCCAGATTACGGTCGCAGTTTTAAACGCTTTGCACCGTGTTTGTTAAGTTATTTGAGCGGATGTCAATTAAAATAACTGAGCATTGACTTTTGGTTTCACAGCGGTTTCTTAGGTTAAAGTCTTTTGTGTCTTTTCCAGCGACCCAACTTCCTCCGTGCGTGGACGTCTGCAGGCAATCATTAGGAACACAAACGTTATCTGAGACAAAATACATTTTCTTCAAAAAGTAATTCATGCAGTTTTGTTGTATGGGAATGTGCTTTTTAGTTGACAGGGCAGAGAACACAAGAGAATATGAAGCTCAAATCAGACACACCATCTGGCCCCAGCTTGTTAACTACCTGTGTGGCCCTTGGACTTTAGCTGACTAACAAACCGTAGAAGTGCCCCGCGACTATTTTGCCTTAATTAAATGATTGCATCATTGACAGCCTCCAGAATATACGAGGTGCCATAAAAGCGGAAAATAAACTTAAATGTCGTCTTTGGGTACAATTTGAAACAAATAACAACACAAGATCAAAACAATCACTATGGATTTCTTACCAAAGATGAATTCTAATTTCCGCTTATAAATGAGTGCACTTTAAAAGCTAGTTTCCAGCGTGACATCAGCTGCAGATGTTTACCAGGCAACAAACAAACACTTAGCAGTCTTTCCATCACAAATGGGACGATATGATTGCTCATGAAGATTCAATCTGAGCCCGCAGTACCACAGACTTTACTTCCACTAAGGAGGGTATTTATGACTTCAGCCCAAAGAATGCAGCTGTGAACAAGGACTCCATGACTCAAGGAGACTTTACAGGTCTCACTCTGTTCTTATATCACATTTGCAGGATTTAGCATATCATTATGTGAACTCAAGGCAAACGAGATTCTGGAAAACAACAACCTCAAAGTCTCAAATTAAATATTAGACAATTTCCCATAATTTCTTACATTGTCGCAACATTTTTCACAAGATATTATAAATTGTACACACTTAGAATTTATAAGTTGAACTGGCTTGAAACTGACAAAATGACCTATTTACCCCAAGTTAATGACAAAAGAAGAGTTGATTCAACATAATTAAATGTAATCCACTCTGAAACTTTTACTGCATCCCTAAACAAGATGAGCGGTCCATTGGGGCGGCGGCAATTATATCTTTAAAGGCCGAACATGTTTATTTCTAAGTCGTAAACACTTGATGTATTATTTATGCCAAGGAATATAACTTGACATTTTTAGAGTCCAGACTACATTGCCTTTTATCAAGGTTGCCCAGAACTCAAGTTTGGAGAATTTGAGCCTCAATGAGCAAGTCATTCGCTCTGACTGACAAGTCATTGTCAGGGTCGTAAACACATCCCGAGGCCTCGTTGTGGGAGTAACTCGCTTCGAGTGACATCCCAAAAGGTTCATGTTGCATCTCCATCGAGTCATGAAGGGTCAGAGTTGTATTCTCAAATGTAAGATTGTTCGAGCAAAGTCATTTGTCAGCATCTATTATTCATCTCTGACTTTTCCCTTTGCCACTTTTGATGTGCTCATTAGAAGAAGAAAAAAAACACTTTATTTAACACTGGAAATGTCCTATTTTCTTCTCTAAAAAGGAGCAAGAGCCAGATCAACCCTTAGAGTCACCTCCAGAAGGCCTTGAGCCTTTCGCCTTCCCTATTCATCAGCGTCTTCATTCATTACTCGCCCGACCAGACGGTGAGTCTGGCTCCAGGTCACAGCTGCTCTGCTCCGCCGGGATTTGTGACTCCTGTGACCCGCCGGGCCAACATATGGAGGCCCCGCCATGCTGCACGTGGTCCAGGGGAGAAAGTCAAACTTTAATCCGGTCGCATTCGGGGGGAACTTGCTCTAAGTTCCTCTGACAGGTGGCGTTTTAATTGTTGAAAACGCTCGGTTCAAATTTAGTTTAAACCGCGAACAGCTTCCTCATCAGACGTGCAGCCAGAACCATAATTGTGTTGCAAATGTGAAGTGATGTTTCTGCTGTTATGTGTTGCGCATGCATAAACATCAGCTCCAGCTCGCCCTTCTACGGCATTAATATTGTTTATTTTTGAGAATTGAAGTAGCTGTTGGTGAAAACACAATTACTTCCAATCAAGGAAAGCACACAGACGAGTGTTCTTTAGATCCGGCCCCATTACTCCTGCGAACTGATTGGAGGAACCACCTTCCTCCCGGTAGCGCCGCAGCATATGCTCCACGGAGGAATCGCCAATTAGAGTTTAAATCTGTGGAGCTTCATGTAGAAACAACTGAAGATGCATTTTAAAACAAGGACAAGTGTGTTGCAGACAGCAAAGACATACACATAGTCATCTTAACAAGAGAAAGGGTTTGGACTTCTTGATTTTGTTTACAGCTAATGAACTGAATCTGTGAGAAGATATGCAGCTTTTTAAAACCATTCATTATTATACAATCGCTTATCAAACAGATACTGTATCTCAGACTCAGCTCACAGCACCATACATGTCAGATCTATGATGAGATAAATCATACTGAGCCTTTATGAGAACCGCTGTGTTTCTTATTAGCGGGCTCATATTTGTTCTATAATGTCGGAGCTGACATGCTCCACTCCAGCTGAACGCCTCCAGCTATACTTCATCAGGCGCCGATACTTGATATCTTCATAATAACAAGGTACGTATGGATAATCACTTACTGCCCATTTAAGTGCCTTTTTGAAGCATGTGTAAGTTGAGTGTTTCTATTTAATGCTCTTTTTAAATGCTACTTCACGAAATGCAGATTTCGATTTTACGTGTATGACTTGGGGCTTTGAAAACAAACATGGATGACGTAGTTTAAATTAGCTCCAGCTCCACCAACTAGTCTACGTCTAACACACCTAATGCATCGGTATTAACCCTTTAAAAGCAGTGTGCGAAAATATTATCAGACAAAAAACAACAACATATTATCTCCGGAACCACAACCATTGTGAGAAGATACATCTGGTGTGAAATAAAGTAACCCTTCAGTTTAAGTATTTACGTAAACTCCATTTTTGAACCGAACGACACATTTTTTTGACTGAAACTCCTTTGAACACCCAAATGCTGTGCTCTATTATGATTGTTGTTACATATTCTGATTCTTTAGGTCCTATTCTTTCCAAAAAGGTGTCGTATTAGTATGTGGGCTGTTGTTAGGGCACCGCTCGAGGAGGCATTTTTGGGAAATCTTATTGTGCTGGATGTTATGATCAAAGTGATTTTTTTGCAGATATACATTTTTTTCCCAAGACTTTGCTGAACAAATACATACAATAAACACAAGTATTGGAAATAATTTAGGGTTCCTACGATGTCTCAAACACAGGGGAAAATAAATTGACTCCACCATCCAGTGGGAACAAAAGATGGGCCACTTTTACTGCAGATCCACCAGCTGATTACACTTCTACAGTTTAACTGAAGCTATATTTTGAAGTGTATTTCTCTTCATTCTGAACCCAGTCCTCAGTGCGTGGGGTGTGACGGTAACACTCCTCCTGTCAGTCACACGCTCGCTCCATAAAGCACTAATCCAGAGCAGACTGCACATATTGACTCAACGCAGATTGTCAATCAATTCAAATGCAGGGAACTGACACAGTGAAAATATACAATCTAATGCAATCAAACAGCTGTGTGAGAAACACACCTGATATTCTTAGAGTAGAAGCAGAGTGTTGAAGCGATGCCTGCAGGACGAGGCGTGGACACAAACTGACCACTGCCAGTGTTGCAGCCTCCTGTTGGGAGGTTGCATCACACTGTTTACAGCAGGAGCTGCTTTCATTGTGTCCACACCTCTAAATGCCTCGCGGCCCTCCCAGGATTTCAGGCAGTTTGACAAAAGTTTTCCCTGTAAAAACTCATTTTATCACCAATTACGGCTCTGTGCAGCTGGCCGTTTAGGAGTGTTTATTGTGTACATTTTTTTTTGCTGTGGTTTTCTTGTTTTGAAGGCAGCTCTCGCTGCACTAGAGACTTGTCAGGCACATTCAGAACATATCTCGGTATTCAGAACATAACTCGGCTATATCAACGGCTCACGGCCGCTGGAACCCAACAACAGGAAGAGATCGTGTTTGCACTTTACTCTCGCGTGGTAATCTTCAGCTCGGTAATCTAAAACCGGGAAGACAAATTGAATTTGCATCTGCAAACAGTCTCCTGATTGATGACGGCTTAAAATACCCCCCTGTGTTCAAATGCTTAAATGTTGTCAGAGGGATTCTTGCTGTGCTTTTGGTCTCTTTCATCTCTCAAAGTCAAATTTAAAAGACGGGCATCAAATAGAGTTAGCAGCATCGAGACGACACAATCTCCTTCACCATCTCACAGGAATAAATGTAAGCCGCGCTGTATTTATTTTATGCTAACTTCAAAGCCCAGCAAGGTGATCGCTGTGTTCTTACTTAATGTTCACGGCATTCACTGTTGGCAGCTAACGGGCAGAAACCCAGTGACCCCTCCTGACACGCATTAGCCTGCAGTACTGCGAGGCCTCACCTGCATTCAGCCTTTAATTAAAGGTATGAGGCCGTGAAGGATGGGAATAGCAACGGAGCGCCGCGTTAAACCGGTTCACGGTTAAAGTGGAGCAGATGTCGATGTTTGTAACACCAGAAATGAGACGGCTTTAAACGGCATCCTGTAACGACTCCTCCTCCGTATCCGGGCTGATTAGAAGATCCTTAAACGAGGATCACAAAGTGAAGCTGTGAGCGGGAGATGTTCATTAAGCAGAGCATTCAATGTTCTTTTGGCAGGCAGGCATTAAAAACACAGCTAACACCTGTTCAGAGAATATTCAAAGGCAAACGACCTCATTTCATTCCTTTCTGCCGTATGGAATATGACAAACACAACCATTTATTTTTCTTTTAATGTAGCATATGACATTCACAAATGTTGGGACACAGATTGTGCTGGAAATCACTTCCTCGTGTGTATTGGGAGCTAACTGTATTTAAAGTATCACAAGTAAAGGTACACATAATGCAGAGAAGTTTTATAATCAAAGATTATTGTAGTATTATTACTTAAAATAGCATTTTCCTGTTTTGGGTTGGTTGTACAATACTAATAAAACTAAAAGTACTCATTACTTCCCACCACTGGTTGTTACTCTATATGTATTCATATCTACAGCTGCCAGATGCTAAGAAGATTAACTGACATTAACTGATAATATGAAACATTTGCATTGAAGAATAACATAGTGACGCATCTGACCTGACACTAACAATGCTGTTGAATGATGTAAACTGGGAAGATTTTAAATTGCCTGTCACTATATCAACACACTGGCCTCATAATGTACTATAATATTTCTCTATTAATAATAGTAATTTTGAAGCATATATTTGTCCATGAATCATTTAGAAATAAAACATGCTACATTAACAGGATACGTTAATATATCATTTCCCCCCTTAAAACTGTCATGGAAGCTATGCTAAGCTCGTGATGCTACAGTCACTTCCTGTTCATAAATTGGTTGATTTTAATTGGACATTATTACAGACAATTCAAAAAGGGGACATTTCATGAAAAACTAGCTTTCTCTGTACTTGTGCACATACATATTTGGATATCTGGAGTGTTACCAACCCACAAAGTATGAACCAACACAACCCAGTTGTTTATGAGCTGTCTAGATCAGAAAGCATGTGATTCAACCAGCCAATCAGATGTGGCTCCTTGTCCACTGCCACATCAGAACTGCCCACAGCTTGAGAACTACCTTTGCAAAGGTGAGCCATATGTTTCTCGGCCAATCAGAGCAGATTTTTTAAGGAGGGAGCCTTAAAGTGACAGGCGCTAAAACGGATATATAGGTATATTCAGACAGTGTGAGAACAAATAATGTGTTTTCTGATCATTAAAGCATGGGAAAATGTTCTAGTTGAATCCCAAAATGCAAGTATGACCTGTGGAATGAGCACGATATGTTCCCCTTGTAATGATGCAGATATATTGGTTTAAAGCTACCCGGTAGTTAAAGGAGCCGTACCCATGGATGATGAATGCAACGGGGTGAGATCAAACCCTTCATGGTGCTCGTTGCACAAATGGAGTTGCAGAACAGCAAAGTAGAGGATTTTAGTGCCAAAGCCTCCCCAAAAAGCCTACAATTGTGCAATAACAAATCACATCTTGACGTGTGGGGATTCTGAGAAAAACATCCATTTCCTCTTCAAAATACCAGAGCGGCACACTGTGTTTCAGCCGAATACATGTGGTTCATTGTCATAGTGAATTAAGAGTGGGCTAATGTGGTTTTTTTGAGCGGGCTGGAGGTTGCAGAGGCAACATTGGGATGTGGTCAGAGGGAGGGGAAAGCATCGGACTCTGGGAGAACAGGGATTTGGAGAAGGAGCCCAGACTGAGCTGAGCCTTACAAAAGGAATGAGAGCATCCTGGATGTTCCCCAACGCTAAGCTGCGGTCGCTACGCTAAGACGTCTCAAGCATCCCGTATAGAAATAACTTGGCTTTGTACGGCACAAATATTTAAACCCAAATAACTAGTCTGGCCCAGAATAGATGTATCTCTCTCCTCAGATAGCCGGACGTCATGTGGAAGAGAGACAACGCAGCAGGATGCACACCTTCATGTTGGTGTCTCAAGCAAAGAAGGAGCAATCGCTCAAATCCAATGGCTCTTTTATTTTCAAAAAGCTTCACTTAAGTATTTACAGTTTGTGCAAAAACATTTAAAGGTTTTTCAAGGACTTTACATTGTAAATTCAACCTCAAGGCACATACATGGAACAACATCAATATTTCATCATGAGAACAGAAATTTAACTTTGGTTCCTAAGAAAAAACGCGGCGTGGGTGTGGCTAACGAGGAGGAGGCGGAGCTTCCCGACGCGGCCGCCTCACATGCACCGATCTCCAGCCGCCTCCCTCCGGACCGCTCTGCACGGCTCATACTGGACCTCAGCCACCTCTGGGTGATTGCTTGACGAAAAAAAGACCCGATATGATAAAACAAAAAAAAATAACGAAGCTAAACACAGGACATGCAGAAACCCTTTGATGTGCGTCTGATAGATACTGAGCGGCGTCTCGACTTTAAAACGCGATTATTTCAACATGATTCAATGAGCTTTTAGGGAAATGACTCGCCCTAAAGGCTCCGGCCCTCTGGATGAAGTCTCTCGTTAGCGAACCTGTTGTTCTTCCCGTTGTAGTCGCCATCGGCACGGCTGCAAAGTGTGAGATAAATGTGCTTTCTTTTCAGCGCTCTTCCTCCCACTAATCATTCAGTCCTGCATAAAAGGTAAGGCAAATATCTGTTGGGTCTCTGGTACACATTCACGGACGGGACAGGGGGTGCTGTGTTTGAGCCCCCCGTCCTTATTTGATCAGCATGTGACTTCAAGCAGGGCTTTCATCTCAAACAAATACTAAATAATAACATCTGATGTAGATGTTCAAGTGTTCTGCGTGGGGTTATGGTCAGCTGTGGGGATTAGTAGTAAAACGTTTAAATCAGGCGCTTTGATAACCACAGAAGATCTTGGCACTAATAAACCCAAAATAAAAACATGTCATATATTGAGTCTTTAAGTCTTATTTTGTTGCAAAGCAAATCAACTTATTTTTCGACAAATATTCACATTTTATTTTTCCCCTTTCTTGACGAGTGTTAGAAGAGAAGTTTGATACCTCTGAACAGTAAATGTGACGCTACCACTAGCAGACAGTTAGCTTAGCATACAGAAACAGCGGTAAACAGCTAGCCTAGCTCTGTCTAAGGGCAACTAAATCCTGCGTGTCTTAACTCTCTAACATAATATATATATATATTCTTTGTTTGATCCATGCAACAAAACAAGGTGTAAAAGTCGCACTTTGTGCTTTTACGGCAGGTTTCCTTAGCTTTGGACAGAGCCAAGCTAGCTGTTTCCCCGAGTTTCCAGTCCTAATGCTAAGCTAACCTCACTAGCTTCATATCTAGCATACAGACATCAGGGTGGTATCAATCTTCTTGTAAAACTCACAGCAAGAAAGTGAAAAAGAGAATTTCCCAAAACTGAACTATTGCTTTGGATGTTTTCTTGATTTTGTTTATAATCAGCAAATACATCTGAAACATGTCAGTTGTCTTGATGAAACCGAGATTTAAAGACATAATGTGACACCACTGAAGAAGTCCGGGCACCTCCTCAAATTAAAGCCCAGGTGATGAAGACTAAGTGCAGTTACTTATATCCCGACTGCGGAGGTGAATCCTCTCAGAGATCCTCTGGAATAACTCCAGTACAAGCCCTTATAAAAACACTTCGCCAAAACAGTTGGGCCCAGTTTTGTGTCTGCTCTCTGCACAGCGGAATAGTCTGAGCGCCTCGCAAAGCGTTCACAGACTCTCTCGTCTCCCAGCGTGAGCTCCGTGCAGCCAAGTGAAAATAAGGGCTGCATATTTCTCTCCCTTTTTGGGTGGAGGATTATGAGGAGAAGGGGGAAAGGGTTCTTTAGGCCCCGCAAACCAGAACCTTATCAAATCAAATACAGTCGGATCAAGAAGTGCATAATGAAGACCTCTCACCGGCACCTCGCATGCAGAGAGCTGCCGCCACAGCGCTGAGGGGCCGGGACTAGGGGACAGGGACCAGGAGACCCTGTACTTGTATAGCGCTTTTCTAGTCTTCCGACCACTCAAAGCGCTTTAACACTACATGACATCTTTCACCCATGATGAGAGGAGCTACCATGAAGGAGCCACATCAGATTAGCAACCATCCATACACCGTGTTTAGGGTTAAGTGTCTTGCTCAAGGACACATCGACATGGGCTAGCGGAGCTGGGGATAGAACCACCGATCCTCTGATTGAAGGACGACCCTGCTCACTGAGCCACAGGGAGACAGGGACCAGGAGACAGGGACCATAATACAGGGACTAGGAGACAAGGATCAGGGGACAGGGACTAGGAGACAGGGACCAGGAGATAGGGACCAGGAGACAGAGACTAGGAGACAGGGATCATAAGACAGGGACCAGGAGACAGGGACCAGGAGACAGGGACTAGGGGTCAGGGACCAGGAGACAGAGACTAGGAGACAAGGATCATGAGACAGGGGCCAGGGGATAGGGACCAGGAGACAGGGACCAGGAAACAGGGACTATGAGACAGGGACTATGAGATAGGCACCAGGAGACAGGGACCGGGGATAGGAGACTGGGACTATGAGACAGGGACCAGGAGACAGGGACTATGAGACAGGGACTATGAGACAGGGACTATGAGACAGGGACCAGGAGACAGGGACCAGGGGACAGGGACCAGGAGACAGGGACTAGGGGACAGGGACTAGGGGACAGCGACTAGGGGTCAGGGACCAGGAGATAGGCACCAGGAGACAGGGACCGGGGATAGGAGACTGGGACTAGGGGACAGGGACCAGGAGACAGGGACTATGAGACAGGGACTATGAGACAGGGACCAGGAGACAGGGACCAGGGGACAGGGACCAGGAGACAGGGACTAGGGGACAGGGACTAGGGGACAGCGACTAGGGGTCAGGGACCAGGAGACAGAGACCAGGAGACAGGGACTAGGGGTCAGGGACCAGGAGACAAGAATCAGGAGACAGAGACTAGGAGACAGGGATCATGAGACAGGGACCAGGAGACAGGGACCAGGAGACAGGGACTAGGGGTCAGGGACCAGGAGACAAGGATCAGGAGACAGAGACTATGAGACAGGGATCATGAGACTGGGACCAGGGGACAGGGACCAGGAGACAGGGACTATGAGACAGGGACTATGAGACAGGCACCAGGAGACAGGGACCGGGGATAGGAGACTGGGACTAGGAGACAGGGACCAGGAGACAGGGACTAGGAGACAGGGACTATGAGACAGGGACCAGGAGACAGGGACCAGGAGACAGGGACTATGAGACAGGGACTAGGGGACAGGGACCAGGAGACAGGGACTATGAGACAGGGACTATGAGACAGGGACTATGAGACAGGCACTAGGGGACAGGGACTAGGGGACAGGGACTAGGGGACAGGGACCAGGAGACAGGGCCAGGTGCGTTGTTCAGGTGAGCGCAGCACGAACGGAGAGGACAGCTCATAAACGAGCACCAAGGCTAAGCTGCTCGGTCTCAGGCGCATCGCGAGGATCGCGTCGTGGTTTCCTCATTCATCACGGAGCCTAATGGGCGCCGGGGCACGGGCGGAATAAGTGGGTGTATGATTGTCATTATGTGTGTGCGTTCTCTGAATTCATCACACTCACACACAGGGAGGGACAGAGACTTCCCTCTCATCACAGACCACAGAGGTTAAAATCCATATCATTCAGCCACCAAACACAGAAAAAACACAGCTGGCTTGAAATGATTCCACGTCATTAAGTAGCCGGAGGAGCCAGAATACTGGAAACAATGCTGTGAGAGCAATGCCGTCTGTAATGGTCCCGGGGGACGCTGGACGTAAAGTGATCTACGTCTGTCTCGCCCTGTGCTCCTCTCACACCACACTGAGGGAAACTGCCCCCTGGTGGCCTCACTTGCCAAAACAGGGAGAAAAAGAAAAGAAGCAGAACAAATTTGAGAATTTCTTCAAAAAGGGCCTGCGAGCCTCACAGCACATCCACGCACCTCATTAGGGACAATACTCCTTTGTCCCGTTTCAAACTAACTGCACCTCCTCACCAGAACGTGTTGACAATTACGCATCCTTTTTTTCCCAGAGTTTTCCAAAAAAAAGTGTCTCTCGCACTAAGCCCACCTTTGTTTCCACTGTAAACCAGGAGAACAAAGACGCTTTTAGTGTTAAGGCACTTTTGGGAAAATCTCAGTCGAGGCCTTTCAACAGCACCGACGACTTTCTCCTCGGTCCCCTCGCATGCGCTCATTTCCTGCCTGGCTTCCATTAATAAGTAGGTGCACTTCAGTCCTTTTTTTAACACGTACCACCAATGAACCAGTGCTATATTTCCACAGCGCTCTAATCAGCAGTGTTTGGCTTTCCCCTGTGCGGTGTTGTCTTTACTACTCTTCTGTTGGACTGGGGGGGGGAACAAAAAAAAAAAGGCCATATTTTTGCTTCTGTGGTTAGCAAAGGATCCCGGTCCTCTAAGCGCCCCGACATCTCCGAGGCTGACGGTGCGAAGCTCCACCCAGGGTGCTGTGATTGTACAAATCCATGTTCATGTACAGTACTGACCATTAAAACAACTTTCAAAACCCTGCTGGTTATAAAAAAAGAAACACTTGTATCTCTTTTTCTAAGAATACAAAAGATAGCAGAGAATCCCACATTTTTATCCACAGTATAAATTACATCGTAGACAGAACTTGGAAATATATATAGTACAGTTATATTTCACTAGAATTTGTATGTTTTTTTTCGTCTTCACAAACGGGGTGTGTGTGTGTGTGTGTTTATGCACGTAATAAGTGTTTCTAGTATGTGTGTGTGTACTGTTTGCTGCCGCATCACGTGTGGCAGAACTCTGTACTGGGCACGTTGCTGCTCTTGCAGTAGGCTAGGCTGTTGTTACTGAGGTGACAGTCTCTAAATCCGATGCCCCCGTTGGGCGTGTAGATGGGCTGGATGCGGAAATCTCCCTTGAGCAGCTGCTCATTGTTCAGCGCCACTATCTGGAAACTGGTCTCAGTCATCTCCAGAATGGAGTTATCCTTCTTGGTCCCGGCCTCGCCGTAGTCGTCTTTTCTCCGGCCCCGGTTGTATTTCCACTTGGTCGAAGCCGACCGGCTCTTCCTGTGCATGTGCCAGCAGAACAGGCTGAGCAGCGTCACCAGGATGAGGAGCACCGCCCCGCCTATGATCCCAGCCATTAGCAGCGTGGAGTTGATGCTCTCCTGGGGAGCTTGCTCCCTGCCGGGAGGCTTGGTGGACGCCACCGCCTTGGTCCTGGCCTCGGAGCATATGGTATCCTCTCCGGGCCTGTAGGAGTTCAGGGTGTCCAGCACGTGCACGCAGATCCGGTACACGGACCGGGGCTCCAAGTGGGCGAGGCTAACGTGCCGCCGGTCCCCGCTCACCGTCCTCTCCCGCATTCCTTCATTTATTTGGCTTTGGCCCCTTTTGACCCAAGTGACCTTGTAGGCTGTGACGGTGAAGTAGGAGGCCCAGCTCACCTCGATGCTGGTCGCGTTGACCACGTGGAAGGAGATCTGAAGCGGGTCCTCGTAAGGGGGCAGGGGCCCGGGGGGGTTGTTGTGGACCGGGGGTAAAGGAGGGGAGGGTGAGTCAAAGTAGAAAGGGATGGATGTGGTGGTGAGGGTGGAGGACATGGTGGTGATGGCGGTGGTTGTGGGCGGGGGCGGGGGAGTGGAGCGCAGGGTGGGCCAGGGCGGCTCGTCGGCTTCCACCGGGCACTCGATGATATCCAGCGTGAGCTCTCTGATGGCCATGCCGCGCACGCTGTCCGGACTCAGGCACACGAACCCCCGGGCGTTGACGGAGGAGGGCAAGGACTTGAGCCAGACCACCACCCACTTCACGGCGCAGTCGCAACGCCAGGGGT
Organism: Taurulus bubalis; assembly: GCF_910589615.1. NCBI lineage: Eukaryota > Metazoa > Chordata > Actinopteri > Perciformes > Cottidae > Taurulus > Taurulus bubalis. The sequence continues at coordinate 3,636,379 of NC_136591.1, forward strand.
TATTGCGCACCATGAGGTGCCTCAGGCTCGACAGGCCGTCGAACACGCCCTGCGTCAGAGTCTGAAGCTGGTTGCTGGAGACATCCAGTTTTTCCAGCCGGATGAGGTCAGCGAAGGCCGCCACGGGGATCTGGTTGATCTGGTTCTCCTGCAGGCTGAGTTTGACCAGCGACTGGCTCGGCAGCAGGGGAGGTGGGAAGGTGAGGGAATTGCGGGCCAGGGCCAGCTCACGGAGGGTGGCGAGGTCCTGGAAGGTCCCCGGAGCGATGCCCTCGTCCGTCAGCAGGTTCCCGTCCAGCAGGAGGCGCTGCAGGCGCGTCACATTCTGAAAGGCCTCCTCTGCGATGTAAGCGATGCGGTTCTCGTCCAACCGCAGCTCTTTCAGGTCCTCGGGAAGGCCAATGGGAACGCTGCTTAAGTGGTTCTTGGTGAGGAAGAGGAGTTTGAGGCTGATCGCCTCCCGAAAGGCCCCTTCCTCCACTCCCACTGTGGAGATGGAGTTATCATCCAGGTGCAGCTCCTCCAGCCGAGTCAGCTGGGCCAGAGCCGCCTTGGAGATGGTTTGGATATTGTTCTCCTGAAGATGCAGGACCCTGGTGTTCTTGGGCAGATTGATGGGGAACTCGTCCAGCTGGTTGCCGTAAAGATACACAGTCTCAACGCTTTCCACATTGTGAAGCTCCAGAGGGAAGCCAGCATTGTTTATCTGGTTGTTGTGCAGAAAGAGGACCTTGAAGCCCTCCTTCATCCCGAGAGGCACTGACGTCAGGCTGCGCTCGTTGCAGTACACGAACGGCGTGTCGCAGCGACACTCCACCGGGCAAGAGGCGCCCGGGCTGAAGTGCATCTGGAGGCTTAGGATGACAGTCAACCAAAATTGCAGGAATGAAGCCCAATCTTTATTCCAGGGTCCAGCCAGAAACTCCATAGTGGAAAAACAAAACAGCAAAAGGGAAACCCACAAAAAAAAAAAAAGAACTGGGAAGGAATTAAACAAATGTGAGAATCAAAAAGACAATGACGTATACATCCACCAAAAACCCAGGAACAGTCCAACTAGGAGAGTCTGGTAATGATGCAGTTAGTTGGAAAAGAACGGCACGCCGTGGGAGTAATCCTGTAAATGCTAGTCCTCAGCTGAAAAACGTTGGTCTCATTAGTGGTGGCCAGTCCTCTGACTGACTCCATCCATGCTGAGACATCAGACCATAGCAGGACTCTTCACTCCTGGCTCCATGCAGAGCTCAGCCGGGGCCAATCTGAAGCCACGCAGTCGAGAGCCACCGCAGGCTCCACTCGCCTGTCCGTCACACACTGCTGGTCCCCGACCAGGGCAGAGTCCAAGGGGGGTGACATTTGGATCCAGAGACCTGTGGGAAAACAGAGAAATGCTGGATTAGTATATTTAGGGGTGGCCTGTTCTCGGGGGAGGGAGGCTCTATTCTCTCTCTCTCTCTCTTTATTTGACATACAAACATGCACACACACATAGCAACTGTCTTTCCATTCCTCACCCTCTCCACCCCCCCTTCTCCCCAAAACACAAAGACAGAGTCACAAAACACATCGTTCACTGCCGATGCCAAATTATGCACCGGCTACTCCAAAAAAAGAGTCTAACCATCTGATAAATATTCAGACCCGCTCTTTGCACATCCGGTTTCGCAGACATAAAGAAGGCTTTTATCCCGTCCGCTGTATCAAAGGAGGGAATAGAGCACTGCAAGGACACACACTCAGAGGTTCTGAGCGACGTCGCTTAATGGAAAACATGCTAAAAACAGAGATAAGGCTCAGTAGAGGAACGCCAGTAAACACTCAAGTGCTTACAGTAAACAGGGGGAATTGTTTTTGCAGGTGGCCTAATGGAGGAGCCCGTTGTAACGCGTCGGCCTGAACACAACACCACCGAAGTCAAGATTTAAGGCCCAGGAGAGGAACGGGGACCGTGCATACCAGGCTCCCGCCGGAGTGACACACATGAGCTGTCAAATGGAACGGGACTGGAGAATAATTCAGTCGATAAATGATCGATCCAGGCTATCTCTCAGCATGGAGAGGCTTGTAGTGAAGCACAAGGCCATTGGATTACAGTAGACCCCCAGATTCATTATCCATAGTTTTATGAGCCATCAAATGTCCCCCCCTGCCACACATGATTGAAAGATACCGCTTGTCCCCAAAGCGCCACCCTGAGTCAATGTTGGACGACACACAGTAACGGGGAACGGGGGGTTGAATGCTAAGCATGGGGACGGCCATGAGTCCTGCAGGGAGCAGGGGCAGCCATTTAGTCACAACATAATGAGTCATTTCAGAGATGTCATCTGACAGGGAGGTATATAAGACAGAAAAAGAAGGAGGAAAAAAAAGGAAAACCTAAAAGGATCTGTTTGCCGTGGCCGCCCTGCTTCTCCACATTCCCGTGCTGATGGAGCCTCTTTGTGGCAGAGATGGAAGAAATTATTCTTTGACACACATCTGTGATCTACTTTTCTAAATTGAAAGAGCTAAATTTAATCAAATAAGCTTGAGGGTGGTGGGGGTGTATAAGGACCACATGAGGTGATAAAATGTGCTGCCACAGCAGCAGAATCAACAGCAGAAGGCAGCAACACTATTATGGCTGCATAAATAAAACATGTCTAGATAATAACCATAAACAGCTGCAGATATCAAGCTGGTCTCCGCTGGACCTCGTCATAAATGGTGGACACGGACAGATCAATGAAGAAGGGGTAAAGGACACTTTTTCCTCTCTCTCTTTTTTCTTTTCTTTTCTTTCATTTTGATTTAATTTCCAGCCCAGAGAGCCCCCCGCTCCCCGCCGCCAGATGAGCGCTGATACGCGGCCAGCGCAATCCGATTAAAGTGGATTTAGCGACAGAAAACGCAATTAAAAGTTCCAGATGGATGTGGTGTTTAAGGTGGACTTCAAAGAGATGTTCATTTGAATGAAGCATTTCAAAAGGAGAATTTAAACCGTGCAAGTGCACTGAGAGGAAAAGCCTCCTTCAAGGGAGAAAGAGAGAGAGGAAAAGTCCGTTTTCTCTCGGGTGGAAACTGTGGAATGGAGCGCTTTGTAGTCCGTAATCTGTCCCTCCGTGACACGTCTCATTAACACACACATGAATTCATCGTGGACAAGTCGTGGGGAATTGTTAATTAAATGCTGCGTGGAGCTTTACTTCCACGGCTGTGGACACATGCGTCGGCGTCGGGTTCAGATTTAAGAAAACATATTTAAAAAAATAAAATAAAAAAATGTCATTGCGAAATTAAATTGAAAGAATACAAAAAATAAAAAAACCCTGTCATTTAATTTCCTCAATTTCTCTCCAACTCTGCCGCGGGGTTATTAGAAGCATCCACTGTACCTTTGGCGAGCCTTTATCCATTACAAAAACCCCGCGACCGCGTTCAACTTTCTCCGCTTTTCTCTGCGCCTCGCTCCGTCACGCGGTCCCGCTGCGTGCCCGCGAGCCGCGGTCCGTTCGGTTCTGCGAGTCGGTCCCGAAGAGCAGCGTGAACCCGGTGAGTCTACGGAACATTGTCATATTTAGCCCGCATGGGTCCCCCTCGGCTGAGGCTGCGCGTCCGTCCTCACCGCTGTCCGCACTTTATGTGCGTGTGTGTGTGTGTGTGTGTGTGTGTGTGTGTGTGTGTGTGTGTGTGTTTGCGCGCGTCTGGTTCTCCAGCTCCCCGGGGGCGCTTCACAAACGGAGCTCCTCCGCTTTTAACTCAACAGCACTCCGCGTGAGGAGCGACAGAAAGCGGCGGCAGGGTGTTCACCTCTCCCCTCCCGCGCCCGGTGAGGACGCGCCCGCCGAAGTGTTCTCCCCGGGCCATGGCGGCCAGCTGCGTCCGTCCGAGGCGCTGTGCAGTGCGGGGCGCAAACTTGCCTTGAGTAGCCGACCGACGCAGCTCAGAGCCCGGACTCCCCGAGAGTTGTTTTCTTTGATGGATCCAGTTGATAGTGCGACGTGTGCGCTCTGCTCACCTCCCTCTCTCCCTCTCTCTCTCTCTCTCTCTCTCTCTCTCTCTCTCTCTCTCTCTCTCTCTCTCTCTCTCTCCCTCCTCCCTCTCTCACCCCTCCTCCCCTCCTCGGAGTAAAGAATGTCTCCTCCAGCAGCTCCGTGATGGCTATAAGCCACAGATCCTCCCTGCTGCCCTCTCACTGCAGAAAATAGTTTGTCTCTCAACACACTTTTATCCCTACATGCCATTCGCCCGGCCTACCTTTCACCACCGGGCCTCCATTTGCATTTTAATCACAAAATCCAGGAATTGGACTGAAAGTCACACTCTCAATGAAAAAGGCACGTCTTCTGTTTCCCTCCCCGTCTTGTTGACTGTGTGCGCCGTGTCCCTGAAGGGCCTTATTAGCTGGGGTTTCACAGGGTCGGCCCCGCTGCAGTACCACTGGCCATGCTGTGGGACCACTGGCCACAATGTAGGACCACTGGTCACTGTGGGATTTGCCCCCCTTTCCTTTCACTTCCATGCCGCAGCAGGACGTCCCAGTTCGAGAGGACCACTGGCCATGCTGTAGGACCACTGGCCCCGCGGTAGGACCACTGGCCACAATGTAGGACCACTGGCCCCAATGTAGGACCACTGGCCACAATGTAGGACCACTGGCCCCGCGGTAGGACCACTGGCCCCGCTGAAGAACCACTGGCCACAATGTAGGACCACTGGCCCCGCGGTAGGACCACTGGCCCCGCTGAAGAACCACTGGCCCCAATGTAGGACCACTGGCCACAATGTAGGACCACTGGCCCCGCTGTAGGACCACTGGCCCCGCTGAAGAACCACTGGCCCCACTGTAGGACCACTGGCCACAATGTGGGACCACTGGCCCCGCTATAGGACCACTGGCCCCGCTGAAGAACCACTGGCCCCACTGTAGGACCACTGGCCACAATGTAGGACCACTGGCCACAATGTAGGACCACTGGCCCCGCTGAAGAACCACTGGCCACAATGTGGGACCACTGGCCACAATGTAGGACCACTGGCCACAATGTAGGACCACTGGGCCCACTGTAGGACCACTGGCCCCTCTATAGGACCGTGGCCCCACTCCTTTATTTATCTGTAATGTCCCCCGGGTGAGCAGTGCGGTCTCTCTTCACTTCGAAGACTTCCCACCAGTGAGTTGAGGCATTTAGACGCAGCCGAAGTGATTCCATCATGAATTACTGATTCAGCAGCGCACCGAGCTTCAAGTCGCTCGCGCCCGTGCACACACACACACACACACACACACACACACACGCTTGCTTACATCTCAAGACCCATTGTTTAATCGTGCACACACACACGCGCAGCTGTAGATTAGCATTTTAATATTTAAACACACACATTTAGAAAATACCCTTTTAAAGTCGAACTGAAATTAAAGTGAGTTTATTAACTTCACGTTTTTGAGAAAATAACTTTCTTACAAATGAAAGGTCGAACTCATCAGGAATAAAACCCACTCGTGCCCAATTGACTGCACGTTGGCCGTTAGCTTAGCATGGCTAATGTCAGCAAACAGACGGGACTCTTTTAGTGGTGCTACTGTTTTGAGCCTTGTATCCTGGAAAAAGGGCCACAGTTGCTGCTGCTCAGCAAAGGTAGTTTCACTTCAGAATTCACTTCTTTTCAGAAACCAATGGAGTCTGTGAGTGGCCATAGAGAGAAAAAATAAAAATAACTAAGCCACGATTTATATTGTGCACGTTTGAGAGAGCCAGCTGACCAGACTTCCTCCCAGAAGCAGGAAGTGCCGTGCACCTGCTTCAAGTATCGCTATCTCTAAGTCAGCATATTGCTGAAGATAGCTCTCAACAGCCTGGTTAATTCCCTTTTACTAACAATAACCCCGGGCATAGCAAGTGTTGTCAACATGCCTCGATAACTCATCCCCGAGCTCAAGCTGAATGAAAGAGTCTGTATCTTCAGAGCGAACTACCACCAAGGACAACCACAGGCATGTGGAGGATGGAATCAATGACTTGGCCCTGTGCACAGGCAACATTTTGTCATTATTTATATATTGCCCATGAATGAATCAAACAGTGGGAACAATCTAATTAAATTGAAGTCATGAATTATTACCCGTGCGCACAAACAAGCGGCCCGGTGTGATTCCCAGGGCGTCAAATACCTGCGCTTTCTTTATGAGACGCTACACTGTAAACCCATATGTGTCTATGTTAGCCGCTCACAGCTGCAGGAGTGTGGTGGCCTACAATAAAGAGTAAAAATGTCCACGTTGGTGAGGGGAGGATAATTGGGACAAACAAACACAGGACTGTCACCCAGGAGACCACTGTTAAACCATGTAGTGTTGTTGTCGTTGTGTTCACTGACATGTTGCTATTTTAACCCAAGCCAAAAGTGCTTTGCAACTCAGTGTGTTGGGAATGAAAATGGGTACTTACATGGTACGTTATGACCAAAAATATTACATTTGAGTTTTTATTTCATTTAGTTATTGTAGTGATAGTGCCTCCTGTTGTGGAAATGGATCATATTGCTCTTTTTAGATGTAACTTGTATTGCTGAACCCTGAACAGACATGGGACGGCTCATCCTGACCTCACCAACTCGGCGACATCAACAGGTTCAAATAACAAGTGTATCTTATTATTGTTTAATGTCTGACGTGCTGGATCGTCTTCCAGTTCTCCCCCTTCCCCCAGAGCCCTGTAGACAAAACAGACGTGCGCCAAGGCCGGGATCTTTGCCCTGGTGCATCAGCAGATACATACATACATAATGTGTATAAATACTCCCATTCAATTTAATTATTAATAAAGTAGCTGTTCAATAAATACTTAAAGACATTTGAGTGTTTCAAATCATGTTTGTTTCTCGAAAGGAAATTAAAAAGGTTGATTTCCACCACACCTCCTCCTTTATTATTCTCCATGGAAGTGAACTTAGTGGCTAACGTTACAAGTTTGCGGCTAACGTTACAAGTAACGTTGTAACGTTAGTAATGTTGTAACATTAGTAATGTTGTAACGTTTAGCAGCTAACGTTACAAGTAACGTTGTAACGCTAGCAATGTTGTAACATTAGTAATGTTGTAACGTTTAGCGGCTAACGTTACAAGTATACGTTGTAACGTAAGTTATGTTGTAACGCTTAGCAGCTAACGTTACAAGTAAGCGTTTAATGTTACAAATAACGTTGTAATGTTGTAACATTTAGTGGCTAACTTTACAAGTAACATTGTAACGTTAGTAATGTTGTAACGTTTAGCGGCTAACGTTACAAGTATACGTTGTAACGTAAGTAATGTTGTAACGCTTAGCAGCTAACGTTACAAGTAAGCGTTTAATGTTACAAATAAAGTTGTAATGTTGTAACATTTAGTGGCTAACTTTACAAGTAACATTGTAACGTTAGTAATGTTGTAACGTTTAGTGGCTAACGTTACAAGTATACGTTGTAACGTTAGTAATGTTGTAACGCTTAGCAGCTAACGTTACAAGTAAGCGTTTAATGTTACAAATAACGTTGTAATGTTGTAACGTTTAGTGGCTAACTTTACAAGTAACGTTGTAACATTAGTAATGTTGTAGCGTTAGTAATGTTGTAACGTTTAGCGGCTAACGTTACAAGTAACGTTGTATAGTTAGTAGCCAACGTTACACGTTATTAGCGTTACAAGGCTACACCAAATAACTTCCATTAGTTTGCTACTTTCCTCTTTTGAAATACAAGCTTAACAGCTCAAATGTTGAATGTTGAAAAAGATTATGAATTACTTACAAAAGAGAGGAGAATTCAGATGTAATTTTTTCTAAAAGAAAAGCCTGTCAAGTTCCGTGTTTTCAATATTTACAGCCAGAGAGGCACATGATCCCCACGGGTCAGCAGGTGCACGGTTGTCTTTTCCTTTAGTTGCCAAATAGTATTAATGTAGCTCTTTGGCTCTTGGTGAGCCACTTCCTCGTAGATACCTCATGAAAAGTCCGCCAACAGATTAGGCGGCTTACGCCTTAAACAGCCACATGTCCTTTTGTCCAATCAGGCCGGCTCCCCGTGTCCTCTCCTACCTCAACTCATGTGAGATGATGTGGTTGTTGTCAGCGTTTGCCTTCATGTTTGATTTGGACTGGCACGTCCCCGAGACGGACGGCCGTCGCGAGGCCCCGTCCGCAGCATTTAATTCCTCCATAAATCAAGCTTTTGTGCGTAAGCATTTTCTCCTTGATGGACATGTTCTGCAGGAGTGCGCTCTGCTTCCTAGTCGGTGCAGCATTATGGGATGTCTCTTTCTGCCACGCAAATGGGGATAAAGTGACAGACAGTGAAGCGGCTGAAAGAGAAGCGTATAGAATAAAATGCTCAAGCCATTTCCCGGCATGTTGATTAGATTCTGCTCATTGTTGTCAAGTAAAATAACTTGGCAGGAGGTAGATGTAAAAAGAAAGAAAAAAAGCCTGATTATGTTAGGTTAAAAATGGGAATAAAGCTTAACCAAATGTATCTTAATCGGGAAAACTATATATTATGCTTTCTTCTTCTGGCCTTACTCCTGGTTTGGCAAAATACCTTATATCCAGTGTTATATATATATATATATAAAGTCAGTATTGCACAATCACAGAGTCAATATTCCAGTCTCCACCCTCTCTGGAATCTCAAAGTGGAAAGTCCCCTTCTCGGCCTTGCCCAGAGACCTTCCCAGAGTTTTGGCGTGGCGTATTTACTCTCCACGCTTGTGTACCTTGATAAAAGTGCAGATAAACATGACCTCCCGAGCACATCAAAGCCAGGTCGGTGCATCTGCTCCTGCTCGGGCCCCTGCTACACTTCTACAGCAGCGTGGAAGGGGAAAGGAAGTCCACTCAGAAATGCAGAAATGTTTATCCCATGCTTATATTCCTTTTAGTCCCCAGAGACATCATTAGCTTATCACAGTTCTCCCTGCATGGATTTACATCTGGACACTGAGAGGCACTTCAAAGGTGCCAAACACATCGGCTTTATGAAAAAAAAAACTCCCCACAAGTATTGGCAGCAGAATCTGTGAAGCAAACCACAGCAATATTGCAAATCGCAGAAGCCATACACACACACACACACACACACACACCTCGAGATTCCAGCATAAATATGCTGATAATGTTTGGAGTGGGCGATCAATGTGTTCATTAATTTCTAAGGCAACATAATTATGTTTTACCGCCCCGATTATCAATCTACATGCAGCGGATGTGTTCACAGCAGAAGAAACCAGTCAGCCACCAGCACGCTGTGTGTTTCACTGGAGGAGTGAACTGGGAGGATCGCACCCAAATTCATTTTTCCTCCCACTTTAGATTTTCCTTTTATTGCTCCGTCCCCGAGCAAACAAATTATGATTGACAGCCACTGAAAATAGCACAATACACAGCACAAGCACAGCGAAGAGGACACTTTATGAGAGGACGTGCTATCTCCCACATGATGGAACGTAGCCCTCTAAATAGATGTCAGAGTTTACGTTTAACAACATTTACGGCGCCATCTGAGGCGCTACGTGATGTGCTTGTAGAACCAAGGTGTATCAGATTTATTTGTGAGGCTTGAAGCTGCTTTGAGAGGAAGTGTAATAAAATAAAAGGTCCGCCGTGGTGGTCAAAGGCCGGCGAGGCTCAATCAGGGTCGACTCATGAGCCGGAGCGACGGCGGCGAGTTATAGGGGAGGCAAAGTGAATGCAGGGTCCTGACTGAATGCTGCCCTGTGCTAATGCCAGGCTGTAAAAACACTGACGTGACAACAAGCAAGCCCCTGTAGTTCTGCTGAGGGAGCGATGGGGGAGGAGGCGGAGGAGGGAAGAGACAGAAGGAAAGGGTGAGAAAAGAGGACAGGAAGAGAGGGTGGTGGATTACTGACGTTTCACCCCTGATTCAATACCTCAAACTTACCGACGTGTAGTTGTTAAGCTAGGTGGAGGCCATTTTGTCTGCCGTGAAACATATTCTATATCTTAAAGGAGCACCCCACCCTAAGGTCTTTATTGTACATGTCCAGTTTGGGATGTTCAGTGCATGCTGTCATTGTTTGTGTCTTTAAATTCAATATTCTGAGGGAATAGTTTGTCTGTTGCGCGATGATTTTCAAGTTTCCCAAATCGCGCCTCTTTTTAGCCACAGCTAATGTCTTGTTCAGACATGTAAATGCTGGATGTTCCCTCGTAGCGTTCATTGTTTATAATGCTACAAGCGCTAAACCGCAATAACGTCATTTACTTTTATTCAACATCTGCACTTCCTCTTTACGTCAGTCATTTCCTCCATTTCCTGGGCTGACAGTGTCTTGCTCCTATATGGGTTCATGAGGTCATGACGTGCTTCTTCATAAGAGAAAAGATCCTGAAGATTTGTATTTCAAATGAAAGAATGGAAAGATGTTTTTTCCCGTGTAATAAGAGTAGAAAGAAATCCTCGCCTCTTTCTTATCTCCTAAACCTGTTGTTTGATTGCCACTGCTTGTTTATAGCTGCAGAGTTTTCAGCTTATTCTTCGCTGGACTTTTTCCTGGAAATAGTGGTGTTGTCTACATTTATGAGAAAGTAAAAACCAAAAAAACACCTCATGTTTGCTTGTTTTTGTTTTTTCTTAGCAATAAACAGCTTAAGTGAGTGTGTGTGTGTTCTGAAAGTTCTGAGGGTTTCCTCCTCGTTTGATATGCAGTGGAGAAACGACACAGGCAAAGCACGTAACGTCCCTGGGTTTGTGAAAAACAGCCGTGCTGTTTAGGCGTAAATGTAAAAGCACCCGCGAGACAGGAACGCACACGAGAGCTCCAGTGAAAGAACAGAAGAGGAGAAAAATAGACAGATGCCAGGAAAGAGCAGGTCCAGGGGTCACGCGAAAGATGGGCCTGATCCCACCTCCAATCCTGCAGCTTTTCTTTTGTTTGAAGCCACATCTGGGCTGAATTTCCCCTTCTGACTGGAGCAAAGAGGAAGTCTTCTCGGTGGGTGGACGGGGGCTTCACAGCCGCTCCTGGCTAAACTGTACCAAAAACTGTATGTCCGTGATTCACTAAACCAGGGGCTGAGCAGACCTACACCCAGACCCGGCTGCATCTGGGATGACAGACTTCCTCTCAGTCAAACGCTGAGAGGGATAGGACAATAATTATTACAAATCTAAGCTTAAAACATTAAGACTTATCACAGCAGCTCAGACAAGACTGGTTATGATCGTCCCACACTGGGCATTATTCTGCTGAGCGGGCAAAATGTTATACCATTTCCTCCTAAATGAGCTTTAGTCCAGAGGATCCACAACGAGCGGATCAAAGGGGAAGGGAGGAAGAAAGAAAATCCAATTTGGAGACACAAAATGAGTTTTCTCTCGATATCACAGGTATAAAAAAAAAGGCAATTTGTTCAAAAATCTATGACAATTATATATATATATGTTTTACAATAAAGTGGCATGGACATGAACGCAATGTTTTTTTAAGATTGTGAATGGTGTAAAGGGGGTTTTGTGTGGTGTTTAATACGTGTGGCCCTGAGAGCTCAACACACTGCTAATAACACATGCAAACAGACACAACTCAAGGGAATGAGGATTCATCTTCACTAATTTGACAACACATGCTGCAGCTCATAAAGAACAGAAAGAAGACCACAACTGCACAGAAGCTATTTGCAGACACGTGTTGTTGCCGGGCAGATGTTGCTTCATTTGCTGCTTGTGTCTGTTTGACTTCTTACCCTCTGGGCCACCGTAGTTTTAGGATCATTTGACCAATTTGATGTGAGGAAATGTTTCTATTGATACTTGACTTAGGAAACATTACTCATCATGGAAAGTATTACTCATATAGTAGACATATATAGTATAAAAAAAAGGATTTCCCTTCGTTTGGACTTTCGGTCATTACAAGTTAAAAATAACAAACTATTCATCGGAAAATATAATGATACATGTTAAAAAAAAAAAAAGGAAATCAAAAACAGGCATGCAGTAATTTATTCTATTATACAGTGGCAGTGTATGACACTGTAGAATGTGTATCTGGTTATATGCCGAGTGGTTTTCTATAATATAATATCAAGCATTCATCCTCTCCTTTATCTATTTGTTGGCTTTCTATGAATTTTAAATCAAAGTTTCAGTGAAGGTTTGGAGCCATTCATTCCTTTCTTAAAGTCTCTCAGTGCATTTATTAATCCCAATAAGACACATAAGAGAGTTCAGATGACTTTGAACAAACAATTGAAAAGCATATTCATTTCTTTAAAAATCTACAAGATTGCCATAAATAAATCAATGACATCCTTTCAAAGAATATAAATATGAATATAGATATTTCAAAGTGTGCCCCGATGCTGCACCGTTCAGCGTGGCTGGATCCGGCCGTACAGCTGTGGACAGCTGTTTAAAGGCTGGATGACAATCTGTGTTTGTCTTGTGTTTTCCTTCCACTAATGAGCCAAGCCCTGAACCCCCAACACAGCGCTCCCCTGAACCGCTCCTCCTGACAGCCGCTGATTTATTATTGCGCCATTTCAAATTAGTGCAGAGTGGAGAATGTCTCACAACAATTTACACTCACGTGACCCGGGACACATATTAATTGCTAAATTCTAATTAGAGGTAATTACAATATAGGATGTACTTGCATATGGAGTGTTATTCTTGCTTATTTGCTGAATGAAATAAAGAGGAGATAATTATTGTTATCACCGTTATTATAATCGTCATCCCATAATTTAGTGAGTTGGATTATCCAGAGCAGACTCTGAGGACGAGGCGGGGAGCTTGTTCTTTTTCACTCTCCTGCTTACGCTCCTGTGTCTTCACTTCCAGATTAAATACTACGCCAATCTTTATTCCTCATGGAATGTTTTAATTGCCTGGGAAGCGCGGAGACGTCTTAGCTCGCGGCGCGGCCGATAGCGCATCCTCACGGATGTCTGCGAGGCTCGAAAAATCTCCCCCTCCCGATGCGTGAGGCGGGAGTCTGGTTGAATCCTGATGACATCACGCTGCAGGTGAATCAGATCACAGCCCAGCTGAACACATAAGGCCCGTGTCCTCTGCCATACGATGCCTCTGCTTGTCTTTTCCTATCAAATGGCATAATTTAATATTCTCATTCGTATACATTTCTCTCCTCTGGTTAATTCATCATCATCAATTTATTTTTCACCCTATTTATTGCAGCTGCGATCGCAGTATTAGCTTTGGCAAGCTGCGCCGCAACCTAATGCTCGACGCTATTAGAGCCTGGCAAGTCTTCCTTTGCTCTTATTTTTGGAATATTGCTCACAAGTTGAAATGAAACTCCTCTCACTAACATGCCCCAGAGATACGCACACGCAGATGATGGATTTGTTTCTGTTTTTCTAGTTTTTTTCTCTCTCCCCCTCATCACATGTTGACAGCGTTACTTTATCTTTTGTTTACGAGTTCCTCCGCTGCTGCTCACCATGTCGTGGGAAAAACATAAATGAGATTCCGCTAAATAGCATTTTTGCCCCCGTATGGTTTTGCTGAGGCAGTCGTCCCTTTTAAACAATCTGCGGTTCCATCTGGTCACTGTGGGTTTTGCCCCCCTTTCCTTTCACTTCCATGCCGCAGCAGGACGTCCCAGTTGGAGAGGAGTCTCCGGGCCTTTTTCGGGCCCACGGAGGAGGAGGAGGAGGAGAGGAGGGAGGCTGGGGCGGATGAGCCGGGTGTGAGCGTTAATGTGAGGCCGATCGATTGGGTGGGATCTGCTTCCATTGCTCATCGCTCACGCAGGAGCAGCGGATCGCTCGTCCTCCTCGCCCAGGTGGCACGGGGCCCGACCCCGGCGCCGCCACCCTGCCCGGATTAATTGAAGCATGCTGTTGTAAATGGATCACATATGGCTAATATACCACCCACACACACACACACACACACACACACACTTCCCCTTCTCCAGCATCACCTATCCTTGTTCGTATTCTATTCCGGGAACAGACGACTTCACTCTTTTCCACTTATTTTGAAGGGAGTGGTCAACACACAAAACAAAACTAAAAGAATAGAGAAGAAGAAGAACGTGTAAAGGTCGCCGAGGTCGGCAGCTCATCGCTTTGGGTTCACTGTGAAATGTATGACTTCCCCTTTTGTTTTTTTCATTTGTCTCTTTCCACAGCCCACTCTCTGCTCTTCACTCGGCACAAAGCAGATTAATTGCGCTGTCGTACAAAAGGTGGGAATGAGCCAGCGCACCTGTCCTATATGCCGCGAGCATTAAGATGAATGCGTCATAGCTTTGGTCTTTATTAGTTATTTATAAGACCCGCTGCCCAGAATAACAGCACTAAAGGAAGGGGAAGAGGGACCGGTGGCCGACAGAAAGAGGAAAGAAAGAGTGATAAATGTTGACCAAAGTGACATTAAGAACAGGCCTGCTAGGTTGTCATTTCAACACAGCATGGGTGTCATGTTAACGTCATGTTAGCGTCACGCATGTGTCGAGGAAGCAGCGTGAGCCCAACAGGAGCAGGAAGGTGGAGAGAAAAGCAATGCAAAATAATATGTTTTGTATTTGTTTTTTGCATTTTGCATTTTTTGAACATTAGTTCGTCAAGGGGCCGGCCGCCTTCGAGAGAATCAATTATTTATTTCTATTGACCTCCCAGTGGTAATTATTAGTGGTAATTATGAGCCTCTTACAAAGCGGTTCAGAGGGAAATTACAACAGCCAGCATACATTTTTCAGAATTTAATTTAAATGTATTTATGGAGAAAATAGACAAAAGGAAGAAAAACAAATACAAACAAAATATATGTGTATATATTTTACATACAACATGAGTTTTTATGTCGAAATAAGATTACTAATAGTCATATCAAAATGAAAAACGTAATCTAATAAGCAGTAGATGAGGCATTATTTAGAGATATAACTTTTCTTGATGGTATTCTGACACTTTTGGGGTGATGTGCAACTTGTTACTGTTATTGAATTCAGCTTTGTGCCTTTGTATTTCCTTTACAGTGTTAGATGTGATTAGTCACCATATATTTAATAGACCATCAGAAAACTGACATAATATGTGTATTACATACCAATGAAAATCAAATTAACTTAGTAAATTACAATTTATACAATTCTGTTCCTTATATTTTTGTAACCTTAAAGCAGTTTGTCAAACATCAACCTGGAGGAAAGGTCATCCTCTGGGGACCATGAATGTTTGTACAAATTCATTCTAGTTGTTAAGATATTTCCAAAGTGGTGGACTAACCAACAGACCTGACATTGCCATCCATGGAGCCATGTCACTAGCATGGGCAACACGAACAACTCCTCTGTAAACATGCTGAGCTAAGCGCTAAGCCGCTAGCATGCTTGGATCAAGCCACCTGAAAAGGTCTCACCTGCAAATGTGCGCTTCCAAACCGCCCTGGAGAACATTACATCAAGAGCTGAGTGGACTTTGAACCCCTTTTCTCTGTCAACTGGGATGCTGGGGCTCTGCAACACAGGCGGCGTTCACAGGCCATGAGCTAATATCTGAAGTGACTCAAGATGTCTGATAGCTAACAGGAACGCGGCCTTTCACAACACCGCAGCGCCCCGCCGGTCCCTTCTTATCATCAGACCGATCAGGGCGTATTCACACACTTGGCAGAGCCCCTGATTGCATGGTTACAAATTCAAGTGGTGGATGTATCAGGTTTGATATGAATATTGTGTGGTTTGCCCATAGGGACAATTCCATTTGTAAGACCCGCCCCCTTCCTTGTCAGAACCCTTCTGGATTTGTCACTTTGCATTTACTTTAAGAGGTAAAGCATTAAACAATCGTAATAATGGAAAGCATGCTTTGGTGGTGACACGGCTGTGATCTATATCAAAGCCAGCTGGAAAATAAAAATCCCAGCTTGTCTTTAAAAAAGCGCCTCCGTGCTCTTTAAATCCCCTTTCCTTGAATTTCCGCATTACATCCTTGTGTTGAGGGGCAAGTTAGTGAATCACTTTATGCAAATGCTCGATGCGATTGCACTTCAAACCGTCTGAGGACGCTGGCGTTAAATTTAGAAGCAGCAAAGTGAACCCTTGTCTGTCATTGTGTTCATCCCCTCACATCCTCACATCTCACGTCTATCTACCAAGACACACGCTAACAACACGTTAGCAACACAATTGCGGTTGTGTTCATCCCTTCACATCCTCACATCTCACGTCTATCTACCAAGACACACGCTAACAACACGCTAGCAACACAATTGCGGTTGTGTTCATCCCCTCACATCCTCACATCTCACGTCTATCTACCAAGACACACGCTAACAACACGTTAGCAACACAATTGCGGTTGTGTTCATCCCCTCACATACTCACATCTCACATCTATCTCCCAAGACACACGCTAACAACACGTTAGCAACACAATTGCGGTTGTGTTCATCCCCTCACATCCTCACATCTTACATCTATCTACCAAGACACACGCTAACAACACGTTAGCAACACAATTGCGGTTGTGTTCATCCCCTCACATCCTCACATCCTCACATCTATCTACCAAGACACACGCTAACAACACGTTAGCAACACAATTGCGGTTGTGTTCATCCCCTCACATCCTCACATCTCACATCTATCTACCAAGACACACGCTAACAACACGTTAGCAACACAATTGCGGTTGTGTTCATCCACTCACATCCTCACATCTCACGTCTATCTACCAAGACACACGCTAACAACACGTTAGCAACATAATTGCGGTTGTGTTCATCTTCTCACATCCTCACATCCTCACATCTATCTACCAAGACACACGCTAACAACACGTTAGCAACACAATTGCGGTTGTGTTCATCCCCTCACATACTCACATCTCACATCTATCTCCCAAGACACACGCTAACAACACGTTAGCAACACAATTGCGGTTGTGTTCATCCCCTCACATCCTCACATCTTACATCTATCTCCCAAGACACTCGCTAACAACACGGCCCTTCTCGAGCCTTTAATGCGGCCACCGTTTCCTCAGCTTTATATTAAACACAATCTCCATGTGTGTACTTCTCACACTAAATGCCGTGTTCGGGCTCCCAGCATGCACTGCACTGCCCACATGCAGAAACCACACGATGGATTAATTGTTGTTTACTGCGATTGGTCCCTGCTGTCAAAATGTGTGACGCAAAACACCGACCGGCGTCGGTCTGCAGTGGTTTCACACGCGGGACCGAGCGTGCACACTGAAAAAAGAGCGTGCACGCTCTTTTTTCACGCACTCAGCCTCCTCGTTGTCCCGCGCGACCTTCATCCAGACACTTTTATTTGACAACGAGGTGCGCCCCGCAACAGCCGATCGGAGCTGATGTCCCTCCGCAGCCGCCAGGGTGGGTGGTGATTATGACGGCCATAAAAACAGCCTCGGCTCCGTCTCCTCGGCGTGCAAGAGGAGGAAAACAATACCTGGCACATGAGCAAAAATAGAAGACCAGGAAGATGGCAAAGAGAAATACAAATAAAAAATCCCCCCTCCTGTTATTTCAAACTGTTAGGAGCTAGCAGGTATTTCTCATGACTATCTGCTTTCCCCTGGGTATCGTGTGTCTTTGGGGAGAGTCTTGAAATGCCTCAGAAAGGTAGTTGGAATGCGGCGGCTGCACATGGAAGCGTTTTAGACGGCGGCGGAGCAGGCGGCCCGCTGGAGAGATGTAAGACGAGGCATTGCTCAACGTCCCCTCCAATGTATCTCTTGGAACGAGAGTGTTAACACATGTTGTGTTCCCGGGCTATCTGGCCTTGCGTGTGTGTGTGTGTGTGTGTGTGTGTGTGTGTGTGTGTGTGTGTGTGTCTGGGACTGCAGAGTAGTAACTGCCGTGTCATAGCGGGGGTTGTGTAGAAATACGCCCCTGGGACTTCAGCGCTGGCTCAGGGCCAGCTCTGCTGATACGTTAACAAGAAGAACTTGTTCTTATCAATGGGGTGCTTTATTCCTGCTGTACACACACACACACACACACACACACACACACACACACACACACACACACACACACACACACACACACACAGAAACATTAACAGACCAGAGACAGACACAGAAATGCAAACATCAAAGATTTTAATATAGTCACAGACACACGTCTACACACATTTGACAACCACACATAAAGCGGTCTAAGAGACTATAAACACACAAACAGAGATGGGCAGAAAGACACACAAAGGCAGCGCTGACATCAGGAATGCCCCCCCTATCACACACACACACACACACACACACACACACACACACACACTGCCCACTTGCTATTATTTCTAATAAGAGGAAACTGAATCTTTCAACCGGAAGAAATTACACACAAAAAAAGACAGGACATGTGAGAGGGGGATGTGTGTGTCTGTCTGTGTGTGTGTGTGTGTGTGTGTGTGTGTGTGTGTGTGTGTGTATAGGAAGGTCCCAGGGGTGTGATGGTGTCGTGTTTGGTGGGTACACAATGTCAAGGTGTATCTTCTCTGAACTAACAAGGTGATAAACGCCCGCATGCAGTTTAGAGCAGCACACAGTGCACGTGTCCGTGTGCACGTGCACGGAAAGCACAATCTAACGTTTTGCTTTTGAATCTGGGTATTGATCTGCCCTCCCCTGGTTCCCACAGACCTCAGCACAGACGATGGATTCGCTTGTTAGCGGAGCATGAATCTCTGCACCTGTTGAAATAAACAGTGACCCGAGTGAAGCTCCGCCCCCGACCGGCTCGCATCCCACGCTCTGCTCCTGGAGATCCGGCTTCATCTTGTAACATTTATTTTTACAATCACCACTTGAAATGGTGAAGGCACTCGCAAATTACACGGTAGCGCAACATGTAAACCGGACTCTGGCGTTTCATGTTATGTTTTTACCTCTTTACGTTTTTTTCTTCTTTTTACAAAATGTACCAAAACACTGGAGACGAGGAAGATCTTGGGTAGATAGTGACAAGAATAAATACGAAGAAAAAAAATGTAATCATGCTCCCTGAACTAAAAAGGCAATCTGGTTTGAATTGACATCAAACACTACTAAGCTTGTTTACAGGCTGTTTAGCCACAGCTGGTCGGTAAACCGAACTTTAGCATGACGTTAGCTAGCTAGGAGCTAGCATGTCTGCCTGCTAGAAACAGGGCTGATGAGAGCTGAAAGAGTGAATCAAAGCAGTAGAGTTGTGCGTCGCCAAACAAAAGAAACACATCATCAGGTCTATTGATAAAATAAATATTGATCCGTGTAGTTTAAGGCGGCGCTGCTCACCAGGTGTGGTGCAGGTATGTTCGCTATCTGGGAGGAAATGCTACCTGAAGGGGTAATGCTGAACATAAACCAACACACAGATATGTTCATACAACTCGACAGAATGAACCGGACTCGAGTCGAGGCAGGTTAGCGGTGTGTTCAGATGCTCCTCCAGAGTTGGAAAGATGTCAGTGTGTTCGTGAGCTGAAACAACACGGACGCTAAAGTGTTGAATTTCTACTGCTCGCAGCGTTTAAGCAACACGCTGACAGCTATTTCCAGTATCCGCGTGACAGCGAGGAGCAAAAGGTGACGGGTCAGGTGGGCCGCGGACGATCAGGAACACATTTTTACCATTACTCCAACAACACGCAGCACAAATGTTCCAAAAGGTGGTCAGTGGCATTTCTGTGAAAAAGTATGAAGCTTCCATAGCCTCCACATACGAGTGGGAGCCTAATGGTTCCTAGCAGAGGAAGAGGAGAGCGAACACTGCACAAGGCCTTCCTGAATGAAAAGGAATTTAATTTAACAAACGCCATTCGGTGCTTTTCTCTCTCTCTTTCTCTCTCTCTCTAGCTGTTTGGAGCAGCCCAAATACACAGTGTGTGAAACGCAGCTACCGCTCTCGAGCAGCACCAAGGCCAAGTGCCGCATTACTCACCCTCTCTCTGCATGTCACGTCCACGGCACAAAGAGCGCGGCTCTGTGTGGAGGCAAGGTGTTAATGCTTATTTTACTCCGACATGCTATTATTGCTGGAAAAGTCTAAAAGCTTTCCGCTGTCTGTTCTGCTCCTGCGTTTCGCCTTCAAGATCCTGTTGTTTTCAGAAGTCCATTCCCAACAGCTTGGGCAGTCTAAAGCGTACAGCTGGCTTGACTAACACACTCCATCTTCTTTCAACAACACATGTTTTGTATTTTTTCCCTCCTCATGTGACTTAATCACGGAGCTCATTATCGTGTTTAATGAGGACTATTTTCACTTGTGCCATTACGGAGCACTTTTACGATACGAGTAGTTTCAGGAGTGAGTAAGACCCGGAATGAAAGTGGGAGGCAATTACACGCAACGTCTGCAGATACCAGGTCAAGTTCTGCTGCTGCAGCATGGACGTGGACTTATGGATAAAATTAGACGTTCATTGCAACTATCAGTTTTTGAGCAGGCGCCTGGTTTCTGGGAGGCGTTCTGGTTTCACGTGAGGTCAACACAGGGATGTGCTTCTGCTGGTCGCTTGATATCCAAACATAAGATGATATTTTGTCATAACAATGTCCACATTTATCCCTCGGGACAAGCCGGTAAATTAAATATATCCATCACACAAAAAAAACACACAACATCGTTTTCAATAATGGAGAGCATAAAAATAAGCGCCCTAGAAATGTAATGAGCAGCTTCATATCTATGTGGACAACAGGCCACTTCTTATTTTGCCTGCTGCATGAATGGTAGTATAGATACACATCATTAAAAACTAAACTAACAACAGAGGTGTTGTTAGTTTAGTGACAAAAGCTGTGCTAATTGTGAGCAGGTGTCTCTCAGCTGGTGTCAGCTGTCCCGCTCTGCTAAAAGTTATTGTTTTAGCTGCCGCCATATGTCTTTCATAATGAAAGTTATAATTATTATCATCAGTAATATCATTGTTCACCACTGCGTACTTTAAGCTGCCTTGCCTTGTGAGCCTGCATTTAGTTATCAGATGTGTTCGGTTACAGCTGGAGAGAGCGTGTCATCGTGACCGATGGAGGGCTGTCGCCCGGCTAAGCTAAGCAGCTAAGTTAACAAGCTAAGCTAACAATGACGATCAGTGCCTGGAACGTTTGAGCCGGCTGCTTATTAGACGATAACGTCTCTGCTTTTCTATTCCTTATTGTTTCTATGCGGCGGCTTGACAGTGGAAAGGCACTTTTGACGGAATAAATATTAAGTATTTAAATTAATCATTTAACAAATTTGCTGTTTAATTCGTAAAGTATCTACTTTTACTCAACGAGTAACAGAATATGTCAGCAGTTATTAAATTAAACTAAATGTATTTATTTTGCAGAGGTACAGAATATTTATCAGTCCCGACTTTTCCTTATTTATTTTTTGCTCTTTACTGTGAATGAAGGATTTCTTGTTTCAGTCACCTTCCTCTGAAGCAATGTAATGTTTCCTTGAGGAATATGACATGATATTAATAACTCTAATAATTTGGGGGATTCTTAAAGACCGCAGAGGATTCAGGGAAATACAGGGGCTTCAGTGGTGCAATCAGGCTCAAATAACACTATTAATAAGGTTTAATATCTGTGTAAAAAATGTTTTCATTCCCAAAACTATTATGGTTAAAATAATGTCCAGAGTGTACAGTACATTTAGCCTCATCTCTGATAATAAATTGAATTTGTTCTGCAGATTCTGCAGCTGGTTCCCCGTCTTGGTTCTTTAAGGTCACGAGTTGTTCTTTTAAATACACAAAAGAAAACATTATTCCATCAGTATGGTACCATTACAGTTGTGTTCAGGGACATGCTGTTCTGGGATTAAATTCTACTTTTCAAGGAACAAATATATCTGTATAATAAATAGTCACGCTGATGTTGGTTTAAGTACACTTCCTGTGGAGTTCTCCTCTCTCTCATTTAGAGTGCTTATGAAAGCAACTGCTCACTCCCCTAATGCCCGCAGTGCTCACGGGAAAAGCTCCCCCAACTTTTATTCTCCCTTGAAACGGTTTAGTGATCTCTGCGGCCGGGTCAATAAATAAGAACACACAACCTCCCCCGCCTCCCCCGCTCAGGTCCCAGCTCCTCTGTGCACGATCCAATTTCAGCCCGACGGAGGTGATCCTTCCTCGGGGCCCGTTCAGATGGAGGCCGCCGGGCCGTTTACACAGCGGAGCGGGAATGAGGGATTTCTAATGACTCTGCACTCTGATAGTCTTCCTAGTGCCCAAGGCCTCTTGCCAAGGACCCTCCGACTCGACACAACTACTCATCAACCGGCCTCGTCGTTGCAGAGCGCGGTGGAAGCCGAGTGTTGGCAGATGGGGTCCACGCTGATTTCATGCTTTCTTTTTCTCCTCTTACACTCGACTCATCCCTCGGAAAAAAGTCTTTTCTTTCTTTGAATCAACGTTAAGAGGGATTCGTATATTTATTATTACTGATTATCATTATTATTGGAACATTTTCAACCAAAAATCCTGAGGGAGAGATTCGTAGGAACATTTTTACCTCGCTATTGCGAATGTATAATAAGTGCCGTTTCAAAAAATATGAAGGATCTTCTATAATTGGTGGTGGAGCTGTATGAAGTCCTCGAAGCTTTCTATTGTTCGTCAGTGAGTTAAAGCAATGAGAACTTTCTGCAGAAGATTGAATTATTCTACTAACCTTCAGCATTTAGCAGATTTACACACAGTATTTTCTCCATCTCCAAGCGTTTGCCTGCATTTGATGATCATAATAATTCTGCCTCAACACAGAAAGTTTAGTGTAAATTGGAAAATAATTCTGTTTAAAATGAAATAATTTCAACATTCAGAAAGCTGTGGTACAAACTCTAAATGGCCGCTGAGGTTCACAAATTTATTTTGCACATGGTTTTAAAAGTCTGGTTTGGTCTCGAGACTCCAGAAGAAGCAGCTGACATGATTTAAATGATGGATTTCATTGACAACACTGTCACATTATTTATTTATTTTTTAATAATATATATATATATATATATATATATATATATATATATATATATATATATATATATATATATATATATATATATATATATATTTGCTGTCAGGTTTTTTATTTTAGTAATAACTTTGAAGAGCTGCTGTTTTTACCCTGCTTATACCCCTGAGATCAGCTGTCAGTCAATCACTTGTGTCTAATGATGTCTTTTGTCTCTTTTGATTTTAGTGGAAGTTATTATTATTATTATCGCCTCAGTTGTTCTTTTTTTGTCACAATATAGAAAATTCAGAGTGTTGAGCCATCTTTCACTTTCTACACTTTTACTTCAACTGATAACTCTTCCTAATATAAAATGACACTTTGACTTCCTTCAGTGCTTAAAGTTAAACTGAAGCTGCCGACTCGCTCCACTTTAACGGACATTTCCACTTCTGCAATTGGATTTCAAGTTTTACACTTTCTCGTGAAAAATAGAAATACCTTTCATTTTAATTTGTACTTAATAATTTGAAGCTCTTTTACTGCAATAACTTTTCTACAAAATGTGAAAAAAAAATTCTTTTAAAAATGCCTGTCACAATTTTCCAAAGCCAAATGTGACCAATAGCTCTTTATTTCCAGTCAAAACTAAAAAAATGTAATTTAACTCAAATACAAAACAGGTGTGAATTAATAATAATCATAATAATAATAATAATATAATGATAATAATTAAACAGATGTGCATTGTTGCTTGAAATATGTCTAAAATGATGAATGAATATGAAATGAAATAAACCAACCGATAATTACAAATTATGTCTTGCTGCATTATGCTAGTTAGCCCAGCTAGCATGAGTCCCTACCTGCTGCATTATGCTAGTTAGCCCACCAAGCATGAGTCCCTACCTGCTGCATTATGCTAGTTAGCCCACCAAGCATGAGTCCCTACCTGCTGCATTATGCTAGTTAGCCCTCCTAGCATGAGTCCCTACCTGCTGCATTATGCTAGTTAGCCCACCAAGCATGAGTCCCTACCTGCTGCATTATGCTAGTTAGCCCACCTAGCATGAGTCCCTACCTGCTGCATTATGCTAGTTAGCCCTCCTAGCATGAGTCCCTACCTGCTGCATTATGCTAGTTAGCCCTCCTAGCATGAGTCCCTACCTGCTGCATTATGCTAGTTAGCCCACCAAGCATGAGTCCCTACCTGCTGCATTATGCTAGTTAGCCCTCCTAGCATGAGTCCCTACCTGCTGCATTATGCTAGTTAGCCCACCAAGCATGAGTCCCTACCTGCTGCATTATGCTAGTTAGCCCACCTAGCATGAGTCCCTACCTGCTGCATTATGCGAGTTAGCCCACCAAGCATGAGTCCCTACCTGCTGCATTATGCTAGTTAGCCCACCTAGCATGAGTCCCTACCTGCTGCATTATGCTAGTTAGCCCTCCTAGCATGAGTCCCTACCTGCTGCATTATGCTAGTTAGCCCACCAAGCATGAGTCCCTACCTGCTGCATTATGCTAGTTAGCCCACCTAGCATGAGTCCCTACCTGCTGTGGTGTCAGTGTGAACGTAGCGGATGCATAAAGAGTTAATAACATCACTTCTTGTGCTGCAGAAGCACACTTCCTGTCAGAAAGTGTTTGTTGTTCCTCTATTCAAAACAGAGCAGCAAATTACCAGCAAATGCCAGCGATTATTTCTTCATCATTAATCGAACGCAGCCGGACTCGGAGCGGCAGACGAAATGAGGGAGATTTACCAAAAGGTCGGCCACCTATGTTTCCTTTAACCCGCATCCATTGTGAGGCTGCTTAGACCTCCAGACGTATTTCTCTGTCCGCTGGGGAAACGAGTGTAAAGCGGCGGCGCAAGGCCACGCACCTCATCCCCGTGTCCCTGGATGAGTGCTGGGTATTAGGATGCAGGCGGGGGACTTGACCCCTATTGTCTCCGTGTGGCCATATCTCCCTGTCTCCGTCTTGAGCCGTATTCCACTTCCTGTAGCACATCAGTGTGTCAAAGACAAAACACAACGCCACAGGCACGCAGACACACACACTTAGACGGAATGTCATTGCAACACGGGTTCGTCACCTCCATCAAGAATGCTTTCAGGAAGGGAGGGAACACACACACACACACACACACACACAGCTCCACTTCTACTTCTCATGGGGATAAAAGATGTGCATGTCTCTGCAGCATTCTTCCCTTGACTGTGTCTCCTTTGACATTTAACCAAATCAAAACAAATTCCACTCATGAGTGCATTTTCAATGCGCCACACAAAGAAAAGTGTAAAACTACACTACTGAGTAATCAGAGTGTACAAAGCTCCCTGATATTAATGCGAGGAGAATAGAAGCAGCGGAGCAGCGCTCGCTCACTGACTGGTTGCTCCTATTTGCGCCTGTAAATGAGTCCATTTTGTCGGGAATAACGATGCGGCTTTACCCAGTTTATTGGCTCGTTCAAAAAGAGGCCCGTTCTGAAGTACGACCCCGCAGGAATTGAATGTTTTTCTCTCCCTCCCGGAGCTCTGCTTTTGAAGGGAACGTCCCCCTGTTAACGTTCTCCGCTCGGCCCCTCTCCTCCTTCCCCTCGCCGCCATGTGTGAGGATGGAAACCGGATTATAAATAGCCGATGTAATGATGGCGGAGAGAGAGAGAGAGAGAGCGCTCCGTCCCGCAGCACAATGTCACGGCGAGCTGTCGGCTGCTTTGATGCCGCCGCTGCACCGCTTCTGCTTTGACGCCGGTAAGCCTATACGCCTCCAGAGAGCTCGCTTTCGCTTTGGAGAATTCCTCTCTCTCTCCGTGTCTCGCTCTCCTTCGCTTCTCCGTTACAATAACTACAGCGCTCACGAACCCAGACGGGGTGGGGGACTCCGGCCGCGTAAAGAGACGGAGGAGAGCGGCTCGACGTTCACGGCCAACGCAAACCGGCTCACACCTCGGAGTCTCTCCATTTTGGCGGGTTATACTTTGCAGGAGGAAGCAGTCGCGTCGCTGATGTGATGAGAGGGTTGAAATGGAAACCCGTGCAGGGACAGTGGCACGCTCTCAAAGAGCAGCGCCACACAGGCTGGAGACAAGGAAACAATGTACGGGTCCTGAATCTCTCTCACACACACACACACACACACACACACACACACACACACACACCTCAGGGCCACAGAGAATGTGTGTAAGGCCGGGCACGCTAACCAACAAATCCGCCTCGACGTCAGCGTGTCGAGTCGCTACCTCGGCCCGCACACTTTCCCACAGTAAAATGTAAAAATACAATTGACAACGGCAGCATCTAGTCTGGCAATTATGGAGGCAACAAAACAGCTTTCACTGAGATATGGGAGTCTAACTGCAGCACAAAACAGCCACAGAAAGTCTTTTCACTGGAGAAATATATATATATATATATGTATATATATACATATATATATACATATATATATGTATATATATATATATATATATATATATATATATATTCTTCTTCTTCTTCTTCTTCTTCAGGTAATTAATCGAGCCTCCGGCCGTGTCATTGCGTCACATTCCCTCACGCTGCGTCAACACAGACATCTGCTGACCTTGCAAATTACATTCTGTATAGTCTGCGCAGAGAGCTGATTTGAAATTAATAATACCTCCGGTGACGTCTTGTTTTTCCGAAGGCTTTGCTTTCTTACACGACACAAAAAAACACACACACATCTGACGAGAGAAGGCCTGTTTTCAGAAGAGAGAGAGAGAGAGAATGGGAGGGCGGCAGCTCGTTTGCTCGGCCAGCGTGCGGCTATCAGATAACGCCGTGCGTGTTTTATTGGGTGACGCACAAATAAAGAATAGCAGGACAACGTGTGGGGAGACAGACACCGGTCTCAAAGCCTGAGTCATGTTTCAGGGGCTGCAGTGTCAGGTTGGACCCTAATCTCCTCCAGATGGGGAACAAGGTCTCCGCCGGCAGCAGAACGCAGCCCTTGATAACATAATTGATTTGCGAGTTCCTCCTTTAGTTGTTTTGACTTGCGTCTATGTATTTACTCAATAATTCTCTGTTTGGTTTCTCCTCTCCCCTCCTCCTAGTCCTGATCAAAACAGTATCTCCTTCCCGTCCTCGCTGTACGCCGCCTGCTCCTGACGGATGAAGAACAAGGGAAATGTATGCATAACCCTGCGCTGACACGCCGGCTCTTTGATGTGGGATTCTCAAACAGATGCCCCGTCTCTCCGACGTTATTGGGGATATTAAAGTGCTGTCTCTCTGACTCCTAAATGCAAACACACACACACACACACACAACACACGCCAACATTCGCAGGAGCCAATTCCATTTCCTGTTTGAGGAGCTTCACAGCTCTCCTCTGTTATTTAGAAAGTAAATAAAAAGTCAGGCGGGGAACTTGAGAACAGACGGAGGCTTGCTGCTGCAGCTGATTGTGGGGTTGAAAATAACCATCATTTTCATGGCCATTACATAGCAATCTATAGATGATGTTTCAACTCACTAAAGGTGAAAACGTTACATCCAAAACAACGCAGTGTTTATTTTACCAAGAGAGGAAAGCTGCCACGCGTCACGTTAGAGGAGCTGAAGTCAGTGAATGTTTGGTATTTTTGCGTGATGAATGCCTTTAATATGCTTTTTCTTATAGTATTTGCATTTATAGCAATCGTTTTTTGTTTTTTTTCAATTTGAATTCAACATTTTTACTTTAAGTTTATTGTAATTAAAAAGGACTGAGCAAAATACGTTTTTGTTATGGAGTAAAACAAATAATATCGTGAATCTTTAACTTTAATACCCACTATGTAATGCTCACTGTCACTATATCACTATCACTATTTAATGCTCGCTATCTTCCAGAGAGTTGGTTAAAAAAAGATAATCATATCTTTTTTAAACAGCCTGATTTAAAAGAGTTTATTAGCAAGTGTTTAGCGGCTGGTTCCCAATTTCTCCAGTCTTCGTGCTAAGCTAAGCTAACAGCTGCTGGTGCTACACTATAAGAATCTAACTCCGCCTCCTCCTGAATCACGTCTTAAACGTTTTTTTGAGACATTACAGTTGCAGTTTGAAACATGAGGTAATGCTGTGAATTGAAACGCAACACATTTAAGTTATAGGTTTAGTAAAATCATCGTGGCTTAGCTTACATTGGTTACGTTATTAAGTTATGGATGGGAATGTTTTTAAAGTCACCGTTTCAGACGCGAACAGCTGTTTCCTGGCTAAAAGTTATTTTGACTGACCCGTCCACATTGACCTCCACGGACTGTGATTAGAAACATATTTGTGAAAACAAACAAAAGCAGGAGAAAGTAGGTTTCTCTCAGAATGTAATTGATGAAGCAGCTCGTTGTCGTCTTGAAGGAACCGGGCTGACGAGACAGACCTGAGACTGCAAGGAATCAATCTTCTCTCCAAGAACGCGATCAGCCTATTTCAAGCTGATTCTTTGAAGAAACAAATCAATTGAAAAATGCACGAGTTGTTTCATCCGGTGACTGATATCCAACATCAAGACACGGATACACAGAATGTGCGCGTGCCGAGCTGACTGTGATGCATTCAAAGGCTGCCGGCGTCGGAGCGGGGACGCATCTGTACTCGTAAAACTAAACTGTAAATACACATCAATGAAATTTACAAGCCAATTGCATCTCTGGAGTCGAGTCCAACTTGTAGACACCGAGGAGGAGGAGGAGGAGGAGGAGGAGGAGGAGGCGGCGGGGGAGGAAGAAGAAAAGATAAGCATGCCTTGAATTATCTAGGCCAGTCAAACGGAGGTGTGTTCAGGGACGGACCGGGCGGCTCTCCCTCCAGTGTGTGAGAAGGTCATGTGAAAGTGGAATGTGGCTGAGCTGGATACCTGCCAGAGGCGGTTATGAGTCAAGAAAGCTTATTTTTCTTAAAACATAGTGAAAACTGTACACCACCTGGGAGAGATTATTCCTCGCTGTTTCAATACACTCCAGGTTATTTGAATAATTGGGTTTGGAAACATGTGACAGAACCGTCGCAAGGCAGATACCTCTCTCTCTCTCTCTCTCTCTTGCACTTGTTTAAATTTCTTTTGACGGAGTATTGTTTTGACAAAATCCAACACACAAAATAAGACGCCGGGCCTCTTTTTTTTTTGCGCGCCACATTACTGGACAAACAATTACCCAGCGATGACGCAGAGGCTTTTTTAGACCGAGGCGAACGGATTCCTCAGAGCTGACAGCGGGAGCCGGCTCAGCAAGCGACATGCAAAATAGGAAAATAATGGTGTGGCGTGCCAGAAGAAAGGCACAGGGACGTCCAATAAACAAGGAAAGGTGGGGAAGACAACAATCTGAGGAGACGGGAGAAGGAAACGCTGTCAACGAGCTGTCTGACGGAGAGCCTCTGGATTGGTATTACAGCGCTGCGCAGAAACACTATGATTAACGTTCAGAAAAGATTGTTTCATTTCATGTGTGAGAACATGTGAGCGAGAACAGGAAGTGAGGGCGTTGCATCAGAGGTCTTGCTTTTGGAAGCGGTAGCCGGTGTTTTGTGTTGACTAGACGGGACGGTTGATCCGGCCCGCGTCACGAGTCACAAGTTTTGGGGGTTTTGCAACAACGAAACTGAAGGGTGATGTCACCGGCGTGCGGTGAGGGACTGAGCATGGGAGAGAATATGCTCAGACTGGCAGCCCACATCTGATTCCTGGCGTATCCACGTCGGAGATCAGATCGTTTCTATCGCGTGTGCTTGGCAGGAGACGCACAGAAGTCGTACTGTAGGCGGTTTGAAATCCGACTCGAATCTAATTTGAAAGGACTCAGCCGAGCCGCTCCGATCCGATCGCAGACGGTGCTTTGCGTCACTCGCCGAGCGTAACGCGGAACACATGGCGGTGACATCACACCTGGCTGTGGCCGCAGCGCTGGAAAGAGGTTCTGGCTGGAGATCTGCAGGGAAAGTGCCAGTTCAGCATGTTAAACCGCTCCGTTACGAGTCTGAGCCCCACGGACAGTCAGGAACAAGTCTCACCGGCAAGTGGAGAATCTAAATGGACTCGTCTTCAGAAAGGGTATCATATATTAGTGCAGATTGTCAGTACTCACACTTTGCTGTTGCAGCCGGTCGAGGTGGAACTGCTTCTAGCTACTTTACGTACAGTCAGGTAGTGCAGTGCAGTGGTTTCCAACCTAAGGTTTGCACCCCTTCCCAGGGATCACAAGATGCGTCTGAGGGGTCGTGAGATGGATTGAAAAATTCAATTCAGTTCGGTATGTGTACAGATTGTAAAGCCCTCCGAGGCAAACTTGTATTGTGATTTTTCGGTATTGGAAGGCGTTCTGGTAGTAGTCCTAACTAGTACTGACGAGTACTGACTAGTACTGGTACTGACCAATCCTGTTGGAGCATGCTCTGGCTGCATGCAGGTACACGACCTCGTGGAGAACCAAAGAGACGGAACACTTTGGTCAAAATGCAATGGGGGAACATATCGGCTATTGTCATTTTTTTGGCTGAAATGTCATCTGGGTATGGATTTGACTAATCGACTGAAAAATAAGGGAAGAGGATAAACTCAAGTACACAGTACAGTTCTTGAGTAAAAGTAATTACTTTCCACAGGCTGCATATTAGATTCTTCATTCTAGAAAAAAGAAAACGCTCCATGAGTCACAGGAGGTGCAGCATTGGCGTTGCCACTAAAACTAATCCTGATGTCTGAACACAAACTGCAACTTCGCTTGTAAATGAAAAAAGAAAGGCTTGCGTCCCAGACATCAGACTTAACCTTTTGAAAACCCACCTTTTTAGGCCTCTGCTCGAAAATAGTATACCCAAACAAAAAAAGGTATATCTCTGCAACCACTAGGGCTATTTGAATAATGCAGGTGTTATAATAAAAGAGTATAATGACAGATTATTGTAGCCCAGGCTCTGTTGTTTAATTTGATGTGCAACATCAATATATTTGCTTGTGATATACACAATATTTATAGCAATATCTGCCATAGACCCCATATGGGCTCCTCAGTTTAGACACATTGAGTTGTTATGAGGTGTGAAGATAAAATGTAAGATAACGGGGAAAGACGAGGGTGAGGCTGTTTGGGACTTTAAAGTGCGTGGTGGTTGAGCCGAGCATCGCTGTGCTGTGTGCTGTGTGCTGTACGCCTGCTGGCTGCCTTTCTTTGGTCTCTGCTTTTGGCTGCTTTCAGGCCGCCAAAGCAAACCAGAAGGGGCTGCTTACAGGCCGTGAAGCCTGTCTATCCCTAAACAGCAGCACGTTTGTAACATTTCCTTATCAAGCTGAAGAGAAAATATAAAAGGGATTTTTAATCATGTTAAGGAATTTTCTTTTTGAATTTCTCTTAAAGGGAAAATAATAAAATCTCCTTTTTAAACTATACTGAAACTGTGGCTATAGTGAAACATTTTCCATATAAATATAATATTTGGTGTGTGTTTAGCCCTCAATAGGTTTGATACAGGACGACTTTTCCCCTTTTACAGCCACAGTGTCGGCTGCCATTGACAACATAACATTAAACACGTGGAAGGACGCATCGTCCCATTAAATCTCTTGGAAAGTGGAAGCTAGGAGAGCAGGCTGACTAGCTTCAGAGAAGAGCCTTCATCACTTAATTATTTATACAAGATAAAAAAAAAAGCTAAATTTAACTGGCTTCATAATTAGTGTGTTAGAGCGCTGCAGGAATGAGTCCTAAAACCTAGAAATGAGTCAGCATTTTACACTTCCTGTTCCCCCGTCTCTGTTCCCTTGTCTGTTTTTTTTATGTTTTTTGGTTAAATGTCTGAAATAAGATCTGTGGTTAAACTGAAGAGATCTGAAGGTTTTGTTCTTCAATATAAGTTGCGTTAGTAGATACCCCTCTCATGAACTTTGAAGCTTTTAAGCGTCTTAAAAAAGGCGCTTGCTAGCAAGTCGCTAATGAGAACGCTGATTGGTCATGTGACCGTGGTGGAGTTCCTTTACAGCCCAACGTTAGCTTCTTACTTCTGCTGATTCATTCATGCTTCAAACTGCATACAAGTGGTGTGTATTAGTGAAGATTATCTTTCCGAACAAACACGTGGAAG
Source organism: Taurulus bubalis (assembly GCF_910589615.1). Lineage (NCBI taxonomy): Eukaryota > Metazoa > Chordata > Actinopteri > Perciformes > Cottidae > Taurulus > Taurulus bubalis. Next base: position 3,668,397 of record NC_136591.1, read on the forward strand.
TTTCATAAATGTTTGTTTGCCACAGAGTTTTTCTGCAATGGAAAAATGCCGTTGGCTGTTTGTGGCGGGAACCAGTGTGATGCTAACTTCCTGTTGGCCTCCAAAAACAAGTCATCCCTGGTGATCAGTGATTGAGAGTTAACTATTACGCTGCTCTGTAAAGAACAGCAAGGGTGGCGGTAAACGTAGAGGGATTAATTCATAGCCACCTCTGATGCTGAGTGCCTCACCAAAGCTAAAACTAAATGTTGAGATTGTGTGAGAGATATCTTCAGGTTCATAATTTGATAAATATCTATAAATGATGTATTTTTTATTTATTTTAATTTTCTTTATTCATAATTTGTCTGAGGATTACACATACACCAGTAAAACCTTTGCCATGTAATATTGATTCATGTTGATTATTTATGTTGTTCATGAGAATTAATTTGACAGTTTGCTATATATTTACTGCATTGGCTATACAGTATTAGTGACTGTATTAGTGAGACTGTATTAATATGACTGTATTAATGTGAATGTATTAATGTGACTGTATTAGTGTGACTGTATTAGTATGACTGTATTAGTGTGACTGTATTAATGTGACTGTGTTTGTATGACTGTATTAATGTGACTGTATTAATGTGACTGTATTAGTATGACTGTATTAATGTGACTGTATTAATGTGACTGTACTAGTATGACTGTATTAATGTGACTGTATTAGTATGACTGTATTAGTGTGAATGTATTAATGTGACTGTATTAGTATGACTGTATTAGTGTGACTGTATTAGTATGACTGTATTAATGTGACTGTATTAATGTGACTGCATTAATGTGTCTGTATTAATGTGACTGTATTAGTGTAACTGTATTAGTATGACTGTATTAGTGTGACTGTATTAGTATGACTGTATTCATGTGACTGTATTAGTATGACTGTATTAATGTGACTGTATTAATGTGACTGCATTAATGTGTCTGTATTAATGTGACTGTATTAGTGTAACTGTATTAGTATGACTGTATTCATGTGACTGTATTAGTATGACTGTATTCATGTGACTGTATTAGTATGACTGTATTAATGTGTCTGTATTAATGTGACTGTATTAATGTGACTGTATTAGTATGACTGTATTAATGTGACTGTATTAATGTGTCTGTACTAATGTGACTGTATTAATGTGACTGTATTAGTATGACTGTATTAATGTGACTGTATTAATGTGACTGTATTAATGTGTCTGTATTAATGTGACTGTATTAATGTGACTGTATTAATGTGTCTGTATTAATGTGACTGTATTAGTATGACTGTATTAATGTGTCTGTATTAATGTGACTGTATTAATGTGTCTGTATTAATGTGACTGTATTAGTATGACTGTATTAATGTGACTGTATTAATGTGACTGTATTAATGTGTCTGTATTAATGTGACTGTATTAGTATGACTGTATTAATGTGTCTGTATTAATGTGACTGTATTAATGTGTCTGTATTAATGTGACTGTATTAATGTGACTGTATTAGTATGACTGTATTAATGTGTCTGTATTAATGTGACTGTATTAATGTGTCTGTATTAATGTGACTGTATTAATGTGACTGTATTAATGTGTCTGTATTAATGTGACTGTATTAGTATGACTGTATTAATGTGACTGTATTAGTATGACTGTATTAATGTGTCTGTATAAGCAGCACAGGCTCCATCAGAGCAGAGGAAAGACAAAACAAGGAGCCGCTTGCAAAGCAGGAGCGTTTCTGGGGAAACAGTGAGAGCAGCAGTGCTGCCAGTCAGGGAGATGATAATGAACGGCTGCATGTGTCGGCAGAAAAAGATGTTCGCCACAGATTTAAACTCCAGACTGTGTTTACCAGCACATCGGACTCAGAGAGGTTCCACTGCAGACTATCAGGAGGACGAGCAGCAGAAGGGGACGGATGGGCTCAAATATCAGGTGTTGAGAATAAGTGAGATTAAAAAAATGCTTTTTGGGGTTTGATGACCGAAATAATGACAGAAGTGCATATGGACTATCAGAGTATATGTTTGATATATTACAAAAGTAAAATTGTGTTGAGAGTTGATTGCACAGACGAGGGATGGAGCAGTGATGACATCAGAGCTCATCGGTACAGTCTAAAAGAGTCTGAAGCCATAATTATGCATTGATATGCACATTAATTAAAATTTGCTGCTTTCACAATCAGCTAAATTCATTCCAGTCTTCATTCATTTTCAAGGCTGTTAAAGGACGCATTTTACATTTTTCAGTCTACAAAACGCACAAATCTACTTCTTTAAATTCTTCCCATGAAACAATGTCTAAAAGTTTGTCAAAAAAATAACAGGTAATTAACCATAATTTAAGATGACAGTGATATTTGGAAACGAATGGTATTTGTATTGATTCCAAATGGAATTTTACATATAAATAATACATTTACAAAGTGTATTAAAAATGATTATTATTACATATTATTTTACAGATGTATTCCTCTGAAGTAGTGTCATAGTGCTAGTAGGCCTGAGGGATGTTCCTGCTCTTTCATATACAATGTATCCATAAAAATGCATGGATTTACACACAAATATACACAACCTTAGATATAATTATGATACCGAACGCCAGACACGACCAGAAAACTAGTGTTTCCCTCACTATAAATGTAGAATTGACCAAGAAAGATTTGCAAAGCGTGCCGCTCACATGAGCCGCTTCATTCTGGACACTTTACGCTATTTGATTGTTTTATAACTTCAAAGAAAAACTTTAATGCTGCATTTCATGTTTTCACACAATAGTTTAATTGCAAATACAATCCCCCCCCCAAAAAAAGTGGATATGTATAAATAATATATGTACTTATTCTGTATAGAGGGTTTACCCAGGCCTGCATTGTAATGGCTCCATTCATTCATCCACACTTCAGTGGAGGTATCACCCCGCCGGATCACTCACAGTTTATGACACAAGTCAGCTCGTACTTCCCAGGCTGTAAACGGTCACTAACCGGGGATGAGTGCAGTTTGAAGGCCTTTGACTGAGCCGAAAAGGGGGAGGGGCTTGTTTTGCTAAAAGTCAAACTGTGTTGAGGAGGAAGGCGTGGCTCGTGACGAAGTGACATCACACGTTATTGACCGAGAGAGCGACCGAGGCAGAGCGGAGACACACACACACACACACACACACACACACACACACACACACACACACACACACACACACACACTGATCCTGCTAAGTAAAGGTCATGTCATTCTCTTATCTGGATTTGGATGATCAGTAGCTGAAGGAGCTACGTGTCTGTTGGTATCTAAAATGACTAATATTGCAAATAAAAAACATGCACATATTTGTTTATACATTGTGTCGTAGTTTTTTGTACTTGGAGAAACCACAATCTTACAGGATCACTGCAGGTAAATGATGAATTAATTACAAACATGTAATGTGTTTTTGATGAGCTGTACTAGTTTTTCCACTATCCAATGAATATTTTTAAATGTAGTAATTATTTAAATTGACTTATTAATACTATTCATTATTTAATTGTATGTACTTATTGCATTTTTATACATATTTCCTTCCTATTGTAAAAAACAATCATATTTTAATGGTAAATGAATGCACTGGGTTGTTAATGAAGTAACATATAAAAGGCCTAACATTTAAAGAGGTTAACCTCAAACATACTTGTTTTTAAATTGTATTTTAACACAATTATTCAGTTTTTCCATGGTTTTATGAACATTTATTAACAGGTGTTATTTACATAATTTTAAATAGGTTATTTGCTGTAATTTGACATATTCGTCTGGAAAAGTTGCTGCTAGTGCTTTTACGGTTCCTCTGCATTTCCTTCTCTTTTTTTTTACAGTGTAGACCGGCATCACCTGCCAGGTGGAACTACAGCTCTAGCTGGGTACCAGCTGAGATGATGGGCTGGCGAGACCCTCGCCTTGACCTCAGGGTCTGATCTTTGGCTCCTGAAAGCATCCACCTGTTTTCTCCCGATGTCCCATGAAGGCATCTTTAACCTGACAGATGTGCTGTTTGTCACCTTCCAGCCGAGGCGATGGACACATGCTCTGAGCACCCAGAGGCCCATGTGAGCCAACCACAAGCAGCTGAGCTTGAGTACTGATAAACAGACAATGATCTGCAGGAGACTGGACCCCAACTGGTCTTAACTCTACTTTCCACCACCTGTGGAAATACTTTTTATCAGTGTTATCGTGCAGAGAGACACAGCTGGATCAGCACGGCTCACGTCCTGGACTCACATTCCCTCTGACCAGGAGACTTATGAAACTGAGGAATATAAAACAAAGCCATGGACATGTTGGTCCAGAGTGATCGGTGCAGGGCCTCTGTCTCCAAACATGTGAATATATGTATTTATACCTAACAGGGCATTGATATGATTGTTTTTCTAATTATTATTGGTAATAACTTACAGACACATTACGTGTATTACATCTCTCTCTCTCTCACACACACACACACACACACACACACACACACACACACACACACACACAGCGCCCAGTCCTCGCTGCTGTGCGCAAGACGTTTGCATCAAACGAAATAAATCCGGCTTCAACCGTCATTTGTTGCATTTCTGCACACAAAGGTGCACCGAACAGAACCATGGAGGATATTCATACAGCCACAATAGCACGAAATCACATTTCTTCAGGGTGATTATAAAATATGACGACAGGTATTCAAAGCTTCATTTGAAAGCGTAAGTAGCTTCAATGTATTTGTATTCATCCGGGGTAAGCTGTTTTCTACTGGTGGGCCGACACCAAGCTCTCTCTCTCTCTCTCTCGCTCTCTCTCTCTCTCTCTCTCTCTTGCCTAAATCATCTCCTCATGATACTCGCCACCTCTGATAAAATCTCCTCCATCCTCAGTTGAACAGATCATGTGATTCCTGTAGTATAACTATGTCAAGAGTGTGACTTAGGACATTTTATTTTGCCTGAGTCAAAAGACAATGTGACTTTGGCAATTTGACAAGCTTTTCAAGATGGCATTTTGAAGCTAGCATTTAAGCTAGCAATTTAGTTAGCATTTTTGTCAATGAAAATCTCACTGGAACATAAGTTTAGTAATCATAACATAATGTGACCGGTATTACAGTATGCCTGTTGTCAGTGTCTAGAGGCAGCTTGTGCACTATATTACATTCAGTAATATTTATTAGTAGTATTTATTTGTCTGTGCTCTCAATATGAAGTCATAGCTTAGCTCAAGGACAAGAAGCACGAGGAGATGGATTTTTTTAATGATTATACGGTTGATCATTTTTTGGGGACAGTTACATATCGTCACCTTCCTAAAATAATGGCCTAAGTCATTTTTTGACGAAAAATATTTTCTTGCCTAAATCATCTATATACAAATATACAAAACCACATGCCCACACACATGCGCACACATGTGCACACGCACACATGTGCACACACGCACATGCACACACACACACACACACACACACACACACACACACACACACACACACACACACACACACACACACACAATCTCCTACATCCTCAGTTGAAATGTAAAAAAAAAGACAATGTGACTTAGGGAATTTTACAAGCTTTTCAAGATGGCAGTTTGAAGCTAGCATTCAAGCTAGCAATTTACTTAGCATTTTTGTGAGCTTTTTTGTCAATGAAAATCTCACTGGAACATAATATTAGTAATCATAACATAATTTGACCGGTATTACAGTATGTCTGGTGTGTACTATATTACATTTGGTCAAGTTTTTTGAGTTTTCTGCAAAACCAGAAAAAATGACTTGGGCCATTATTATTATTTATTTATTTATTTATTGGGCCATTATTTTATTTTATTTTTGGCCATGAGCTTTCGCTAGTGACAGACAGGACGAGATGGCCCACACAAGAGTGGAGATGAGTTCCCTTTGTAGGGAGCTCGGCTCGGCCTGAGAGAAGAGTTCCCTTTCTCGGACACTGGCTCGGCCTGAGAGATCCGTGAGGAGCCAGACATCCGGTGGGGTCTCGCAGTGGAGCCGCTAAAGAGGCCGGGGCGTATGATGAAAACAAGCGCTCCATTCCACCTCCAGACACAGAATACTCGGAGCGAGGTCACTGTGCAGCTCCATGTTGTTCACATCGGTCGTCATGTTTTTCTCTTCACGTGTCTGAGCCGTTGCATATAATCTGATAACGACTGGACTCCGAGCGTCCAGGTATTATCCTCAGAACATATACACTGGCAGCATTCCTTCTGAACTCTTGACTGTGTTTATTTTACAGGCGGCAGTAAGAATCCAAGCCCCGTTGGCAGAGAGGAGGTTGACGTGCAGATGTGTATATATATAGGGTCGTTTTTTTTATAGACACTTAACTCCAATTAACCTTCATTCTCCTGTTGGCCTGTAATCACATTATCCTCTGGCATTTCAGTCTATTTTTCTTTCATGCAGAGGCCGTGTCCTCCTGCTCCAGGCCCAGAGAACGGAGAGGCGGCGCGAGAACAAGCTTCTCCTTGTGCTGGGTCTCCAGTTGGCCATGAAGCAGTCTATGTCTCTCTCTCTCTCTCTCTCTCTCTCTCTCTCTCTCTCTCTCTCTCTCTCTCTCTGCCCCGGGTCCAGCGTCAGACAACGTCTGATTCATGCCTCCAGTTGGCTGCTGCGGTCAGCTGACCCAAGAGTCCTCCAGGCCCGTTGGACTGATTCAATATCCTGCCAGGATGCTGATCAATTCCAGTGGAATTCAAGTTTGCATTATTGAGAATAGTTTATTCACGGGACTTTAAAAAAACGATCATAATTCGCAATATTCACATATAACTCTCCCATTTCCCTCTTTTCACAATCCAGGAACAGCACTCAAGACTAGCCCATGTATTACTGTTATTTTCTGCCCTCTCCTTTGTTGAGAACTTGTTTTTAAAACTCTATCTAAAAGTATCATATTACCACATTTCTGTACATATTACCACCTTATGTATCGTGTTTTTTTTTCTTATTATAGTGTGTTTTTATTTTCTAAACTGTTGACTAGTCCTGCACAATAATTCCAATGTGTTCTGGACTGTTGGTCTATGCACAAATGTCAAATAAAAACCTTGAACCTTGAACTGTTATTGTCTTCACAGTGTATTTCTAATACCTTCAGACATGGTGAGTCAAAATAAGGATTTTCTTTCTCACTTTTAAATGGCAGGCAGTCTCAAGCAGAGCTTGAATCTGTGCCCCCCCTCAAAGACCCCCCCACCCGTACAAAAACACATTCCAGCTGTCAAATCCGTTCATTCATGCACTCCTATGTGAAGCCGTTTCTGACTACCTGCCTGTCCCCTGCAGCAATTAAAGGAGATCCAGCTCCCTTTCAGGATCCCTACGCTCAGAGGAGGCGCGCATCGAGCCGCTGCCCTCGCTGACACGTCGGCGGCGTGTTTTCAGACGTGATGCACGAATGATGATGCATGAAATTTGCAGTGATTCTGACAGATTTTGAAAACGTCATTTACACTTCTGCTCCGCCACGTTTTGGAAAGAAATACTGCACTGAAGTACAGTTATTTGAAAGATTGAGACTCTACCCGTGAGAAGACGTCTTGCGCTTGTTGATTAATCATTTTCTTATCGAACTAATTCATTGTTTGTTTTTTTAATAAACAACTTAGAATAGAGAAAAATGTGCTCCCTGAGCCAACGGTGATGTGTTCACATGACTTGTTCTGTCCAAAAAACAAACAGCTTCTCTGCTTTCCCTTCAGTGACACTCTCCTGCCGATGGTATTGTTACATCATCGTACTGCTCCAGGATCTGCTGTCAGTAGCCAGCGGGCCTCCAACAACAAGACGCCGCTCACTTGTTAGCGTCACATGTTAGCATCACATGTTAGTGTCACTTGTTAGCGTCACTTGTTAGCGTCACTTGTTCGCGTCACTTGTTTGTACACTTGTTGGCGTCACAAGTTAGCGTCACATGTTAGCGTCACATGTTAGCGTCACATGTTAGCGTCACTTGTTAGCGTCACGTGTTATCATCTCTTGTTAGCATCATATATTAGCACCACATGTTGGCGTCATTTGTTTGCACACATGTTGGCGCACTTGTTGGCGTCACTTGTTAGCTCACTTGTTAGCGTCACATGTAAGCGTCACATGTTAGCATCACATGTTAGCATCACTTGTTAGCATCACATTTTAGCATCAAATGTTAGCATCACATGTTAGCATCACATGTTAGCATCACATGTTCGTGGCACTTGTTGGCGGCACTTGTTGGCGTCAGTTGTTTGCGCACTTATTAGCTCACTTGTTAGCCTCACATGTTAGCATCACTTGTTAGCATCACATGTTAGCACCACATGTTGGCTTCACTTGTTGGCACACTTGTTGGCGCACTTGTTAGCGTCACTTGTTAGCGTCACTTGTTTGGTCACATGTTAGCGTTATATGTTAGCGTCACATGTTCACGTCACATGTTAGCATCACATGTTAGCGTCACATGTTAGCGTCACATGTTTGCGTCACTTGTTGGCGTCACTTGTTTGCGTCACTTGTTTGCGTCACTTGTTTGCGTCACTTGTTAGCGTCACTTGTTAGCGTTACTTGTTAGCGTCACATGTTAGCGTCACATGTTAGCGTAACATGTTATCGTCACTTGTTATCGTCACTTGTTTGCAGACTTGTTAGCATCATTGTTAGCATCACTTGTTAGCGTCACATGTTGCCACAGAGATTGCAACAACAACAAATCATTGGGAACCGCTGGTGTAAACTTTCAATGAACTGTAGTTCTGCCACTTTCTTGCTGTTGGATGTGAGTCACTATTTATTTTTTTGACTTGAAATCAATTCTCTAATCATGTTCTTTGCAAGTAAATGTCAGCTAAAAGCCCCAGAAAATATGGAATATTGATGACTGCATCCTTCTCCTTGAGCAGTGATGTGTGCTCATCCATTAGCAGGCCTGGCAGTGTGTGCAGTAACACGTGTGAACAAACCAGCTTTGTAAAATGAGGGTGCGTTCAGGGCCCTCGTCTTCCATAAAGCTTTTGATCATAGCGATGTCATTATTTCCAAAGAAGCTATGAGGAGCAATAGAGCACTTCACAGACATTTAAATAATGGCACCGTTGCTAAAGGTGTTCCAGATAATTGTTTCTCTTTCACCTCAGACATTTTCAAAGTTATTGGTGGAAACGCTCACAATTATTTTAAATGTCTTTCTGCTTTAAAATAGAGAGATTGTGGGAAATTTCACAACGTAAACGGTTCAAAATTTACAAAACAACGCCGCACTCATGCATTATTCTTTTTTTAATGATAATGTTGACTCAACCTTTTGTTTTGCGTCTGCTGTAGGCCAGCCATTAAAACCCTCAGCCGGTTTAAAACGCTGCTTCAGAAGGATTTGTCACCCCAAAGGTTGACAAGACAAGTGCACGAGGTCAGGGACAGACACGGCGAACAACAGCCACTGAACTAGAAAGAAACATTTCCACCATGAATAATGCATGGCTAAAAAGGTTTATTCAATGGTACTCTTAAAACTTTTAGAAGTTGATCTTTGCTTCCAGCTGGAGATGCTCTCGGCTTAAAAGCCCCCGTTTTTCCTCCCTGACTGCAGTCATCCTCCAGACTCAGCTTGAGAGAGCGACACTGATTGGTTTAATTATGTTTGCAGTGATTAAGCTTCCTAATGGTACTCATCACAATATGAGATGTGAATTACAATTCTGTGATGTGACATTTGAGCAAAACATTTTTTTATTTATTTTTTATCTGGAGCACTTTATCTGGAGCACACACACACACAAACACACACACACACACACACACACACACACAGAGACTGGCAGGCAGTTAAAAAAAGAGGGACGCTCACCGTCTTCGGACGCTTGGTGGTCATGGCCGGGTCAGAGCAGAACGGAGACAGAGAGCGCGACCTCGCAGCATTACACTCCCATCCCGGCTGCCGGCTCCCGGCTCCCGGACAACGAGGACCAGACCGACGGGGCTCGTTAACTTGAAAGCGGCGCAGCGCTCGCCGGAGTGTGTCGAGAGGAAACTGCAGGCAGGCCGGCGAGGAGGAGAACGGAGACAGACAAAGGCAGAGAGGAGTCAAAGACGCCAGCAGTTTCTTCTTCCTCTTCCTCCTCGCTCTCTCTCTGTAACTTAACCCCCCCGAGGAGAGCAGACACACAGAACCAGTTCCAGACCTGTCCTGCACCGACGGCTGCCTCCCTCCCTTCTTCTCTCTCAGTTCTCTCTTTCCCCCCTCACAGTTTTTTGGTATCATTTAACTCTTGATTCGGCGGTGCCGGGCGATGAGCTCACCGCGGGGCTCGGGTTTCAGCGCCTTCGCTGGAATGCGAGGGCAGCCGTGCGGAGATGCAGAGGTGCTTGGGAGGTCAAAGGCCACCGGGGCGACGTGGAGGGAACAGAGAGGAGAGGAGCGTCTGTCATCTGGGGGAGTTCCACTGGAGGATATCTGAGGGGCCTGGAGGGCCCAGAACAAAACAGGAGTCACGGGGGGTCACGGGTTACGGATGTTTCAGGGCCGGGCAACATTTGACAGCTCTGGAGGCTGTGGACTTGAGCACACGCAGTACATTTACACACACACACACACACACACACACACACACACTATCGCACACACACACCTCTCCTAAGTGCCAGATTTATTGCTCACTTAGAGAGCGGGGTGTTTTCCTCTGGGAGAAAAGCTCTTTTTTTATCACATTTGAGCAGTCAGAGGTACATAACTACAGAGGGTAAACACAATCACAGGCATAATAATACTTGTATTTGCATGGAGCACATTTAGGAGAGATTTACACGGTGCTTTGCAATAATGAAATGGATAATTAGATAGCATGCAATTACAAAAAAAAAGTGGTTCTTAGTAAAAGTGGAGGAAACAGTAAAAGAACCTTGAAGTAACACAGAGACGTTCTGGTGGTTCTGACTCATGGATGTGTAAAGAGAGCTGGGCACCTTCTTTCCTATGAAAGCTGCTCAGTGGAGCATGAAGCAAAAAAAAAAGATTTGCCTGCTGGGTAAAAAATAAGTCAGACCATGTGCCTCGTGTTGCCCATAGAGCAGTAAACAAGGTAACCGAAACAGCAGCACTGCTTCTGCCTCGGAGGCGGCTCAGAGACATGGACAGCAGTGACACATGAAGTGACCTTTTATTCTGTGTTGTGTTGTTGGGACTGTATCATATGGTAAAGTGTTCCTGCTAGCCCACTGCGCATGCTAACGCTCCCCAGCAGCCATTCACTGGGAATTGGGTCGCGTTTGTCATTTTCACAAAGTGGGTCCCCAGAAAAAAAGGTTTGGGAAACACTGCTCCACACAGTGTGTGTTTTCTATCCTCATTGTTTCGTGCTCCCAGGCTGACGCACACATTTATTTTTATTGTCTTTAATCAATCTTGTTAAAGTAAAGCCAGCAACTTTTAAGTAGGCCGTTTCTGTGAGTGAACTCATTTTCAAGATATGCTTTTTTGGCATTTTCTGCTTTTTAGGATTGGCTGTGAACTTCTGACCGTACACTTGACCTTTCACTTACATCTGATTGTGTTTTTTTATTGTCAAAACTGGAGCAGCTATACGCTCCAGACTAATTACATGGTGTCCGAGCCTCCTGTGGCGGAGCAGCAGAGGTGTGAGGAGCGCCGCTAATCCCACTGATGGCTAACGTGACAATCAAGCCAATTCCCGCCCAAAAAAGAACAAAGTGATGCCTTTGAAGATACAAAAGTCAAACTGACTTTCCCTCTCTAAAGCGAGACTAAAGTAGCCGTGGCCGATCAAAGTGAGCTGGCATTTATTTGTTTGTCGTCCAGCCGCTCGACTTCCTGCTGTTTCCTCCCCCTCTCCGCTCTGAGCCGCAGACCCTCCGCGGCTCCAGCCGCTGGCAATGTGTGCTCTTTATTAGGGAGGAAGTGTGCGAATGAGCACCGCAGGCCCGACATCTCAGGAATCTTGATCCTTTTTTCCCCTCGTAGCACTTTTCACGAGCGGGGCCAGCTAATCGCTAACACCGATAGCATGAGGCCCCGGTCCCCCCCCCCTCCCCCCTCCTCCGTTTACCACCTCCCGGTCTGCGCAGCGTGCTGGGGAGTCGGCTCGCTCACTGTTTGTGCAGATGAGTGTCGGAGCGGGCACACCCTCTGCGGGCCTGTTCCCATGGGAACGGCAGTGATAGCGAACAGCTTGTTTTTGTGTTTTTTGGCAGCGTTGCCTCGGCTGGAATACTGACAGGCACCGGGGAGGTCTGATACGCACGAACGTTGCCAGGTAGACTTTATGTGAGAAGAATGTTTCCTTGACTTTCCCCTCCGTGTTGTTTCATCCACGCTGAGCTATTTGGTCCTACAGCTCCAGTGGAATGCAACCTACCGGTGGGAGATGTTGATCAAGTGGAGTTTAGGTTTCCATGCCACAAGCCGACAGGCTGAACTTGTTCTGGAGGTTCACAATCCTCAGGTGGATCGCGAGATCCGTTTTAGTCAAATGACTTCAGGTTAGTGTTACACGTCTCCGCACGCTCGGCCGGCAGACACTTGGCTCTGCTTGTGACCCTTTCTGCGTCTCAGAGGGAATTCCACACTGACTAAACAGGAAAATAGGTTCTTTTTAAATATCCCCTTCCAGGAGAAATTGGCGCGATAACATCGCTCCGTGGGTTATCTGACTTCATTAGCATTCTTGTAATTGTAAACCTCTCGTCCCGGATCGGCTCTGGTGCAGCACAAACGAAGGCAGAAATGTGTGGAAGCATTTTCAAGAAGTCAATCTCAAACTGTGAGGAAAGCAGGAATATGCTCCTGCAGCTTCAGGAAAACCGAGAAAAGTTCATTAATTTTGGACAAAAAAAGAAAAAGTAAATCACCATCTGTGTCCAGGAACAAAGAAGAAGCGTCCCCTGCTGCCCTTCATGCATCAAAGACAGCCTATAGTTTATATATTTGTTTTCATAATTATCAAACTCACGCAGAGCAAAGGGGGGAATGAAAAGCGCAACTTTATTGCGCAAACAACTAAGGGACTTTATGGTGTTTGGACTCGCTGAGCAGACGCCTCCCGCTCCGGCTGCCCTCTCGCCTGGGACGCCGGGGTAATTACATCATTTGGAGACGGAGTGAAAGCACTTTACAAGCGAAGGTACACGAAATGCTTTATTGCTCACGGAATTGCCAATTAAAAAGCAACACCTGGAACGCAGCGGCTCGGCCGAAACGGGCCCTCTCCCACACCGCGGCCGACCTGGAACCGGTCGCTCCACAGGGCCCCTAGAGAATGTTTTTCTTTCCATCTCCCCCCCCCCTTTTTACCCCGGCTTTATTTGCGAAAAGTTGCCGACAATGCACCTTCACATTGGCTTACTTAGCCCGTAAGTCACCGGAGCCCGACGTGCTCTTAAACATATTAATAAAGTCCATTTCCTACGGAGCATATGGCACGGCTACAACGTAAACCTGCTCGGGGCACGCTACTGAAAAAGAAAACAGTCGGGATTCTCTCCAGCACCGAGTGCACACTACAGTAGGTGCCCCTTATCCGACACACACACACACACACACACACATTTAGACCAGTCCAGACCTGCTGTCCGGTCCCAGATGTGTGCCACGCTCAGGCCTGGTTCCCCAGGAGAGCGAAACAGACCAAACTGAACAAACAGAGAGGCGGAGAAAAGAAAGAAGTGTTTCATATTCTGACGCTGCTCTTACGTAACACCAACTGACCACTATCAATGCTCTACAAGGGACTCTTGTTTTAGGATACCATGTTACCTCTCTGGATGAATAACATTAGTGCTCCTGCAGGACTGAAGGCGCTCTCACAAGCCCACATCTAGTCCGTTGTAACTGGTGCTCTTGCGGTGGCCCACCGGTTGTTTTAGCTTTGGATCACAGGCTGCTGGCGCGGGTGTCTGGAGATGGACGCAGGTAAGCAACGGGTTAACACACGTGGGAGAGGAAGAAGAAGCACAGCTAGAAAAGGAATATGTGAATTACAAGTTTGTGAGTCAAAATGTAACTTTACTAGTGTAAAAACCCACTTTTTGTTTTCCCAAACCTCCATCCTGGTCCTCTGCCCAAACAGTAGCTGACTGGCAGGTTTACCACACCCTCTGCTGGAGTCCCACTCTGCCGACCACAAACTGTCACACCCGCAGGAAAGATTAACATCGGCCCACGCTGCCATGACGACACCGGCGACAAAATAAAGCCCGCGGCCGATACCATGGCGACAGCAGTCGCAGGCGCACGTTCGTGGTGTCAGAAAAGAGGCCTTATTTACTTTGCAGATGTCTCTACCGCCGGCGCTGGCTTATTGCCTCTGAGCCTGACTGACATAGTCTTATGGAGAATAAATTGGCATAACCACAGTTGATGCCTGGGATATTACTCAGGATACTGGTCTGGTCCCTGAGGAGAGACATGAAAGAAGATGGATACCCGTCGATAAGACCTATTGTTATGAATGGGAGTCGGGACGTGTAAAACCCTGAGCGCGGCTCGTAGCCAAGGATATCATGCCTCTAATGTCCAAATAATGGCTGCTGTGCTCTGCACATCCCTATAAGATCCCAGCTACACAGTTTACCAAGTCCAATGTTCTCACTTGTTAAGCCTGCGTTGATTTCAGGGATTTATACAAAAGCCCAGTGTCACGTTTCCTTCTTTCACGAAATACCGCCGGGGTAAGAAGTAAGCTCTTTCATGTGTGGTTTACGCACCAGTATTTGTACAGCGACTGGTTAAAGGCAAATTCTGTGTTCCGCTTTCTAATTGTGGGAAGGGAGGTCTCAGCTGGAATACAGGAATTGAAAGAGGGGCTTATCTTTTGATGAGCCATGCGAGGACTCTATTGCCTAAAACCCTCTGGGTGACACACAAGCAGCTGGAGCTCGGATATGAGTAACCTGCCGTCTAGATTCAAGTCGTCGACGGCGGCGCGCTAGCTATACCATACTTTAATCATTCATAAGCAGGTGGGCGGAAGGATGGGATTGTGAGTGCTTAGTGAAAACGAGGACAAATCATATTAACATGAAGCATTTGAGGTCCGCGCCAACCTTAAGGGGGAACACATGCTAGTGAATGCTAAAGAACGCCGCGCTAACGCTATGCTAAAGCTAATAGAGAGCCCAGATCTGACTCCAATAGAAATGTACTCAAACATGAAACGGTGGAAATAAAATGATGGTGTTTTGGAGATAAAGATATGTGTGGTAGCTGCCCTCCTTAGTCCTCTTTAGCTGCAGCTGGATCTCCCACGTGTGACCTTGTCTGGTCAGAACAGAAACAGGACCTGGAGTGACCCGGGCCCGTAATGTGTCGATACATTACCCCTGGGCTCGGAGCATGCCTGGCACTAATGCCCCACCTGTAGTACCGCTGCCTGTGCCAGCACATCTGACTCAGGAGTAATATCCATTTTGACTCGCTGAAATATTCATTGGCACACCTTGGGTGCACCAGAGGAGGCGGGTAGTGTGTCAAACGAGGATACGGCAGCAGCGCTCGTGGAGATGCAGGCTAATCGCAGCGGACCATCGTGGAAGTGAGCCTGCACAGAAAATAGAGAAAGATTTGATCAAGCTGCAAATTCAGAGGGATACTTTTACAGCATTTTGTGATTCAATTGCTTTGAGGGGGGATTTGATGGTTCATGCAAATACATGTACACAGTATTTGCATGAGGCCATTGTTACTGATTGGATGGGGAGCATACCGTGACTCTGACTGGCTTCTCCTGCACTCATTATTTTCCTCTTATCTATTGCATTTAGATCTTCTCATCTTTCTAATTCAAACCACATTCAAAGGGCACTATAATAGAACCGACCTGATCTCAGTCCCAACTCGTCAAGTACTGCAGCTGGTCCAGTTCCCCTCAGCGTCTGATACCGACCCACGAGGCACCTTTTAGTGTCTGCATGCTTTCAACAAACTCCAGTGTACCTGTCTGCACCAGTATGAGTCAAGCAGTGCTACCAGTGAGTGTAAGCCCTAGGAGGATGGATGGGTCAAACAAACACGGGACTTTCACCCAGGAGTCCACTGTTTGTGTCCCGTGTGAAACACAGCTAACACATTACTTATTTTATCTTAGTTTTGTCATGTTTTGTACTTTTAAAAATGAAAATCCACCTGCGCCTATTGTCAGACAAAAAACAACAACATATTATCTCCGGAACCACATCGTTGTTTAACTTCATTTAAATTGCTACAATAACGCAAGCCTTGTGAGAAGATACATCTGGTGTGAAACATGATTAAAGTAACCATTTTTTAACCAAACTACACCGTTTTTTTGAATGAAACTCCTTTGAACACCTAAATGCTGTGTTCTATTATGATTGTTGTTGCAGATTCTGATTCTTTAGGTTCTACTCTTTCCAAAAAGGTGTGTTATTAGTATGTGGGCTGTTGTTAGGGCACCATAATACAGTTTGAAAAACTTGGTGAGGCATTTTTGGGAAATCTTGCTCATACCGTGCTGGATGTAAAATATCTTTTAAAAGTGTTTTTTTTTTGCATATATAATTTTTTTCCCCAAGACTTTGCTGAACAAATACATACAATAAACACAAGTATTGAAATTAATTTGGGGTTCCTACGACGACTCAAACACAGAGAAAAAGAAAAAAAAAGGTCTAGAGCTGGATTGGTTTCAGGGTGTTTAAAGGTTTAATAACTTTGGGTTACTTAACGTAACCCCCGTTCTTTGATAACAGAGTGAGGTGTTTCACTATGGGAAGCGCTCGGCGTGACCAACTCACGCCGAGCGCTTCCCATAGTGAAACACCGAACGAAGTTAGAAGAAGAACACTAGATAATGGAACATACTAATTTTAACCCAAACCGCTATCTGTTTCTAAGCCTAGCCAAGTAGTTTTGTTACACAAGTAAACATAAAAACTAAGTAAACCTAGAAAATAGATGTATGCATGTAATGAGCATAAAGTTGAAATGCCGTCCCTGACTTATTATATTACTTGTCGTGCAGGGAATGATTGTGTTGTGTAAATTCTGATATAAGTTTATATTGCACAAGTCTGTCCAGCGTTGAGTTTGTAGTCGTCTGATGTAGATGATAAGAGAACCACCGGCTCTCCTTCACATGTTGGCTTTGTGTAGTCTGTTAAGTTGTACTTCATCTTTAGCATAAAGGTCCCTGATGATCTGTGCGCTTTAATACGCATCTGTGCAACATCAGAGGGTGCTTCCCCTCTTTTACATGATAGTGCCATAGGCTGGAATCCCACTCATCCCCCATTCTTTTATCACGTATCTCTTTCTGGATCTGAAGCTCCTTCACAAAGTCTCTCCACAGACCTAAAGGAAAACCAACCCATTGATTCTAGACATAGAACAAGTCTTTGATAGTAGATGGGCAGCCCAACAAAAGACCGTCCAGGTTGACCTGATATTGATAATGCAATGTGTTTTTCCAGTTGGCATCATATTAAGGCTTGGTCATAATTGTGCTAACAAAGGAGGATCCCTCTATCAGGAGGGACAGACGTGTGAGAGATGTCATGAGTACACAATGAGCAACACAACAGAGCTCATGTGTCTTGTCCTGACAGACTTCACCACTAATGAAAATGATGGACAAAAGCAGAAAAGTAAGAGAGAGGGATTTCTTTATTTTAGCAGGGAGCATGACACATGTTATGTATTAGCAGAAGCTAATCCACTGCATATGTCACTGATATTTATTTGTGCCCCATTTTGGTTTGGGGTTGGTTTGTGCAGCGACATTATCGGCTTGATCATTGATTGAACAACCACAGCATGGATATATGCATTGGATTGAAATATATATATACCGTAAAAGTAGGGTTACAAGCCGCTCCTACCTCTGGTCAGTGTCCCCGCTGTAGCAAGCTAGGAGCAGCGCTGCTAGCTAGCGCTGCTGTTGCTACCGGCCGCTGCTGCTGCTACTGCCCTCGTCCCCTCTGCCCAGGTCGGGTGTCGAGCCTGGTCCCGCTACCTTCGGTGGTTTTCAGGGAGCTAGCGGAAGTTAGCGGAGAGCTAGCGGAAGTTAGCGGGGAAGTAACGGAGCAGGAGCCCCAGCTGGCTACAACGGGGAGCTAACGGGGACACTGACCGAAGGTAGTAGCGGCTCATAACCCTACTTTTACGGTATAGACATAGAAGGAAACAGATATATTAGACCTACATTTGTATCTAAATTCTTAATTGCAAGATAGTGAGAGATATTCATCAAACTGTACTAATGTCTCACAGGGTCTCAGCGCCGTCTGGATACTCACCATCCACCTGGTGCGTCCTGTCCAAATGTTGATCTCTTTCTTCATTTGTTCAGCTGTCTTGTCATCTCTGCAGACTCTCCTACACACACACACACACACACACACACACACACACACACACACACACACACACACAGTAGAGTACACAGAGCACATGATGTGTGAGGAGATGGAATCTCAAACACACACCGCAGACAAACATAAAGTCACAGTGGAATTCCACCCTGAGAGTGGGCTCAGAGACGCCGGATGATTTACATGTGAGAAAAACAACTACACAGGAAACCCCGTCTTCATGTGGCGTATACTCTCTCCTCCAGTTTAACCAAACCGATGCTCTGTGCACACCACAGCACTCCCAACAGAGGGAGAGTTAGAACATCTGGATGAGTATCGTCATCGCAGTGTCGGCATGAAGAGCAGCGAGAGGTTTGAGGTATCTCAAGACAGCCGTTCCCTCTCATGTACAGAGTCTTCCATCACCTGACGATGCTGAGGATCATTTTTCAGTTTTCTCACAACCGAAGCCGGCTCGTCGTCTCCTTCCTAAAACATGCGGCGTGTGGCCGAGTTACACGCAGTGTTCTTCTGCTATGCGTTACACAGTACAGTGTGAGTGTGATGGGGCACTGAAGTCTGCATGTGATGTCAGGTCAGCGTGCCCCTGCACACACCGCTTTGCCTTCTGGCCGCGTGCCCGCCGCCCGATACGCTCGCTTCTCCCCTTCCTCCACTCCCTCGTCCTCCTCCAACGCCCAACCTGGGCTTGGCACCACCAGCTGTTGAATGCATCAGGCCCCAAAATGGCTCCTCAGCTGCCGCTGTGGCACACGGAGAAAAGCCTGACAGCCTGAGCAGCTGCACGGCTGCAACGGGGCGAGGTCACTCTCATCGCTGCTACCTGCGGAAATATTCCCACACATATTGGATCGCTCCAGCTCAGGAGCAGGTATCGATTGAATAGAAAAATGTCCATCACCATTTCCACATTGTCAGATTATGATCTGAAATGTCTTGTAAATTTTTGCAACCTTTAAACGTCACGATCAATACGCCTTCCGCTCTTCAACAGCGCCGTAAAGCGACCCCTTGTTACTCAAGTAGCCCTCTTTTGTAAGAGGATTAGCATCATTTGTAATCAGATTGGTGTAATTACGCGACATGGAATTTGTCACCCTCCAACCCTGTTAACTGCAGAGAGGACGAGCGGGCAGCTGATTTACTGTTGCTGTTCACACAGTGAACGTGGCCCTGTGGCAAAGTACAACTGCACCACTCCCATAAAGTCTGAAGCGACGGCTGTGTCTAATAAAGCAATCAATGGTGTCGAGTTCACGGAACATGTGGCGTGAAGCGACTTGATGCTGGCTGATCTTCCCACAGGGTGAGGCTGGGAGTCGGATTCAGTTTACTCAGTTGGTGGATAGATTAGTGAGGGAAGTGCTAAATCATGAGGGAGGCGGTGGACCAGCTAAACGACTTTAAAAAAAACAGAATTCATGATTTGATTAAATTTGGATTTCGGAGAAAAACATCCAAACAAGATTACATCCTGAATCTGAAGCATTCTGTCATGATAAACGGTAACCTACCTCCAGGCTGACTGCTCAGGACACACCTTCTGTCTGAGTCATCTTTAACACCTTAAAGCAAGCTAGAAGTTAGGACGAAACGTAATGAATAAAGAGGTTATTATTATATTAAAAGTAATTCATAAAATGGTTAAATGCGTGGTTTAAGTAAGCAGGTAAAGGTGATGAGTAAATAGTTACATAAGCAGGTAAAAGTAATGGGTACAATAATTAGCTAAAAAATAATGGGCAAATGGTTAAATTAAATGGCTAAATTATTGGATAATAAGTGAAAATAATGGGTACATGGTGGAAATAAACAGCTAAGACAAAGAGTAAATGGTTTAAATAAATAGCTACAATAAAGGGGAAATTGTTGAAATAAATTGCTAAAATTGGTAATTGGTTGAAATAAATAGCTAAAATTGGTAATTTGTTGAAATAAATTGCTAAAATTGGTAATTTGTTGAAAGAAATTGCTAAAATTGGTAATTTGTTGAAAGAAATTGCTAAAATAATGTGCAAATGGTTGATATAAATAACTCAAATAATGGGTAATTGGTTGAAATAACTAGCTAAAATTGGTAATTTGTTGAAATAAATAGCTAAAAGAATAGATAGTTTGGCAGAAATAAAGTTGTCATCCACAGTTAGCTGGACTGGGCATCCACACACAGCTTCAGATGGACTGACCCACGTATTAATGAACACTAAGTCGTCCTCATGGAAAGGCCTAATCCTTGGCAAGTCCATTTGATTGACTTCAACAAGCCTTCCCACCCCCCGCTCCTTCCCTCCAGCACTAAAAGGGTGTTTCCTGACAAGTGAGGTCGTTTTACATTTACGCGTTAAGGTTTTAAGGCCAAGGCTTAGGTTCACAATTTATTGGCTATTGTATAAAGTTTCACGCAGGAGTCTGGGCGGCTCTGCCGTGTGTTTAGCCGTCGGCCGGCTGCTGTATTTTGATAGCAGTGAGAGTTGAAGCTGTCGAAGACTCCGCCTGAGGGAAGCTCACCTTTTGCATTTCTGACTGATTACGTAAACCTCTGTCACACAACAAGAGCCGCTCTGTGAGGTCCTGCCATGTGCGCACTGTAATTAACTCTGACTTTGCCCGGGCAGATTATTTTTACACGAGCGCCAAGGTTGCAATTTACAGAATATTGCGGCGCGCGGTACACATGAATGAGGTTCACGCGTACGATGCATGCCTTTGGAGCATGTACACACACGACACCCCCACCTGTCAGGGTGGGAAAAGTCCAATAAAGAAAACGTTTTTTGAGTTATAGAGATGATTTAAGTCACTTTCTCTTTCTAGCTCGAGGCTCGAAGCTCGAGGCGGCAGTTTGCAAGACTTTTACTTGTTTGACATAATCATTTCATTCGGCATGAGCGTGGGTTGCAAACAATGCAGTGAAGCGAATGGCTGTACTGTTACTGCACGGATACCCCATTGTTGTGGAGGATCTGTGCTGAAAGGTGTTATCGGCGCCTTGACCTTGTTCAACAGGTTCAGGTCTGCTCTGATTGGCTTGTCATCTGGTTGTGCTTAAGCACAGTGTTTTCTATCTGCGCTCCTATCTCATCCTCGCTGTATTTCCTTTCACTCGGACTCCTGACAACGTCTCCCCCTTTGTTCCCATCGCTCTCCATCTGACTCACGGCCAGGCTCATCAGGGGACTCATGAGAAAGCGCCCCGCGGCTCTTCCTGTCTTCACATTCTCGCAATAAACCTTGAAAGTCAGCGTGGAAAAAATGTCCACAAAAATCCAGCGATACATCACACGCCGCTGCCGCCGCCGCCGCGCGCTCAGCACGCACACGCTGTGACCCCCTGACCCCGCGTGACACGCTAATGAGGCATGTGGCCGGCCGTGTGTGTGTGTGTGTGTGTGTGTGTCACCACGCGGACGTCAAGGCAGGGAAGAAGCTCTTGTTAGAGGCGGACGAAATATGGATTCAAATGACTTCTCCGCCCTCCCCCGTCTTCTCATCTAGGTAAACAGGAAATCAGCTTCTGCGGTTCCAGAAAATGTGGAACGAAGCCAAGCTGATCTGTAATTTTGTTTATTGCCGGGCTGCACGAGGCTCTCCACAAGCCGCCTATTTTGGTTTCTTCAGGCCGTCGGCTTTGCTTTACAAGCTCCCGTTTTATCCTCCGCTCTCACGGCTTCTTGCAGACTTTCTTGCATTATTGTTACGCTTCACTGACTCCTCCAACGTTCTGTGGAGCATTTTGCACTTTTTGTACTCTGATAAACAATTTACGAACCTCCGATCTGCCACACACACACACACACACACACACACACACAGTCACTCCTGTGAAAGCAGCAATTGTGTAAACACAATGTGTGTGCATGTGTTGATTTTGATCTATTTTTACCGTTACTCTGATTTTTTTTTAATAAAAATAACTTCTTTTTGTTAAAGTTATACAAGCTGAAAACAATGAAACGCTTGTTTTGCTGAAAAGGCAAATGCTACAAATTAATTGCATGGATTAATCACGGAAATAGTCACCAGCAGAATAGGATGACAAGACAGTTATTTATGTAATGTGTCACCTTCTACTAACCCTTTTCAATGTGTTTATTAGATCAATTATTAAAATACACATAATTCCTGTTCTTTCATTTTGAGGGATTAGTACAGAGGGATCTTATTACAGAGCAGAGAGTCGTGTGAAGCAGCTTTATGAGCTCTCTGGCTGAACGGAGGAAATATCCACTGCTTTTTGAAAGCTGTCAGCTTTCGTAGAACAACAGCCAGTCTCCCATTGTTTCTCTCTGCAGTGCAAACATCATTGACAACGCCTGTAATATGATTGAAATGTACATTATGGCTCATACTTTTTGTAAAGAAATAAAACGGGCCGGCTGCTCCATTTGGAGAACATTTGTTCCAATGCATTTGGAGAATGCGTCTTTATTCTGTGGCTTTTCATGCAGGATTGCCTTGTTTTTTGCTTTTATTACTCTGTTCTCCTTTTGCATTTTAAACAGGTTTTTACCTGATTATTCTGTTTTTTTTGTTGGAATGGAATGCATGACATCAAACAATCCAGTCTATACCAATTAAGGTACAACTTTTTTCCCCAAAGCCAAGATTCAGAGAAGTTCTTGTTCAGTGAGACTCTGTAACTTTGATAGAATCGGAGGAGGAACATCACATGAACTGTTTCCAGTGCTCGGTTGACTGCTAGAAAAGAAAACAGCCATTGTTGTTGTTATACTATTACTGCTGAGGACGGGAAACTGAAGGAAAGTGAAGCTTATCGTTGCTCTCTTCAATGCCTCAAGACAAAAACAGTAGAGATCAGGTTCACTGTCAGTTCAGTTCCATGACGGAAAACATTCTAAATACAGCGAACGCTTAAACTGATATTCATTTTAAGGTGTGTGAAATACGTCCACAGCACTGCATCGCTGTGCTCTCATGCTGGCGCCTCATCTAGTAATACACTGACCAGAGAGGAGTACCTCATACAACCTCACAAAACACAAACTATCCCTTTATTTCACTCATTTACTCTCTCCGGCTCATAACGTTACTCCTCCACTGCACGTTTTAGTGCAAAACCTCCGCTCAGTGAGTCAGTGACTTGGAGAGTCGGGTTCATTTCTATGGAAGTTGGTCCAATACGTCGGTGGCAATGGCAACTAGACATAAAAACTCTGAGCATCCTGCTTCAGTGATTTGAATTAGAGAGTCCGTTCTACTCCTCTTTTATGTCTATGATTAAAACACAGTTCAACACACTCAGTGGTTTTGCTGAAACAGCCTTACTGGTACGACAAGTAGCTTTGGGCTAGCTTTTTAGGATGCTCACTGGGAGAAAGAAGAAAAAAACACTGCTGTACTCGAAAAGCATGTGCAGAAAGCTCGGTTCTTAACAGATCTCTTCTCCAGCCATCCTCCAAGTTTGGACGTAAAAAGTTCTCCATCTCTACTTCATTCCTTTCCTCCTCCATGCCAACTCACTCGTACAACCCGGCGGGCCGCGCCGCCTCCCACAGATGGAGAAGAAATGCTGAGACAGGCCGGAGCAGCTGGGGCCCCGAGCCGCAGACAGAGCTTCAGAGAGCAGCATCATTACGGCCGGTCACCCACCGTTTAGCTGACACACCCTGCGTCTCCTGCTCCTGCTGACGAGCGGCGTTGTGAGGCGGGATCCCTCCGTCCGCTCATCGCGGAGGCGGGCGGCCATCGCTGCTGCGCTAGTTTGTGGAAAATGTGAGAGACACAAAGTTGAAGGGCAACCGCTTTACTGTGCAGGGCGTCCCTGTTGATGCACTTCAGCTGGGCAAAGTCACATCCTGTTAAAGCACTCGGGCAGTTCACGCTTCTTCAGTATTCTGTCTTTTTTTCCAGCCAGAGATTATCGGGGAGAAAGAAAAGAGAAGGCACGCATTCTGGTGCGCTAGGTTAAGGTAGGTAAAGCTAGATAATAAATAAAATGGCTGCTCATAAGTTTACTCACAAATGAACCATCCTCTGTTACTTTGTGTTGAGTGCCAACAACACAATGTTAACATGCTAACACAGCAAAATTAGATGGTGAACATGGTAATCGCTATAGCCTGCATCAGCTTTCATTATGAACATGTTAGCATTTAGCTCATAGTGTCACTGTGCATAATTATAGCCTTGCAGAGCCATCGTTGTTGTGTTGATTTACCGTAAAAGTCGGGTTACGAGCCGCTACTACCTTCGGTCAGTGTCCCCGTTAGCTCGGGGCTAGGGCTCCGTTACTTCCCCGCTAACTACCGCTAGCTCCCCAAAAACCACCGAAGGTAGCGGGACCAGGCTCGACACACAACTTGGGCAGAGGGGACGCGGGCAGTAGCAGCAGCAGCGACCGGTAGTAGCAGCAGCGCTAGCTAGCAGCAGCGCTAGCTAGCAGCAGCGCGCTGCTCCTAGCTTGCTACAGCGGGGACACTGACCGGAGGTAGCAGCGGCTTGTAACCCGACTTTTACGGTCAATGTTTTATGAATTTCTTCAAATACAAAAAAAAGAATCTAAATAATTTGTTGACCCACACTTTTTCTTGTGATAGCCCGACACCCATCAGCCGGTAACTAAAATAAGAAGAGGCACGTTCCTTTTACTCCAGCGCTCCAAAGGCTCAATGAGCTTTGCTGCCGCATTTTAAAGCACTATAAGAATCCAATTTTCTGTTTTGTGTTCTAAAGGTCTTTTATTTTATTGCTGCATCAGGTCACAGGTGGTCCGATCGATTGTCCATCGATCATATTGGTTCTAAACAGTGTGATCAGTGCTCTCTCAGATCAGCCAAGCAATTACATGATGCATGCATTCTGAATTGAAATGTTCTCAATACTCATCTGTCTTCTCTCAGGACGACTCTTTAATGCTCTGAGAGCACAGCGTCCCGTCTGCGGGGCTCAATCGCTAAACAATGGAAAGGAAAGGAGGCTTCGGGGCCCATGTTGAATTAACATCTGGACCGTAAATTAAGCTGTAGACCGCCATGCTTAACCAATGTCAAAAATGTTTTCAGTGGTTAACTGATCGACAATTATTAACTGTTAACATCCCCTACTACACATTCTCAAAATGTAGAACATCTTGTAATAACTAGAAGTGCACTCGGAGGGCGTAGATCTCCGTCGACACCAAAGGCCTCACACTCTTGCAAAGGCTCTATATTTGACAATCAGAGCATTCATTTAGCAGCAGACAACTATCTGCTATAGAAAGATATAAAGAAGTGATGTCTACTTGAGCAGAGAATGAAGTCACTCCCTTAAGAAGCCTAGCACCCAGCCTCCGGTACCTTCCGGGTTAACACTGTTGTTAGCGGTGTTGTTAGCGTTGTTAGCGTGGTTAAACTCCCTTTTGCAGCGACCTGACCCTGGTTGAACTTTTCCAGGGCAGGAGGATAAGATCCACTGAAACACAGCAGCAGCATTAAAGCAGAATTCTTCCAAACACATAAAGATTACATTTAAAACACTTTAAAAATACAGTTTGAGTAATGCGTGTTTGATGTCATCCAGCCAGTTATGCATTGGCAAAATTATCCACGCTAAATATTCCCAAGGTAATATCTTAATCAGACACTTTACACAAGTCCAAAGTGATAGCAGCGGGGAGACCTTGATTCTCCCCAACACACACACACACACACACACACACACACACACACACACACACACACACACACACACACACACACACACACACACACACACACACACACACACACACACTTTGAATAGACCTTCATGTGAACATTATTATTAATTCATCAACCTGCCAGGAGTTTTAACTTTAATACATTTTGAGATTGAACTATCTTCTCCGGCAATATTCTGAGTTATAAATGATTGAGGAGAGGTGAGAGCGTCATCTTGGTCCACTACACTGTCTAGTCGAGGAGGAAGGGGGGGATATATGAACTGAAGAGAAGCTGGTTCTGAATTCCAAATGGTGCCAGCATGTTGGGACTGTTTGTCCGACCATTAAAGTGCTCACAGGACAAAGTAGAGGTGAGAGGCAGGCGAGAGAGAACCAAAGGTATCAAGCAGGAGCCTTTCATGGATTATTCAGAGAGCCTGCAAGCCGTCTTAGTTCTGGTTTCATCGGCACATGCAACACGGGCCCGTGCCAGTCTCTGGCAGAAAGCACACGTCGCTTCTCACCCCGAACTTTGTAGACAGAAGATAAGACGAGACCTTTTGAAGGTCGGCGTGTAACAGGTGAGCGACATTGGGGCCCGGGTGATAATGGTGGTCTTGTGCTGGTGTGTGTGGGCGCGGCGCCCCGGCCTTTTATCTCAGGTGATGCGATCCCTTCCTCCCGCTCGGCCCCTATGTTGCCAACTCTCCACCTGCGCTTTGATGTCCTCGTCTGTCTCGGCAGCTGTCAACGAGGATCTCAGGCCGCCGTGTTCACACCTGGGAACATTCTAAGACGTCCAAGCTTTCAGGTAAAGTGTGTATTTTTTTCATTTATTACATTTCCACCAGCACACCTGAGGAGGAGCTCGTCGGCGGGACGCGTCAAAGCCGACGGCAGACCGGGCTTAGTCATCGAGCGACAAGCAGAGACTCGCACTCCTTTTTTATTTTCGCAAGAAACTCAACATTTGGAATCTTTAAAGTGCCAACCGGATAGATAGAGTTACAGTAATGTACAGGTCCCAACCGGAGACAAGGGGATACAGTTCTGCCTGAGATCTGTTGGAACCTGACGTTGACCTGTCAGTCTCAATTCACTCGAGGTCTTCACCTATGCGTGAACTTCACATCTCTCTTGTGCGAGATCTCTTCGAGTGTTGCGGGCCCTTGACCCGGTTGCTTTAGGTCGCCCAGTTCTCAGGCCCAAAGCGATGAGAGAGCCGCCAAGTCGTCAGGAACATTTTAGGGTTGCATACTTTTGTCTTCTTTTTTAAGAACTTGGACGAGTCTTATTCTGTTGTGAAACTTTTTGTGGCAGAGAAACGTCTGATATTTATGACTGCCATAAGTTTTCAGGGAGAGTACATTCTCCATGTCTGGTTTAGTAGTTTCCTTCTTAGCAGGACTATGAAAGGGATGTGCTCTCCCACCTATAAATAAAATGTGGAATTCATGAGTAATATAATGTTCCCTCTCGCAATTCAATACATTCTGGGATGTTGCTGCTGGAGACTTACTTGGTCTGGCCTGTCCACTAGTGCACACTTCATGTGTGAAAGTGACACACGTCATGAGCCCTTTCTTCAAGTACTAATGCTACATGTTTAGCATGTTGCAGATAAACGATTCAATAGTTTAATGACGAAAGAAAAACAGGAATTACTCCATTTATTTATAACAATTGTAACAATTATATGTTATAACAAAAAGTGATATGCTGCCAATCATGCATTGGATTTAAAAAGTTCTAGAATTAGAGATGTTAAAAATATTAAAAATAATGTGTAATTCCACACATGACATGATTTAGATGTATGAACTCACAAATCACAGGTTTTATAATACAAATGTCTTCAAAGCAACTGACTTAAAAGAAAGTTGAACAAGAAAGGGATATTCAATGGGCTATTATAACATAACTTCCACTTTCCCCAACTTCAGCAAACTGTGGATGCTTCTCATCTTCTACACATTAAACCAAACATCCTGCCATACACTCCTCTGTGCTGAGTCTAAATGACGGCGTGAGCAGATGGCTGTCTCTAATTACTTGAATAGAGGATGCTCAATGTTGGAGAAAAATATCTCAGCATTTAGCAATAATGACAAACGTGTAACCTGTGGAACAATGAGTTATAGAGAGGTGCAGGAATGAGTACCACAACCTAGAAATGAGTCAGCATTGATGCACTTTGGTTCCCTCATCTTAAAGTCAATGCTTTTTAGCTTTTTTTATGTGATTTTGGTTGGATGCCTGAAAGAAGGTCTCTGGTTTACATCAGCTTTAGAGTTTTTACCTTTCATTTCTACAACAACTTTGTACCTTCAGGTCTGAAAAGTGCCTTAAACCTGCATTCTGTCTAAAGGCCACCAGGGGGCGATTAGTTTGTTCATAGCCAAAACCTCAAAACACATAAAAGTGGTTTTCCTCTGTGAAGATTATCTAACATGTGTAAGTATCACAAACTTGTATTTTCCACAGAGCATATTTTATTATCCAAAAAACAATCCAAAATCTAATTAAACAATCCCATTGTGTTTTTGTGCCGGAGCAACGCTAACAGCAAAGTGTTTGAATAGTTGCTTTAACGGTGACATATTCTCATTGTACTGGTGCAGTGTACTGGGCATCACTTGCACAATTGTCCTTCACATTGATTTTAGGAGACAAAACCCTCTGAAGATGAGGGACCACTTAGTGCCATCTAGGGTAACTCCAACACAGGAACGTATCTTCAGGGTGCAGCAGCTTCAGTTACTGTGCCAGCCAAGCAATCCTCTCGACACCTAATTAAGACACTATTTCATGTCCTCCGCCACACATAGTCCAACGCAGTACTTTTCTTATGGCCCCAACTGCCACAGAGTTTATTATCTTCTGAGTGGTAATTAGCTGCTCAGTGTACTTGAATCCTCCTCCAGATGCAGCCAGGGTATGCGAGGAAGGAAATGCCTCCCTTTGTCACAACAGGATGTACAACCCCAACAACACATCTGCGATGATACGAAGATGCTAATAAGGTGTTTAAAGCAACAAGCTATACCATTTGTATATGGGTTTATGCTCTCTTATTGGTGACCTTTCTAAGACTTATCCAAGATATAAAAGCATGATAATGAGCTGCAGATAACAAGAAGGTAGAGAACTGAGAGCAACACATTTTGCGTCCTAAATGTGCTAACTCTTTCTGTGACTCGTTTTAACATTTTACTACTATTTCTAAGAGTTCTGTTTTTACCGCAGTCAGGAGGCACCAGGAAGTGGTGGCAGTAGCGCATGGCAGTGCTCTCCTGTCTCCTAAACAACAGCAGTGATTAAAGAGCAAGCTCCCCTGCTTAATAGGAGACTAATCCGGATGCCCTTTTGGGCTGTCAGTCTGAACAGATGAGCTAGCAGGTCAGGAGATTCATCAGAGCAGGACCTCTGATCACTGCCGTCGAACTGCTTCCTCTGAACGCCTCCTTTACCCATGTATGTGTGTGAGGAATTATCCCACCAAAACTATTTAACATTCAAGCTTTCCTCCACAATATTTTCATAATCACAATTGATCAAAAGGACTATCTGCAACAGGAAAGGTATTAGTCTTCGTCCAGAGTTCGGCTCCGACTCAGTGACCATCTTTCAGCAACTAGTTTTGCTTTTACAGTCCACAACTTTACAACCTTGTTTATGAGCCACAGCAAGCAGCTGATATAGGAAAATAAATAATGTACCTTTAACTGTTAGCGGGCTAGCACTCGGACCACATGTTTCCTCCAGAGATTCAAGGACTCGTTAATTCTTTCAGTTCACATTTCTATTTAACGAAACCCTTTCTTTGTAATGGTCCCGTACTTGTATAGCGCTTTTCTAGTCTTCCGACCACTCAAAGCACGTTGACACTACATGACATCATTCACCCTTTCATGATAGGAGCACCATGCAAGGTGCCACATCAGATTGTCAGCCATGCATACAACACCGTAGGCACAGCTACAGGAGCAATTTAGGGTTAAGTGTCTTGCTCAAGGACACATCGACATGGGCTGGTGGAGCCGGGGATCGAACCACCGATCCTCTGATTGAAGGCCTACCCTGCTCACCACTGAGCCACAGTCCCCATTGACATTTGTCAGATTTCAACAAACCTTCGTGTTCAGACTCCCTTCATTTGTTTAAACAAAGCTTTTATTCTGAAATATTGTCTGGGTAGTGTAATGCAGTGACTTCATCTTTCTGGTTGTTGATGGTTGTTTAGAAATGAGCAAACGCTTCTTAACATTGGTCCGTCTAAAGTAAATATAAATTACATTTGTGATGACATGAAATGAATCATTCTGGCCATTATTAAGGGTAAACTCTCCGTAAAAAGACGGACTGGCAGCTCTCATTATATCTTCCATGTGAAGACATAATGGAGAAAAGTCTAGCTGAGCTCATTTTTAATGACATTTTTCAATGTTGTGAACCAAAAGTCTGAAATGTCAGACATGAACTCCAAATCTAGATGAATGAAACTAAAAAAAAAAATGAAAAAATCAACTGCACAAATAAATAGCCCTCGAGATAAGTCATAATATGTGTTGTGTCGGTGCTGTGATCTTTTCATATCATTTACTTTTCTTCTGGCTGTGTTTGACACTACTCTAACTTCTGGGCTTGTAAGCTCTTAGTAATATACTCAGCCCGCATAAATCACCAGCGACGCTAAAAGCACCAATCCCTCGCCCGGGAAGTCGACAGACAATGGCAATTGGTTGAAAAGGCAACTTAAGTATGGTTTGATTGTCACGGGGATAATGTTCCACTTGTGTTGTCGCAGTGTGGTGAGTGACCTCTCAACCCCCAAAACCCCTCTCCTAAATCAGTCGCTGTGATGTGGATCACATTCCTGGCTGTTTACATTATCCCCGTATGCCAGACGAGCCACCAGCCTCTCACACCTGTCCCGTCACGTCCTCGTGAGGGAAACTCTGATACATTTTGGGAACAGAAAGGCCTTTGTGTGTGTGTGTGTGTGTGTGTGTGTGTGTGTGTGAGGAGGGAGCTTAATGCATAGACATCCACACAAATCCATAATTGCCCACATGCCAGGACTCACACGCAGCTGAGAGATGGCCCACACAAATTCAAATTCACACAGAAACACACATATTCGCACACGCTCTCATCGTTGCTGTCAGAGCGTCAGAAGAGTGAGTTATGGAGCGGGTGGATGTGTCCCAACACGGAGCGGAAGATCCCATCGCTGCGAGGAGTGATGAATGAGAAAGGAGTGAGAAGTGGAAGCGCCTCACTCCGGCCAGAGAGGCAGAGAAGTGCCGTCACCTCAGCGGCGTCCTTCATGCATATACAGCCAGAGAAGCTGTATTTCTAATGTGTAACTAGACTCTTTCCCGTCTGAAAGGAAGACACAGTGTGCCCTTAAACATGGTGCTCTATGGAGCTTTGTTGTAAACAGACAGAAGATAGACACCAACACACCTTGTGTGCATCCTTGAGGCCTAACAGCCTTATTTTCGGTTGTCTGTCTCACACGCGTCTGTCGGAACAGATGCTCTTCTGTTTTACTTCCAACGCAGCTGTCTTCACAGGCCGCTTGATGGCTCGTGTTCCTCTCATGCTGAACGCGTGGAACGCCAAACCCAAAGCACCTTTACCATTCAAGTCTAGTTTCTACCAACGGTGATGGTGTTTTTGGGCTCTGAGCGCTATCTCCACTCAATGCTGTCTGAAGGCAGGCGGGTGGACTCTAACATACCGGACCTCAAGGGACGAACACGCTGAGCGCATGTTCTTTCTCATAATGCATTTGCAAAGCTGATATATATATATATTAACACTACCATTCAAAAGTTTGGGGTCACCCAGATACATTTTCAGTTTCTTCGCAATGTCCTGCATGGAAAAGCCTTCATTTCTATGAACAAGAACAGACAAGTTTCACATGAAAGTTCTCTTTTTCTGGCCATTTTGAGAGTATAATGGAACCCACACATGTGATGCTCCAGATACTCAACTAGCTCAAAGGAAGACCAGTTTTATAGCTTCTCTCACCAGCAGAACTGTTTTCAGCTGTGCTAACATAATTGCACAAGGGTTTTCCATCATCCATTAGTCTTCTATGCAACTAACACTGAGTGATAGTTGCTGGAAATGGGCCTCTATACACATATGTAGATATTTCATTAAAAACCAGACGCTTCCACCTAGAACAGTCATTTACCTCATAATGTATTTCTGATTAATTTAATGTTGTCTTCATTGAAAAAAACAGTGCTTTTCTTTGAAAAATAAGGACATTTTGAAGTGACCCCAAACTTTTGAACGGTAGTGTGTATTATAATAATATTTTAAATCCTTCAGTGTTTGCATCCATCTTTGTTTAGTGGCAGTCGTCTTCTTCTCTTCTTTGTTGGTGCATTACTACACTTACCTCCACCAACAGTTGATCGCGATATAGCGTGAAACCAAAGCTCCACAGCGCTCCTGGTGGTCAGAAACTCCACGGTGTGCCTTTAAAGACCCTTTATAACTCTTGTTATACGCCAGATATACGTCCAAAAATCTGAGTATTTTCGCATCAGATCCCTGTCTTTTCTCTTTTGTAAAACAGTTTCAAATGTGTAAGGACTCATCCTGCGCTCAGAGGCGTTTACAAAAAAGAATCCAATCAAATGAGACGTTGGTCAACTAGCTGGCCACAGCGGTCAAAGAAAAGCCGCACGCTGATGTCTGTTGATCGTAGGAGCTAACAGAGCAAAATGGAGGGAGACAGGAGGACATGTGTGTTGAAATATCAGTGGGCAAAAACTTTCCATTTCTAAAACAATGTGGCCAATGAGGTCTTATTCATTCAAGGGAAACTTTGCAGATTGTCAACGAGCTCCGGATGAAAGCCGGCTGGATGAAGCGAAACAACCCGGGGATCCCGGCCAGCAGGGTGGAGCTCAGCTCAGCTCACGGAGGGAGGCCGATCATCTATCTACTGCCGTGTGGAGGAAAGAGAGCATAATTTAACAAAGCCTGTCTGGTTCAGTCACTCCAGCTTGAATACCGTGCACAACGGGGGTCCCCAAGATACATCTAAAGGAACCAAATGGCTCTTAATGGAGTAATAAAGAAATAATTATATTTCTACACCTACGTATGTTCATGACAGTAAAGACTGACTTCATCTCACTGGGGCTGTAAACACTCTGACTGAATACAAACAATGAAAAGTATTATTTCATTATTATTTATTGAGTTGCAAACTTCATGAACTGTTCATACAAGAGGGATCACTCTTTATGGAGAAATAGAGCTTCCAGTAGTAACTCCAGATGGTTAGAGAAAGGCATCATTCATACTGCTATGGGTCTTTTTCAGAAATATTGTTTGACAAATATATATTTCTTTGTCCTTGAAAAATGAAAATAAAAAAGTATGACTTCATGCTCTCAAAATGTGCCTCATTGGGACTGTAGATGTGGTTTGATCAGATTTGATTGACAGTGAGCTTAACAACCCGCCTATTGGCAATCAATTCTAACGTGTAGCCCCGCCCACTTAAAACCAGTGGGAAGAGCTCAGGGAAAAATAAATGTAAAATGTATCATTATCACAACATATTTAGTTTCAACCTG
Source organism: Taurulus bubalis (assembly GCF_910589615.1). Lineage (NCBI taxonomy): Eukaryota > Metazoa > Chordata > Actinopteri > Perciformes > Cottidae > Taurulus > Taurulus bubalis. The sequence goes on from NC_136591.1 coordinate 3,702,038, forward strand.
TTCTTTTTGTCCTGAGTAACAAAGTATCAGTTTATCTCTTCTTGTTCTTCTCTCCTATCAGGAGGAGAACATGCAGTTATATCGTTTGTTTCCAAGTTAGCAGCACATTCAGTCAAAGTGTTTCCCGTGTCGAGGTTATTCTCCACCTTGTTGATGATTGCAGGCAAAGTCTTCATGGACCGTGTTATTGTTACAGGAAGTACATCAAACACTCACCTTCAACAAGACAGGAGCTGCTGCTGCTTCTCATATTCTGCAGTCTTGTCTTCTGAAGAAATGCTGGTATTCACTTTACTTTCTCTGACGACATTTTTCTTTTCAGCGCACTCTTCTACCTTTTAGTCAAACTATTCTCCTGCCCTGAATGTTTGCACTTTTACTGGTTCAGAACAAACTGTTGTGTTTCCTCGCAGGTGCTTTGAAGTATCATCGATTTTACTAGCTAGTGGTCCGTCTGCATTGTCATTCTATGTTAGAGAACCATGAGAATAATCACTGTGGGAGGATTTTTAAGTGATATTCATGGTCCCTACAGGATGAATCCTATCATTTTGATCATGCCTTAACTTTCCAATAACACCAATACCTCCAAAACTAATGGCATTCCTTTGCACCTCAGCTGTACTTTGGTTTTGTGCTACTGAGTTAAAGTTAGCGTGCTAACAAACTAAAGTTCTGGCAACCACAGCTGCCAGTAATTTACCGTGTATTACACCGATTGTTTTTTACAGTGTAAAATGGTGAACATGACAAAATACCTTCAGAATGAACAGCACTCCACTGTTTTTGATTGTGCTGCTTCGCATGTTAACAAATGTTACACACTACCATGCTAAACTGACATAGTTTACTGAAGTCAATGATAACACATGATAATATACAACTTTTTCTCCATTTGTAATATTATTTTAAGCCAGTTTTACTCATTCAATCACACAATACAGCTGTGGTTGTTGCAGACACACCCAGCTAAGAGCTGTACTCTAGTTATTTTGTCATTTATTACATTTACTTCATCAATCAAATCTCTTGTTTCTTTGGTTTTCTTTACAAACAGCTAAATAGTCTCACAGAAGTGCTGACATGGCTTAAAACATGAGTGAGCGGGTCTGCTTGCTCGCTTGGTGCTCGTGTTGCTGCTGTGAAAGCTGAACCCTGGTGAGGCAAAGCTAATGTTGTAATCTGTGGGCTAGAAGGCCATGTACACACTCCATTAATGCAAATCAACATGGAGACCTTCCTTGATTACGGTCGCAGCCCCTCGTGGGTCCTGATGATGCAGGATGACGAGCGCCAAACGGTCCAATCAAGGAGTTTCCTGTCAGCCTGTGCATGTTTGCTCCTCTTGGTTCGTTTGCAGGAACCGGACCCAACGGACCCAACGGCAGGTGTGGAATCACGCTGAAGCAGAAACAGAGTTCTGCTTTCTATCTGACAAATGTGGAAATTGATGATAAGATGAATTCCCTCAGAAACTGCACACTAGCTTCTCATGAAGCCTTCAACTGCAAAGTAAGCAATACAATCAATGTCTGATGTTTGCTCTGATAAAAACAGCTTTGATGGACTGGTTGCAGTGATATAGTGAAATATTAATATGTTCAAGAGTAGAAAAGGTTTCGACAAAAATCTGAAAATGACTCCACTTCACCTATTACCTCCTACACGTGTCGCCCACCGGCTCATGTGTGTGTCCTCCTGACATGAAATACATGCTTTACATCACACATGGCTCTCTGTTATCTTGTTCCTCCTTCCTCTCTGTCCATCTCTACTACTCACACTTCACAGCAATCCATTAAACCACACACTCATCGCTGCCCACACAGACACACACACCTTACAGCAGCAATCCATTCCTCATCGGCCCCACTCAACACCGGGATATTGGACTAATGGGTCTGAAAGGACGCCCACTGCTATTGCAGGAATCACCGTAGTGGAGGAAAGGATGATCGCAGCGTCGGGAGGAAGAGAAGGGAAGACGAGGAGCTCGAGGAGGCAGAAGCAGATGGTGCGAGGAGGAGAAGAGTGATGGAGACACGGAGATGACAGGGCCAGACTGACAGGAAGCTCCAGCAGAAGGAGACGTGGAAAGTGCACCTCACTGTAGTCGCACGGTGCTGCGTGGCTGTCAGCACCCCGGGTGTACAATCTGAACATCAGGATCCTTTGATTGTGACATTTTTTGGGTTTCTTTTGTGCTTTTCTTGTCTGAGCTCAAAGTAAGTGCTGTCGGACGAAATGAAAGCAGCTGACAGGAGGAGGAGGGAGGAGGAAGAAAAACAAAACCAAAAAAAAGCTGTTGTTGGATTATTGGAAAATTACATTTCTGCAAACGCACTTATTACCAAATGAATGAGTGCATGCTACAATTTCCTTTTGTCCTGATTAAATAAATAGTAATTATCTCCAGGCATATGTAATAAAAACACGAAGAACAACTGTGCCGGTGGGTTTACTTGGATGGATATTTGAGCCTGGGAAGTGGAATTATAGAAACATGTTTTTAATGAAGTTTTCAGAGGAGGAGGGGGGTATTAAAATCACAAAGCTCTGATGAAGTATAGTCCTCATAGTGTACAACAGAAATACATTTGTTTATTTGGTGAACCTGCCAGAGTGTGACATTTTTCCCCTCTTCTTGCTATTTTTTTAACGTGTCAGCGCTTATAACTTATAATTTGAATGTAAATTGTCTCGTTGTGTCACCCGGTCCCATTCATTAAAGCTTATTCCAGTGAAATCCCCTCAGAGAAAAATAAATAAAAAAAAGCCAACAAAATTCCAGCTAATGCAAACAGAAAACATCTGCAGCTGCTTGTGATCTTTTTTAACTAATGGGAAGAAGAAGAAGAAGAAGAAGAAGAAGAAGAAGAAGAAGAAGAAGAAGAAGAAGAAGAAGAAGAAGAAGAAGAGAGGGACAAAAAGCACAACGCAGTTTAATGCCTTAAATCTTCCAACTGACTCGCAAACAAATGCCCAGTTTATAGATGCATTATTCATGTTTGACTGGCTTGATTAGCAACACAGCACTCTTTAAAACTCCCTTTCACCAGCAAAGTTCCCAGATAAGGTTCAGCTTTCCCCCTAATCAGCTAACGTTAGATCCCTTTAATTAGCCGGGCCTCTGCGTTTGACTTGTATCACTTCCAAACGATGTGTGTGTGTGTATTAACCATTCCTGCACAGTAATGAACATATCAGCAATTTGCAATTAAGCAGAGCGGTTCACAGATGGGAGCAATGAATTAACTCTATCGAATTAAAATGTGTTTTCTAGGCTGCACTCGGAGAACAGAGAGAGGGGAACCAAGGTGTTGCAGGGGTTTGTTGGTTTGATCATGCATGTGTGTGTGTGCGTGTGTGTGTGTGTGTGTGTGTGTGTGTGTGTGTGTGTGGTGGGGGGCTCATGTGTGCATGCCTGTGTATAATTGTATTCTCATTGTCTTTGAAAACACTGTGAGTCATTTTTCTGTCCCCCCCTCCCCCCCTCCGCTAATGCTTCAGTAATGTTTTATAGTTTGATGCTGATGCGCTGGGGTAGATATATATTTCACAGTTGTAGTCGTAGCGGTTCATTCGGTGTGACGCCTGGGGAGACGCGCGGCGTAATAGACTGAAAGGTTAGCTGGTGGAGCCGCCAGAGGCATGTTCCACTCCAGCCTCTACCTTAAATTGCTGGTATTCATCAACGTAAGTGATGAGTCTGCGTGATGAATGGTCTCTCATTAATATCATTACGCCATGAGGCTGCGGCTCAACCTACAACGTGCGTGCGTACCCACTTGCCTGCGCACCATTTGGGTTATCTCTGTTTTCCTGGTTACCTTGAACACATCCCACGGTCTCTCTTTGTGCTCCTTTCTTTCTCTGCCAGTGCTTGTAGATCCGTGTAACTGTAGAGGAGGGATGTCACACACATGTCAAAACTGTTAATAATTATCACGTTATTTTAAAAGCTCATAGCTGATGTTCATTTATATTTAGTAGTTAATTCAACATGCTAAAGTGCAAACTACTCTTCCTTCATTTTGAACGTCAAACCTGTGATGAAATGGGCAGGATAGCTAGTAGCGCTAGCTGGTAGCAGCCGGTGGGCAGCTCAGTCCTGTCTGCTCAATAACTGAGCTAACGTTGAGTTACATGATGATGCTTTGAAGCTCTATTCAGTGAACATGAGTACTGGGCAGAGGTCAAACTAGAACATTATCGTGATGTGTTCAGATGTAATTTTGTGAAATGTTTTTTTGCGATAAACTTGAATAAATATGGTTTATATACATTTACAGCGATATGAAAGGAACGGAAATGCTGACTTGTTTAGCTTCAAGGTTCAAGGTTTTTATTGGGCCATTTGTGCCTCGACCAACAGTCCAGACTCATTGGAATTTTCCTGCTATATTTGCGCGTCCAGATTACATGTTAAGTCAATGCACGGACGCGTTTGGTTGCGAAAAAGCGGATTTTTCGCCGGGCGTCGAGATAGAGGTCGACTTCCTCAACAAGTACAAAGCAGAACTAGTGGTTATTTACCTGGTGGATGAAGGAAATAGTAAATGTTTTCAAGACACAGAGATAAGCCCCGCCCCCTTTCCCCAGCGATGGTTACGAAAAAACGGATAAACCACATAGAGCGAATTTTTCACCTGCGGCGCGATATGGAAAAAAAATGGAAAATTCGCAACTGTTTTGGTGTGAACACGGCATTAGTGTTTATTTTTTTTGTCTTTACCGTGGTATCAAACTGGGTGTAAAGAATAGTTGAATGTTCCTTGTGTTGGTATCGACTAATGAAGTTCTGGTATCCCGACATCCATTCTGTAAAGTCATCATGCTAGTAGAATGATGGCGTCCATGTTGTAAAACGATCTACCGGGACTTTTGGTTTGAGTGACGTGTAACAAGATATTAGTTAGGGGGTACGTGGCTGAAAACATATTTCACACTGAAAAAAGCTTGAGACCCACTGGAGTAGCGGACTACTCGTTTCAGACAGTGGAACACATCTGGAACAGGATTCCAGGGAGGAAGCTATTAAAAACCAGGTGATTGTGTTGGGTTCCATCTCCACCCTTCAAGAAGGGACACTAAATAAGAGCAGAATTGTCAATATTGAGTATTTGCATCCTGGGACTAAAACCCGGTTGTTAAACCGGCAAAAAGACAAGTCAATTTGTCGGCAACCTTTTAGAAGACACATTAAGCCACAGGAAGACTGGCTCCCTCTCAGTCCACCCAGATAGAGACCTGCATTCTGCCTTCAGCCCCTCTGACCCCTCACACTCAAACACACCTAATATACCTATCACAGTAGATTTATTCCCTCCAGATATACAACCCATAGACCTCTCCACCTTCAGCCTCCTGCTGGAGAGCTCCAAGCAGATGTTCTTGAACCCTCACAGGTTGATGCCTTATAATTATGGATATAAACAGATTGTGCACATGGTTTAACCTGCCATGGGTGATGAATGGCAGCCCGATTCTGCAGCATGAACTGCCGGTGCCAGAAAAGAGTCCTCTTGGCCACGCGGGGTCAACCGCATGAGGAGGATTTAATGAGGGGGGGCATCCAAACAGCCTGGGTGTCCATCTGTCCGCTCGCTCTGCTTCTACATGTCACACGTTTGTGAAGCTGGTAGCGGCGCTGGAGCAGTGGGGCTGCTGAGTGAGGTGCATGAAAGCATCACCGAACAGCTCACTTTACCTGAGTTAGTCAAGGTAAAAAAGAAAGAAAGAAAGAAGAGGAGCTTGGGAGACTAAAACAAGAAGACGGAGGCCTTTTGTAGCAGGGTTTCTCAACCGGTTATGTTCCCTGGACTTGATCGTTCTTCACACCTGGACAGTACGCACACTGATACAAATACCGTAAAAATCGGGTTACAAGCCGCTGCTACCTCCGGTCAGTGTCTCTGCTGTAGCAAGCTAGGAGCAGTGCTAGCTAGCGCTGCTGCTAGCTCCCTGCTGCTGCTGCTGCTACTGCCCGCGTCCCCTCTGCCCGAGTCGGGTGTCGAGGCTGGTCCCGCTACCTTTGGTGGTTGTCGGGGAGCTAGCAGAGCGCTAGCGGAAGTTAGCAGAGAGCTAGCGGAAGTAAGCAGAGCGCTAGCAGGAGCGCCAGCTGGCTACAGCGGGGAGCTAACGGGGACACTGACCGAAGGTAGTCGCGGCTTGTAACCCGACTTTTACGGTAGTCTGTTTGTAGGTTCAATGATCATCATGTAAGCTTCTGCTTCTGAAAAAAACAATTGACACTTGGGAGGGAAGGAGCCTCACGTAATGTAGCTGAATGTGAGCAAAAAAAGAATATAAAAACCGGTTTATAAGTTGAGACGAACCAAAACCACAGTCATAATAAACATCCTCTGGGTGAGTGCGAGAAAGCTACAGATGGAAACTTTGACAAGTCTTCTCAGACCTATGAGTGAATCATTATTTCAATAAACAAAGCTCACCTGAAATAACTTTTTTGTTTTTTGGGGTGTGGTCGTCTAACTGAACAGAACCCAACCGATCAGTTAAACCGCACTACTGGGAGGACGTGACAACAAGCTGCCCGGCTGCAACGATAAGCGTTGCACAGAGAGCGTGTGTGTGATGATGTCATAGCTGTGAACACACCAGTGCAGTGTGTGTATTAGTCAGTGAATAAATGAGACAACTCCTCCAGACCCAAGTCAAGTTCCTGTGTTTTGTTTGCAAAAGCTTGGGAGGGTGTTAGCCCCGACGTTAGCAAAGACGTCTTCAGGAGACCTTTAAGGTGGATCAGCTGTTCTTGGATTTCTAATGCTTCTAACTGATGACATTAATCAGATTAATCAGTCCAAATCCGTCAGTTAACAGTTGATTAACATCCCTATCCGCCATGCTTTGTTGCTACATTAGCTACAGAAGATAAGCCCTACAGCCGGCCATCTCTCCAACTTTCTAATAGTTCAGCCTTTTAACAACATTTCTCTCTGCAATGAAGGCCCTCCATTACACGCATTGGTATACAGCTTTGAGGAATGAGACACTCAACATGTTGAATGATTTATTGGAATGTCTTAATGGTTCTGGTAGATGTTGTGGCCCCAGGTGTAATAGTTTGAAGGCAAGCCTGTGAAGACAAATACATGATTAGCTTAGCTATCTTTGCTCAAATGATTTAGAGCAAACTCATTTTAGTGAAGGGGCCTCATGCTGCCCATTTTGATCTTAAGTGGGCCAGACCAGTAAAATCACAGCATAATAACGCATACATAATGACAATATTTCTCTATGTTTAAATCATTGGTGAAGGTTTTTGGATGATAAACCCTATTTTAAGGTCTTTCTACAATAAACTAGAAACATAAAGGCCAAAAATTCAGACATCAGCCCACTGTTTATCTGCCTAGGCTCTCCTCTGCAGATTCCCTCGCTTTGTGACGACACTTTCATGACGGGATCCATTTTGAACAACTTGCAACACAATGCCTCGTGGTGCAAAATACAGTGAAATGTCCAAAAACGTTGTCCTCCATTTGCAGCTTGTACTTTCTCCCCGAATTTCGTCACAACGCCTGTTTTTCTCCCGATCATTGATGGTGCGCCGTCTGTAGTGGTGTCTGTCATGGTATCAACTCAAGGAACTCCTCGGTGACGCCAAAGTCTCATCAACACCACGAATGAATACGGCCAGTTGAGCAACATCTTTAGTAATGTCAGTGCTCTCATCCATTGCAAATGAAAATGCTACAAATGACTTTCCTTATGCTTCTTTTGGCTCCAAATCTCCTGAAAGATCAGAAATCCTATCCGTCACAGTATTCCTTGTTAGACTAATGTTGGCAAAAGCCCGTCACTTTAAAAAACTGTTTATTTGTGCAGTCAAATAAGATGTAATGTGTAGTGACTTCAAGTCACTTCTCTCTGTTGTGTCTCCTCTCCAGGGTGTTCAGTCTAAAAGAGTCCCCAAGGTCCCTGAGCTTCAATTTATGATTCCGGGAGATACCGTGTGTTAATTTGTAAAGTTGAATTCCCTGTTTCGTCTTCATATGATCTTTACGTTGACGTGTAACACCAATAGAGATCATGCAGATGATTGGCATGAGGGGATAGGAATGTATTGCTTGTAGTAACTGTGTTGTCCGGGGAGGGGTGGAATCACCTGTACTATGGTGGCGTTGAGGTCCTCGTCCATGGCAGGCTGTGTAAGGCTGCCCATTCAATACGGCGAGGTTGCTGTCGGGACGATGACGGTCATGTTGGTCATAATTGTTGGTGAAATAAACACCAAGCATTGTAAAGCATCTTACTTCCAAAATCAAGCTGCAACAAGGCCACTCTCCTTATCTCTAATAGTTTAGCCTTTTCGCAACAATTATCTCCTTCTCTCTAATAGTTTAACCTTTTAGCAAAAAGTATTTCCTACTCTCTGATAGTTTAGCCTTTTAGCAGCACTTCTCTCTGATAGTTTAGCCTTTTAGCAGCACTTCTCTCTGATAGTTTAGCCTTCTCATTGAGCTCAGCTCACCGCTGTGGAGCAGCCATTACATCTAAGGAGGTTAGGAGAGGCCAAGCTACATTTTTTTGCAACATTTCTCTCCATCTCTCAAATAGTTTAGTCTATGAGTAACATTTCTCTCCATCTGATCACTCTACTTTGTGGCTCACCGCTGCGGTGCAGCAGCCATGGCAGCTGAGGGGGTTAACAGCAGGCTAAGCTACACTGTTAGCAACGTTTCTCTCCATCTCGGGAACACTTTGTCGATAGTGTAGCTCGATAGAGCCTTGAATCACAGTTTATCTTCTCAAAAGTATGCAATATCAATTCTGGTTCCCAACAACACAGCAAGATGACATTTTTGGATGTGAAACTTGTGACGTAATCTTGAGGTCGGCTGTAAAACGGTCTGTAGAATTGTCTGTAGAATTGTCTGTTTTTCTCTCAGAAACCACTGTGGAACTGCAAATGCTCTGAAAACCAATTACACAAAACATATATTAGATATAACTGCACATTTATGTTGGTATTGAGGCATTACGGGGGTTTTGCTGAACATTGGAGGTGGCTACAGTAAATGAAAAACCACTCACAGCACAAAAACCAATATGGAGCACTCAGGTGAAGCCCTCATCACAAAGCATGACAATTAGGGAGGAAGGAAACATTGTGATATCAGACATGATCAATATGTCTGGTAATGTGGATTGTCAGGACGGATTATGATGAATGGAGGTGTAATGGAAGTAATGCTGTTTGTAATAATGGCTGGAAATATGATTGCCCGTCTGAGCGGGACGTCTTTGTGGGAGCTGTGGGAGCTGTGGGAGCTGCTATGCTACGACATGGGCGAGCAAAGCTGCAGGAATGGAAAATGCAGAAGGCTGTGGTAACACAACAACAAGAAAAAAATGTACCCACAGCTTCCCTGAAAACAGAAATGGAAGTTGCTCATGATTTGAGGGCTGCTGCGGTTTCTCCAACAATTCTCTGGCCGTAATCTCCACTGGCAGCGTGCTGAAAACATTCAGTTAGACTCCAACAGCCAACAGCATTGTCTGGTCTTTATCAGCGGTCTGAGGACGGCCGCTGTACTTGGACCAATTCTCTCGTACTCATCTTATATTCAGCCCGAGGTTGTATGACATTCCTCGGGGGGCTGTGCCTGACATTTGGAGGTAGACTCTCATAGAAGGAGTAATAATGTCACAGGGGCTGTGGGTGTATTTTTGGTCTGGAAAACACAGAGAAACAGCAGACAGGCAGACATTGTCTAATGTGGAGAATGATTTAATCGACAGAGACAGATAGAAATAACCTCAGAGAATATTGAGTTTTCAGGTTTTCTTTAACCGCAAACGACAGTCCGCATATTACAATGAAGAAATCATCTGAGGAATGTGCACACAAGTCATTATAAAAAGAAAGCCTGCTGCTGTTGTGCCTGAGAAGACATTCAGAACATCTTTGGAGCACACTATTAAGAGGAAGTCTTACAAATACTTATACTGCAAGCCATGAGATAAATCACCTCATTGCTTGTTGTGACACCAACCCATCTTAAAACGTGAGACTAGTTTTAAAGGACGACTTCATTGAAGTATCCATGGGTTAGCATGTAGTGGGGGATTGTTTCACAGCCAACCGATACCAGAAAGGTATCGCAGTGCCATGAAACACGGTGAGAAACACACTTTCATTAGTACTGCTACTCCAACCTCTTGAGCCCAAGAAAAATGTACCGTAAAAGTCGGGTTACTTCCCCGCTACTACCTTCGGTCAGTGTCCCCGTTAGCTCCCTGCTGTAGCCAGCTGGGGCTCCTGCTAGCGCTCAGTTACTTCCCCGCTAACTTCCGCTAACTTCCGCTAGCTCCCCTAAAACCACCAAAGGTAGTGGGACCAGGCCCAACACCAGACTTGGGCAGAGGGGACGCGGGCAGTAGCAGCAGCAGCGCTAGCTAGCGCTGCTCCTAGTTTGCTACAGCGGCAGGTAGGAGCGGCTTGTAACCCGACTTTTACGGTATATGTTTATTTACAAACCGTGATCAACAAGCAATAATCCATAATCAATATAATGATGTTACCTACCAGAATAAACAGCAGAGCCTGGGCTACAAGAATATGTAAGCCACTTGTACATGCTCCAAACAAAACTAAATTAATTACCAAGTATCAATATTAATATCTCGCAAAAAGTCCGATCACTCGGCAGCTTTGTGCCTCGTGTTGTTGTCATGCTAGAGACAAATGAAATATGACTGTATTTTAATAAGCCGTTCCTGTGAGTAGCGCTGAGGTGCGTCAGCGTGTCTGTGCTGCAGGACGCCATCGGGATCCAGCGGTTTGAACTTTACAGGAGTCCAAAAATAACCAGTTATAAACTGTGGGTCCAGGGATTTAGATAGAATTAACAAGAAGGATGCAGTCAACAAATGGAGTTGAAAAGAAGATTAAAGCAGGCCATGAAACGCTGCACAGTCCTGTTTCGAGCTGGTGTCTGTCGACCGCCTTTCAAAAAACAAGAATATATTATTGGAATATAAGCAATAAAATTAGATTCGCCATCTCTCCTGAATCTGTCCCAAGCATCTCCTGTGATCCAGCAAACACATAATCCACCTAAGAGCTTGTGTTTGAGTGTTTTATCATGATCCTCAGTCATGGACAGAAAGGAAAAGCAGAGAGTGAGTGACAAACGCTTTGCACAGTACTTTCTTCTATTCTTCCCAAAGTGATTTAATGTGCATTTCCATCCACTACTGTTCTGCTAAAACAAGGAGCTGAGCAAAGTGTGATAATGAAACATTCCTGTGTAAAGTCAGGGAACGTTACAGTCTCCTCACTCACTCCTGTTTCCATTTCCCTTGTCACATTTAGTTTTGATTGATGCAGTAGATCAAGTTATTTGGTGACATGTGCACAACCATCCCAGTGAAGCAGTCACTGGCAATGGAAGTCTAATGCCGTGTTCACACCAAAACAGTTGCAGTCCAGCAGTTTCATTCAGTAACGGCGGTGATGCCGGGCGGAGCTTCTCAACGCTGATTGGCTTTCGCAACTCCGCGTCATGCAAATTATTCGCTGGAGTTGAAATATTTGAACGCCAGCGAAAAAGCGAAAAAGCGAAAAAGCGGAGTTGCGACGCCGTTTCGCTTTTTCGCAACCTAACGCGGCTGTGCATTGACTTAACATGTAATCTGGACGCGCAAATATTTCGCAACTGTTTTGGTGTGAACACGGCATAAGCCTCCTTCTAACGGTGCTCATACGGAATTTAGAATAAAATACATTACACACACTCAAATCTAAAATTCTGATTAGAATGTTTGTATTAATGCAAATACACAAACGCACACAGTAAGCATAGAAACCATAGACGTACAGAAGAAGTGGACGTAGTGTGCTCTGCTGTTTTGAAGCCTTGAGTTCAAAGATTTGTCCGTTGAAATCTTGTATTTTTGCAACCAGTTAATGGAAAGATCCATGCAGCTTTAACACATGAAGCATAGACTTCTATACAACCAGAGGAGTCACCTCCTGGTGGTGAGGAGAGAATGCAGCTTTGACACATGAAGCATAGACTTCTATACAACCAGAGGAGTCGCCTCCTGGTGGTCAGGAGAGAGAATGCAGCTTTAACACATGAAGCATATACTTCTATACAACCAGAGGAGTCGCCTCCTGGTGGTCAGGAGAGAGAATGCAGCTTTAACACATGAAGCATAGACTTCTATACAACATATGAGTCGCCTACTGGTGGCCAATAGAGAGAATGCAGCTTTAACACATGAAGCATATACTTCTAAACAACCAAAGGAGTCGCACCTGGTGGTCAGGAGAGAGAATGCAGCATGAACATGTGAAGCATATACTTCTATACAACCAGAGGAGTCACCTCTTGGTGGTCAGGAGAGAGAATGCAGCTTTGACACATGAAGCATATATTTCTAAACAAACAGAGGAGTCGCCCCCTGATGGTCAGTAGAGAGAATGCAGCTTTAACACATGAAGCATATACTTCTATACAACCAGAGGAGTCGCCCCTGGTGGTCAGGAGAGAGAATGCAGCTTTAGCACATGAAGCATATACTTCTATACAACCAGAGGAGTCGGCCCCTGGTGGTCAGGAGAGAGAATGCAGCTTTAACACATGAAGCATATACTTCTATACAACCAGAGGAGTCGCCTCCTGGTGGTCAGGAGAGAGAATGCAGCTTTAACACATGAAGCATAGACTTCTATACAACATATGAGTCGCCTACTGAGAATGCAGCTTTAACACATGAAGCATATACTTCTAAACAACCAAAGGAGTCGCACCTGGTGGTCAGGAGAGAGAATGCAGCATGAACATGTGAAGCATATACTTCTATACAACCAGAGGAGTCACCTCCTGGTGGTCAGGAGAGAGAATGCAGCTTTAACACATGAAGCATATACTTCTATACAACCAGAGGAGTCAGCCCCTGGTGGTCAGGAGAGAGAATGCAGGTTTAACACCCTTTTCAGAACCAGAAGGTTGCCACCTGATGGAGACAACATAATCAACAGCTTGACCTATAATTCACTTCATATCTGTAATATCTATTTAGATGGACAGTTTAATAAATATATAAGGATTATTGCAGGAAGCCATTACAACTGTTCACAGTCCAAGATGTCTCCAGGTGTCGTCCACCAGTACGGCGCAGAAGACATGATTCATCTCAATATGAGGCGATTGTGTCCTCTCAGCAAGTAGAGAGAGAGACAATCCTGAACAGAAAAGGTTTCATTTTAGTGTTGAAACAAGAGAAGAAGTCCTAACTTGGGGAAAACCCACAAAGTACTCGCAGAAAGTAGATTTTCACATGAGACTCAAAGCTGTAAAGGTGCACCACGGTCCCTCACTGCTGAAACCATAGGAACAGGCAACACGACCAACACTCAATACCTTCATGCTCCGTCGGACCAGATTTATTTCTCACCGCTGCATTCTCCCTCATAAGTAACAGCAAGACTGTCGCAAAGCAGTGCACTACAGTAGCAGTGTGTGCAGCGTCTGCTGCCTGTGTGGGTGTTCCTGTGCACATACTGTACAGGTACTGTGTACGGCTGTTTCTGCAGGCTTGTGTGCACAAAGTGTGACGGATAAAAATCTGCACATGTTGCTGTCAGTGGCGATTGATGGATGGGGTGGAACATCGTTTATTGACACAACACCTTCATGTTTCACAAGGCCATCAGTCATACAGAATGCCCATCTGCTGCTGTAGGCATGACCGGTAATTCATACACACACACACACACACACACACACACACACAGAGCTGCTGCATGTTTTCATACATTTCCTCCCAGTAGTCATGACCTTCACTCGGCGGCCCATTCACACTGAGAAGAGGCAGCCTCCCACAATAGAGGCCTTTGGGCTGGAAAGAATACTCATAGGTATTTCAAAAGGACACTTACGTGAACGCCACCATATCATTCTGGCCAGACCTTAAAATGCCAAGATGATGTCCTGACAAAAAGAATCATTTCTGGAACACTGAGTGAGGCCGTTGATTCTCTCGTGGCCTTTCCATGCAACCTTCTTTTCCTTTAGATCAACATTGTTGTACCACCCATGGTTCAAATCACTATGTATGAAGTAAAAGAGGTTGCTCGTGTCGTGACAAAGAGTCACTGTAGAGTCACAGTGGTGGGCCGTCAGGGCCTCCTAAGCCTTCTCTGATGGCCTAAACAGTATCACAGAGTTCTATCTATTATATCATTTTATTGTTTTTCACAAATACACTACATGTATTGTAATAATTTTTCCCTATTAGCTTATTTTCTCATTGCACACACAGGGATCGAGACTGTGACTCAGACCACTGAACACGCAGGTAGAAAATCCACGGCCATTCAAACATTGTAATGCAACATTGTAAGCATTGCTGCCGGCTTTGATGTGAAACATGCTGTTTTTGGAGTTCTATATTTGTCACGCCTCCGGTGTGTAGAGGTCTTTAAACTATGAAGTGCATTAATACTGGAATATGACATAAACTAAACCTGCAGTTTAGTCCTGCAATCCTGCAGTGCATTACACGTGTGCAGTAATCTATAAGATCAGGTTTTCAAACGGCACAGTGCCTATGGCACTTTACACTGCTCGAGTTAGCTTAGCAGCTAGCAAACGTTAGGTAGTTATTACTTTTCCTTCCTCATATTTTCTCTCTTAGTTTAAGTAATTGTGTCCCCGACAGCCTGCATGCATGTTTTTAAGGCCGATATTACTGAAACAGAGCAGCTAATATTGGCAGCAAAGCAACAAGTCAGCGGCCTGCTGAGTGCTGTCTGTCAGCGCTGCACTCAGTGCGTTTAAGAGAGGAGAGAGAGAAAAGAGACAATAAATGGCTGCAAAACGCAGGAAAGACTCAAGCTGAGATGAAATGAAAGCCCTGTTATGTTACTCGTCTTATTTCCACACCTCGAGTAAATAGATAACTGTTTGATGACGGATACACATCTGAATATATTCAGATATGTATCACAGATGGCTGAGTCAACAAGCAAATGCGCATATTTTAGATTCTGGAAGCTTTGAATTTTACAATTTTTGCTTTCAAAAGCGGCTGACAGGAAAACTCTTTTCATTGGGCTTGACAGAAAAAGACTATTTCTGTAAGAATTCAAGGTTACACTGAGTGAGTAATTGAAATACGAATGGTCACTTTTGTGGGCGAAGTATTCCTGGAAAAGATTGATGGATTATTAAAATAGTGTCACACAATGTCTTTTTGTGTGATCAGCTAATTGAAGAGCGGTCATATCATGATATTGCATGAACGCCCTTTTCACGCCCAACTTCACATACACGACTCCGCTGGTCTAATAGTTAGATCCAGAAACCTAAAGTTCTCTAGCTAGCTTCTAATAAATCAAAAGACCTGATAGAAAAATTAATGTCAGGACACACTTCAAATGTGCTCGGGTACATATTTTTTTCTATTCGATGCTAAGGAGGCCTGAGCAATCATTTCCTTTCCCATTTTTCACAAACGTACTTCAATAGGGAAAGATAAGATCAGTCATAACCTTCCTCTCTGTACAGCTGTGCTCATATTATTTTCCTTGGCTCCCTACAACCTCTGCATCTCGCCTTTCTGCGAATGAAATACAGGCTCAAAAAACCCTTTCATCAGTTGCACACAAATCTATCAGAGAACATGTGCAGGAATGAGGCCTTGCAGCCTTGCATCCTGACCCAGAACCCAACTCCTATCGGCCTGAGTCACTTATGTACTGCACATCACAGGATCCAGATAAAAAATGGGCCACGTTTAGGTTTTTACAGCAGCCGGGTTGTCTCGTCTCACCCTCCCTTATTCTCAACATCTTGCCCTGATGATCTGGATATCATGTGCTCGGGACAGATGCTCCGGCAACATGATGGACGGCGTTCCTCTGCCTGCGCTGCTCCGCGGCCCTGCAGGAGGGGAAAAAAGAGGCACGAGGCGAGGAAGGAAAGGAGGCGGGGGAGCGAGGGGGAGTGGTGAGAGCTGTCGTGTTTTCCCAGCCAGGGAGTGTCGCCTTCCTCGGCTGTGACACGTCCTCCTCTCCTCGGCTGTGACACGTCCTCCTCTCCTCGGCTGTGACACGTCCTCCTCTCCTCGCCGCGGTGTCCTCATTAACGGCTAATGTGAGGCTGGCGGCACAGGGGGGGCCCCGGCGCTGCCTGGGGATCTCGAGGGAGTAATGATGGGGGCCAGTGGCCAAGGGCCCCAGGAGGGAGGTTTGTTGGTGGTGATTCCCTCCTACTTGTGTAGAGGCCACACGGGTCAACCTCACGCACTCAGACAGCTGCAGCGCTCCACTCTGTGTTTGCCCTTGGGAGAGAAATGGGAAGAGAGAAGCAAACAGCGGGGAGTGTTTGCCCAGGCGCACACCGCACCCCATCCATCTCATGCTCCACCTCCCTCTGCCTCTCTCTCCCTACTTGCTGAGAGGACACAATCATTTCTCCCTCTCCTCCTTCTCCCTCGGTCCTCCCCTCCATCCCCCCGGGTGTATTGGTCTGGTCTCGGTTCAGCGCAGATTATAATCCTTTAACGCCTCTAAATGATCCAGAGGTTGAGTGCTCCTCCTGGATGCCAATGGGACCTGCTGGGCTCGCACCTGCTGGAGCGGGTTAAGATAAATGCCAGCGGCCAGTCGGGCATCTGGCCCCCGCATTAATATTTAACAGGCCGACTCTCATCTCCTCCGCGCTGAAGGTGCGAAGGTGCCAAACCCCAAAGACATATCGCAGCTTAATATGGATTTGTGCAAACCGGGGAAATGGAAGAGCGGTGATAACATAGCGAGATCCAGGCTGCATGCTAAGTTTGTGGCTGCCCACACGTACTAAGGTGAACTTTATTTTCGGTGGAGCAGACCTGCATGTGTGGCTCTCGGGGCAATTATTCCAGCATAATGTGGGTTTAAGTTGAGCTGCCTCGAAATTTGAGATCAATGCTGTTCGTGTCGGGCTTTTCGAAGAGATCCTCGGGTTTCTTTTCATTAGCTCGTCGACAACAAATGCAGAATATCCCACCTCTGCCTGTGCCGTCGGGGATTCAAAAACTACAATCTCGGCTTGTGAAAGTCAGTCTCCTAAGAATTACAAAGCAGCTGCATGTACCAGCACAACGTGGACCTCCTCGAGGATCCATTCTGACAGTTCCAACGTAACCCAGGTCAGCTTGTCTCTGATGCTGGATGCAACTAATTGCCTCTAGAGCCCAGACATGTGTTCATCTCTCTAACATGGTGAGGAAGGGTTAAATGGTTCACATAGTTTCCTCAGAAGATCCCTGAGAAACAGCTGTAAGGATCAGGTGCTGTTGACCTGTAAACTTAACCCCGGTTAAGTTATGAATGCAGCTTAACCACAGGAAGGGACTTGTTCCTTCTGTTATACCCAATTACATCTGAGATGTGCTCCACTCATGACACACGGTTGTGTAACTGGAGCCGTGGATTTAAAGGCATGCTTGCAACATTCGTCAGCCTCGTTATGACTATTGAAAAGATTTTGTTGTGGTTAATGGGAGGTATCAGAAGTGTCGTAAGGATAAAAAACAGAAATCTTCTCATTCAACATCAACCATCTGCTCATTAGCATGTGCACAAGCTGAATAGAAAGTGAGCAACAGACTGCTGTACCTGCATGAACATGACGTAGAATACAAATAATGTGTAAAACCCTAATAAAGCATTGCATGTGTTATGCTGTTCGTTCTGTTCACACCTATTGCACTTCTGTCCATTTTGTTCTGCCACATGAAATACGTCAGTAAATACCCCCCTGGTGGGTTTTTGAAGCTTTTACGTGTCTTAAAAAAGACTAAAAGTGTCTAAATGAGACCACTAAAGGGCATCACGCCTTCACAGCCTCACCGTTTATGGCCACACTCTGTGTTCGTTTAACACAAACCTTTTATTATCTTGCTGAACCAAACATATACGCATCATAAACTTGTGTTTTCCACAGACCTTATTTTTTTTTGCAATTTTCCAAATTCCAATAGAAAAAAATACCATTGTCCTTTTGGTCCAGGATGCAATGCGAACTTTCAGGGTTCTCTAACAAAAATACACCACTCGATTCACACTGTTGTTCTTACTTACAGATGGCATGGTGGGACTACATGGACACACACACACTAGACGGCAACGCTGTTGCTCTATAGTTCACACTACCATGAGTGAGCGGATTGGTCTTTCCCAGGATGACGAAGGCCTCTGATTGGCTTACGGTGATATTTCCCCCCTAACCCTAAAAAATCTCACTCTCATGCATAATCCTAACCGACCCAACCAACAGAGGCAATCACAGAAAACGCAATCTTTTGTACGCAACTTCCTACAAATCTGTTTCTCGTTCGTTAGCTAGCTACAATGGTGAAGCTACACATATAAATGGATGTAGCTCTTACCGTCCAGCAGCACTTTACGTTTTGTACTTATTAGCACATCATAACCTGAGCATGCTAACAAGCTAAACTAAGATAGTAATGGTTATTATTGTACCTGCAAAACGTCAGCCTTGTAGACTTGTCACCGTGAGCATGCTAGCATTTAGCTCACAGCACCTCTGGGCCTAATTACAACCACGGTTCAATTTTCTGCTACATGTTGGACTGTTCTGGGGCCGCGTTGGCCAACTGTGTTGATTTCATCCTTCGGTTTGTTTTGTTGTTTTGTGCATCCATAAATAAATCAAAACAAATCAAAAGTGCAACAGCCATGCTATGCTGTTTGCCACAATAGCTGCAGGCTTTCAGTTTCCTTTTGGTGTGCAAGATGATTCCTGCTACACTGAGGTTGTTCTTGCTCTCCACAGCAGTGATGATGAGTAAAATGTTATCATTATGGCAGAAAAATGAGAAACCCGCTATTTTTTTTTTTATAATGTCTTCACGTGCACCTCCTCAGCTGTCAAAGACAAGAAGATGTCAACCTGATAACATTTGATGTGTCTTTGCTTCGGGGATGTGTGAGCAGCGTGATGTCACATGATAGCCGCTATCAGCTCAACCCCGGATAGATTAAGGAGTTCACGTGGCAGCAGGCTGGAAGCGGACGCATCAGACAAGCAGCGTGAGTTAGAAGTGACATCATCGCTACGGGGATCAGAGCAGGAACACCCAGCCCAAAGCCATTTTCACACCCAGCTTTTTGTTTGTCGCCGTGCATTACCTTAGCCTGAGAACTGAAGGGAATCAAAACAACAAAAAGAGCAAAACAACACTAAATAAATTGCTGCTTTTTAAGCTGCACAGCCACCATCAAAACAGGTTAGTATCATTTTCTTGGGTGCTCATAGTTTGACGAATTCAAATACGAGATCAGTCTTCTGTATACACATTTAGCTTTCTTTCCGCACATCTAGGCCAGGACCAGAGAGGGCACATTTAGTGTTTTTCTTTTGTCAAAGTCGAGCCGATAGCGGAGGCCTCAGGGGCGCCTTTTAGTGCCGCACCACAGTTCGGTGGCCTTTCAACGCGACGGCGATATCAGCTCATTGGGCAGCGGCCTCCGAGGCGGCCTCATAGATCGAGATCGCTCTGAATTATTAATATTCGTCCTCGACAAAAGGGGACGGGCGGGGCGGGTCTCCCCGCTCGTCAACACGGCCGAGCATCCGGACTGTCACCGAGCCAGAGCCAACAGTCGGAGTCCAGCTGCGCTCGCCCACCAGACACACGCAGGAATCAGGCAAACACACACGGATGACCTTCCGTACCTAAATACGGACCGTGACGAAGGCGAGCGCAGACAAAAACACACACAGACGCACACAGCGTTCTTCGGAGGGAGGCGGGGCCGCGTGGGCTCCCATCTGTGCACACAGATCCATTTCCTCCGAGCTGTGCAACCGATCCACAGACCAACCGTGGAGGACGATTCAAACGGCAGGAGCAGGAAATCGTCTCCGCGGTGGGTTTATGTGCTCTCATGTCGCGGCTTCCTGCCGAATTAATCAGAGAGCGTAGGGATGATCATCAACAGCGCTCCATTTGATTTAGAGCAGACGCTCGTCGGCTTCTCTGTCTGTTTATTCACTATTTCCTTTAGCTTTTAAACTGCCAGTGCAGACATGACATGCATATAAGGAGCATTGTCTCTTTGCTCCGCATGTCTCTCTGCTTGTTTCACTGAGGTTCTCATCACCTTCAATCTCTTTCAGGTGGTTTATTTCTCTCTTCCCATTGAGGCCTTTACAAGTATAACTAGTGTAAGAGCAACCTCTGTGGCATGTGTTCCAATCCCAGAACATGGATATACCGTAAAAGTTGGGTAACACGCCGCAGCTACTTTCGGTCAGTGTCCACGTTAGCTCCCCGCTGTAGCCAGCTGGCGCTCATGCTAGTTCCCCCGCTAACTTCCGATAGCTCCCTGACAAACACTGAAGGTAGCAGGACCAGCCCCGACTCGACACCCGACTTGGGCAGAGGGGAGTAGCAGCAGCAGCGGGGAGCTAGTAGCAGCGCTAGCTAGCGCTGCTCCTAGCTTGCTACAGCAGGACATCGACCGGAGGTAGGAGCGGCTTGTAACACAACTTTTACGGTACTGTATATTCTTCTACATAGCATGTGTGTGTGTGTGTGTGTGTGTGTGTGTGTGTGTGTGTGTGTGTGTGTGTGTGTGTGAGTGTGTGTGTGTGTGTGTGTGTGTGTGCACACACATGCACATGCTTAGGATTCATGACTATTTCAGTCCTCAAACTGGAGAATTTACTCATACTGGAACTTGTCCACTTCAAATATGACTATATGATTTATTTTGAGTCATACCGCACGGCTGCTGGAAATATTGGACAGCGCACTGGGAGCTGTGGGAATGTGATCGCTGTCGAGGTTGACAGGCAGCTGACGTGTGTGTGTATCATTGTGTGTGTGTATGTGTGTGTGTGCGTGGGTTGGCTGACATCAATGGGAGGATGAAGGTGCGGCAGTGAGAGTTGAGCAGTTCCCCGGGCAGGATGTGTCCCGACGGAGGAGGTCAAAACTTTTCTCTTATTTTATTGTTCGTCTGTCTTTCATTGTGATTGCACAAGCAGATGGGAGCTGACATCCTAATATCAACAGGAAACACTCTCGGTTTATCCTCTGCAGGGATATGACATCAACGGGCCACAAGAAAACCCCCGCTCCATCTCTCCCGGGACAAA
The DNA here is from genome assembly GCF_910589615.1 of Taurulus bubalis. Lineage (NCBI taxonomy): Eukaryota > Metazoa > Chordata > Actinopteri > Perciformes > Cottidae > Taurulus > Taurulus bubalis. Next base: position 3,723,190 of record NC_136591.1, read on the forward strand.
GGGATGCAAATGAAGCCTGTCACTAACCTGCACAGATCTGGATATACAATAGACTTAATTCAGCAAGCATCCTTGGACACAAGCCAGAAATTCACATTTCTCATTCATCTAGAAGAATCATGTGTAAATGTGCCGTTCAGGCATTTTGTCTTTTTTTTACGAGCGATTGTTTAGATGATGATCGAGTGTCGAGACAATTCCAGCCCGATTTGAGTTGTTGCTCATTTCCTGCATTCCTTAGCTGTTGCACGTCACTGCACATTGTTTTGCATTGAGTCTATCATGTTTCAGGGTTCATGTAGTGTCATCCTAAAACATGGTTGCACAAGGAAATTACATTTGTAGTCTCATTTTGCTACGTAGGAAACCCCCCAAACCCAAAAACAACCCATATGATATGTGGAGGCGGAGTTAAGGAGAGGAAAGAAGCTGCTCTGAAGTCTGCTGGTTCTTCAGACGTGTGAGGACCACTCAGGTTGTTGGTGATGCTGATTCTCAGGAAGCTACAGCTGCTACTAGCTCCTCTTCAGATCCTTTGATGTAGACAACAATTTGCCATTTTCTGATGTTTTTGTGTTTCATACAGTGCTCTGAACAGAGCTGTGAAAATACTTCCCAATACAGGCAGCAATTTGACTCTGTAAAATCTATTTTTGATTTCTGTTTTCACTTGATGGACGAGGCAGGTTGTAATCTAACCACGGAGCCCGGATTCCTGAAAGCATTCATGGAACAGCTTTCAAAATGTCGTATGCGCCTTCAAAATAGAGAAATACCAAACTCTGTGCATGCGTGTTAAATATTAAAAGTGGTGATTTTTTTCTTTTTTCTTATCGTGATCAAATTCAATGAAACCATCAAAACCAACAATGCATTGATTCCAGTATTGTCAGTGCATCAAAAGCCTGCAACCCACTCCTCATAAAACATGTTGGCATTGTACCTTGGAGGATTGAATGCACGACTTCTACTGCTTTTACATCGAGGAATTACTGCTTTTACTGAAGAAAAGGATCTGACAGCGAACAGCAAGAGGCTCTTGACTGTACCTGAAACACATCTGCTCTTAATGTGGCATTCATAATTCATAATCAGAGATGATCTCACAAAGTGGTGATGCCTGCCAGAAGGTGACGCTCATTTCATGTCATTATCGCCTGCATGTTGTCTCATCAGGCCCCGCCCCTCCATGAAGCCCGTTATGCGAGTAGTTTACATGCAAAGTCAATGCACAGACGTGAATGATGCGAATTTCCGCTGGGCGGCACAAATGTCCATTAGTCACTAGTTTTTTGTTTATTCTGCGTGAATAACGGCGTGAAAACCAAAATCGAAAATAGATGGCGCATTGCGAAAAATTCCCCTCATTCGCACGAGTGGAAATATTTGAACTCAGGCAAAAAATGTGCATGCCGTAAGCCAATCAGCGTTGAGAAGCTCCGCCCGTCATCACTCGTCCTGCTGTTGCTAAATCAAACTGCTGCTGGTCCTGAAGTAGCGCTGGTAGCGTCTTCATTCAGACGCTGTTGTGGGACTACGGGTAATATTATGAACCCAGACACCATGGAGTTTGATGTTCCCACGTATGTGGAGTTTACACAACAAGCATAGAGCAGAACTAGTGGTTATTTCCATGGTGGATGGCGGAAACGGTAACTGTTTTTAAGAGATAAGCCACGCCCCCTTCCAGGCACGAATGAAACGAATGACGAGGAATTAACTACATATACCGTAAAAGTCGGGTTACAAGCCGCTCTTACTTCCGGTCAGTGTCCCGCTGTAGCAAGCTAGGAGCAGAAGGTACCGGCAGAGAGGACTCGGGCAGTAGCAGCAGCAGCGGGGAGCTAGCAGCAGCGCTAGCAGCAGGAGAGGGGAGCTAGCGCTGCTGCTAGCTCCCCGCTGCTGCTAGCTCCCCGCTGCTGCTGCTACTGCTACTGCCCGCGTCCCCCCTGCCCAAGTCGGGTGTTGAACCGGGGCTGGTCCCGCTACCTTCGGTGCTTGTCGGGAAGCTAGCGGAAGTTAGCAGGGAACTAGCATGAGCACCAGCTGGCCAAGCGGGGAGCAAACGGGCACACTGACTGAGGTAGTAGCGGCGTGTAACCCAACTTTTACGGTAGTCGAGCATTACTGTCTCTCTGAGAGGCACGAGCTGCTTCTACATATGACAGCATGTTTTCCCCCAGCAGCTCCGGTGCGTCTGCGTCCAGGTGAGGACGCCGAGGCGTCTCCAGAAGTGACTGGAGCGTCCTGAGGATGTCAGCGGAGGGAGAGGCAGCGTGTTCAGCATGGCTGCTGCCGCCGACTCTCCCGGGACAGCTTTAATGCCTCCACCTGCCATGCGGCAATATGCTCTGCACTCAGCAGTCATTCAATCACAGGTCCCGGCACGCCAGATGGTATCACCTATGATAAGGCTGATGCACTGCCTGGCGCAGCAGAAAGTTTGCAGCCCCGAGTTGACTCGCAAACAAACTTCAAGCCCCATTTCCAAGCTGGAGTGAAGGTCTCACCGTGCTCCTGCACAGTTTCCTTTTCTTTTATTGCCGTTGTTTTGCGAGCCGGGACTCGTGTGTGTGTTGGTTTCAAGTGGCGCCAAAGCAACAGCAAGATTCCTATTATGTCAGCGTGCAGCTCCTGAACGCAGCCGCGCTGAACAGATGCCCATGTGGAGCCGTGGGCGGGAGAGAAGTGAGTGAAGTGAGGCGCCGCGTTCTCTCCTGCAGGTTAATTGCGCTGATTTGAGTGAAGGGAGGAAGGGGAAACGATTTTTTTTGGCGGCGCACGACAGCTCGCAACCCTTTTTTATGACGACTATATTTTCCAGAACATTAATTCAGTAGATTTTCAGTTTTACAGTATGACGTGGAAGCGGAGACGGTACAGTGTGCTGGCCTGTGTGGAAGTCATTTGCTAATGAGCGCTCGTAAATAACCCGGATGGTAAGGACCAAAGTGATTTTGGCTGTGGATACATTTACATAGCTCGCTGGTTGGAATTTAATTTAATTTTTTTTCCTCTCACAAAATCCGTTGACTTCTACTGCAGCCTGTGTGTTTATATTATTAGTTTTTGGAGGTAAAATATCATCATGTCCTGTGGTGATAACGTAGAAGCTGAATGGATAAGTGGTCGCAATGCATGCTGGTACTACCTGGAACAGCGTATTTACAGTGCATTGTATTTACAGTGTATTTACAGTGTATTTACAGCGTATTTACAGTGTATTTATAACGTATTTACAGTGTATTTATCGCGTATTTATAGTGCATTTATAGCGTATTTCGTATTTACAGTGTATTTACAGCATATTTACAGCGTATTTACAAAGTATTTAGAGTGTATTTACAATGTATTTACAGCGTATTTACAGCATATTTTGTATTTACAGTGTATTTGCAGCGTATTTACATAGTATTTAAAGTGTATTTACAGCGTATTTACAGCATATTTTGTATTCACAGTGTATTTACAGCATATTTACAGTGTATTTACAGCGTATTGTATTTACAGCATATTGTATTTACAGCGTATTGTATATACAGCGTATTTACATAGTATTTAAAGTGTATTTACAGCGTATTTACAGCATATTTTGTATTTACAGTGTATTTACAGCATATTTACAGTGTATTTACAGTGTATTTACAGCGTATTGTATTTACAGCATATTGTATTTACAGCGTATTGTATTTACAGCGTATTGTATATACAGCGTATTTACATAGTATTTAAAGTGTATTTACAGCGTATTTACAGCATATTTTGTATTTACAGTGTATTTACAGCATATTTACAGTGTATTTACAGTGTATTTACAGCGTATTGTATTTACAGCATATTGTATTTACAGCGTATTGTATTTACAGCGTATTGTATATACAGCGTATTTACATAGTATTTAAAGTGTCTTTACAGTGTATTTAAAGAGTATTTACAGTGTATTTGCAGCATATTTACAGTGTATTTACAGAGTATTTACAGCGTATTTAGTTTAGCGCTTGTCTCGCGGTGGGAACAGGAAAGCACAGCGGCGTTCTGTTTGTCTCTGCGTGTCTTTCAAACACTTATTTCCAAGGGACATCTCTGAAGGGCACGATAGACAAATGTTCTGGCTGGTATCTGTCGTGTGTAGCCTCCTCATCGACGAGGAAGAGAAGCTGTGAAAAACAAACAGCTTACACCGTGTCACCGCTGACAGTGATCCGTTGGCCCCCGCGGAGCCTCCGCAAAGCCAATTCTTTCCAGAAGAAAAAAGGGGCAATTTTAGAGACAGCCGGAGTCCAAACAGATCCCGGCGACGCTAAAGACACCTCGAAAATCCAATGTCAACACCATTACAGTCTTTTCATTTTATACATAATGCAGAAGTCATATTTCCTCTCCGCTGAACCGAGGCCAAGCACATATTTGAGATGTCCCGTCGCACACCTCGGGTCGTTCGGTATTCAAGGTTGAGCTGATTTCCTTTAGCGCCCGGGCTGGAAGCGCTTCAACGCCCGGCAGCTCCCAGTGAGCGGTCGGGGCTGCACCGGTCCTGTTGTGTTTGGCATCAAGGAGGCTTTGAAAATGGCGATCACCGGAAACGTAATCCCTCGAGAGGTAATTAAATTCACACATATGCAGACGTATTTACAAGGAGCTGCCCGAAGCACTGAAAGGTATCCATGACATAAGAACACTATAAATGGCTTGTTTTGGAGCACAACATCTCTCAATGATCCCCTGCTAGTCCTTGGTGACGTCAAGCGCCCGACTTTATTCCATTTTTGTTTCTACTAGCTCCAGAAATACTGACACAGGAAGCCACTGCTGGTTATATTTGGACACAAGCTCAACGTTCAGGTAGTCTTGTGGAAATCAGTTTGACAGTAAGAAGGAATGTTTCGCATCTTGTAGCTTTAATGGAGGATTTAAAGCGACAGTATCAGCTCTTTGCAATGAGGAAAACACAATCAAAGAAAGGAAAGGCATCGTACCATCTGAAGACAAGTTCTCACTCCCATCTCGCCTTAAGCTTCAAACGATGACGTCTTCAAAGTAGATTTCTGTTTTCACAGAGCACATGCATGGTGTTACGTAACTAGTTAAGTGTGGAAGTTAAGCAGAAAAACTACAGGACACTACTCTGAATGAATCCCGTTACGTGTGCATTACGGAGCAGGCTACTCCTCCCAAAACACTTCATGGTCAATACCTGACATTTTGTTCCTCTTACTGTGGTTATGTTCCCTTACATTGTCAATCGAGGGGAAATTGGTAGAACCATGCTTTGAGTGTAGTTTAATTTTGTAGTGCACTGGAATAACACCGTCACTGATACCGACACACATTATTGTGGGCAACTGTGGATCAGTGGTAGAGCAGGGTCAATCAGAGGATCGGTTGTTCGATTCCCGGCTCCGCTTGGGCACAACACTTAACCCCAAATTGCTCCTGTAACCATGCCTACAGTGTATGAATGTTAGGTGGAGCCTTGCATGGTAGCTCCTCCCATCAGTGTGTGAATGATGAATGGTCCGAGGAGGAGAAAAGCGCGATATAATTCATACATTTTCAGGTCACCGACATAGACAACACAAACCAGAGCGTTAAAACTGATCAATTTAAATCATTGGCTCCTTATCCACCTTTGACTGGTAGTCAACCACAGGGCATTTTTTCAATGTGTCCCGCCGTTTTCTTTGTTTGCAGCTCATCTTCTTCAGTTGTCCGTTCGTCCATTTGTGTTTGCAATATCTCAAGAACACCTTGAGGGAATATTTTTCTATTTTGGCATAGACTCAGATTCAGATTCTTCTCTTATTCTACCATTAAAGGTTTTTTTGGGGGGAGGTTTTTCTGATCCAAAGTGAGGTCCTGGGAGAGAAGTGTACAGATTGTAAAACCCTCTTTATAATTTTGGGCTACACAAAACAAATTGAATCGAATTGAAAAGGTCAAGGTCGCTGTGACCTCGTCTCCATCGTGTTCTCAAAAAACGCTGTATCAGAAACGCCTTGATCAAATCACTTCAAACACTGTAACCTCACATAACATATTGAAATAAGAACTCATGTGCTTATTCTAACAATGTCACAGAAATATGGAATAGAATAAAACGATGAAGTGGTGACCTCGTAGATTCAACAGGCCTGGTTGGTGGAGGCATTGAACAGCGAGACTATAATTCTAAATACTGTGGATTCATGAGGAGCTTCTCCTCCGCTGGCTTGTGTTTAGCTGGTTGGCATGCGTGTGTTACTTTGCAGTGCGTTAAGCTGTCAGGGCTACTGTAAATAGCAGATTTATGTGGAAGCACAGGCCTTCTAACGTCAACCGTATATAGAAACTGATTAATGTCAACACGGAAAAACGAGCTCAAATGACAAAACCGGTCGAGGCCCACCTTTTTTATTTTTATTTATCCTATCATGTTTCAAGGTCGGGACGTTACATCGAAGCAACTTGAGCGAAACCTATAAAAAATGCATCATGTCGCCCCTGTAGATATATACGCTGTGAGTGTGTAACCTTGTCAAAGTGACATACATGTGGCTGCATGATAATTCACACATGCCACAGCGCGTCGCATGCATGAACATGTTCCTCTCCCTGTGTGACATGCACACTCTCTGCCGACGAGGCCATGTGCCGGTGCTCACAGGCACACGTTTGGAAAGCAGGAAGAAGCCGGAAACTCCGACAGGAGGGAGGATTGCTATTGGACGTGCTGCAAGCAGCGGCTTATTATCTACGCCCAGACGTGGCTCCTCCCCCTGATGACCACGCCTGTTTTCCATGGTCTGCTTCGTCTCTCTCCCGTTCCCGCCGTTTCCGCGATGCCGCGCTTGCCTCCCTGCTCAGCGAGCCATATCACACTTTAAGTGCCATTTTAGCTTGATACTTGATCAGCCAAATATCAGTATGAGCTTTTTCATCTCATCCATAATTCACCTGCGGGGGAGTCGGCTATGAATAGAAGGCTCTCTGTGCTCACGGAAGAGGAGCGAGAGACAGCGAGGAGGGAGATGGCATGGCGTGGACATGGAACGGGCCCCGTGCCAACTGGAGTGCAGTGTATTTGGGTGCTATAAAGTAGGGATGTCAATCACAAGATTCTATTGGTTCTTTGGACAACGATATGATATTCGCTGGTATCACAAAGTTGATAATATGTCCAGTTAACACAATCTCTATACATGCACAAAATATATGATTTGAGTATTGTAATACTGGACTCTGTAGAAAGGAGGCGTGGCTGAAAAGACAAGACATTGGAATTTCAGAGGCGTATCTTGAAGAAGAAGATCTGTCTCAATATGTCACTTTGCAACAATGATGTTGGATCATTGATCAATTAATCAATATATATATATATATATATATATATATATATATATATATATATATATATATATATATATATATATACCTCCACTACCAAAGTGAAGTGTCTTAAAATGTGCATTCTCTCTCACCAGGGGGTGACTCCTCTGGTTGTATAGAAGTATATGCTTCATGTGTTAAAGCTGCATTCTCTCTCCTGACCACCAGGGGGTGACTCCTCTGGTTGTATAGAAGTATATGCTTCATGTGTTAAAGCTGCATTCTCTCTCCTGACCACCAGGGGGTGACTCCTCTGGTTGTATAGAAGTCTATATAAATGACTCTACTTCTCTTGATTTATTCCCTCAGTAAACATTGTAAACATGAGTTTATGTCTCAATCTCTAGTTTCAAGTCTTCTTCAATACAGCATGATGTTCATTTAGTAAATTATGGTCATTTAGAGTCAAACAGACCATAAAGCAGGGGACGCTTTAGGGCGGGGCTACAGGATGATTGACAAGTTCCTGCCGCCGAACTCAAGGCTTCGAAAACGGCGTTCCACAACACCAATGGGTCATATCACCAAGACTTCATCCACTTATCATATACAGTCTATGGTTGTCACAGCCCTAATATATCGCAGCCTGCATATGTTATTCCCATTCATCGTACAAAGACAGCCGACAGGTCATGTTCCCCTTTACTTTAATAAAAAAGTGTGTTCTAAACTGAACCCATCCTGTCCCATTGTGTCATATCTTGGCTGCATCACTCGGGAAACAAACAATTAGACAGATATAAATGAGTCAAATTCATTTTTCGCTCTCACGACATTGTTCTGTCCTTCCTCTCTCGCCACGCGGTCAACCAGAGTGCCATCGCTCAGCTCAGCCAAGTCCATATCTCGCACACACATTCCCCTGCAGGATGCGACTTTTGTGAACTCTGAAGTATACAGAGGCGTTGTTTGTCTACCTAAAAGAGTCCACCTCATCAGCGGCCAACGACTGCATACACAAGGACGCATGCGATGAGACGGGGAGTGACAGCTCGGCCCCCAAGGGCCGCTCTGCTCTCGTCCACTCAGACGCTCCCCTTCCAGGGTGACGATATGGACATATCTTACCATTAATCTGCTTGGACGAGCCGTCAGTCTGAGGCGTGACACATCGCTCCACTTCAAGGCCCGGGAAAGTCTGACAAGAAACAAGAAGAGAGCTCTCAAACTCCCAGATGTCTTTGGCCTTTTCCTTGGTGCGTCCAGGGGCCACGGTGACCTTTTTATGTTTTGATCCACACGCGCTCTATTCTTAGAGGCTGCAAAAGGCTGACATTTGACCTGAATGAAAATGCATATCTGCTCTGCAGTGTTGGCTGAGGGAGTCACTTCGAGTGTAGAACTCATCGTCTCGCAATGTCTGAATCAGCCAAGAAAGGCCATCGACTGACCACACTCCTCTCCCAGTGCAATTCTCACATTCCAGCAGCTGAGCAGTGAAAGTGTCAGATTGTCCCCAATGCAAATAGGATAGAACGGGAAGAGCGTCTGTGAAAGAGTCCGTCTCTCCTCCCTGATGACAAATATATAATAAGTTAGCCAGAGAGGGCTTGAAGTTACCCAGTCAGTGCCTAATTCATGCATACCAGCAACATAATGTGACAGTAATGTAATTTGTTCTGGGCCAAAAGCCCAGTCGCACTTATCAAGCAGCTACAGGCCTGATTTGTCTTCTTGCCCCTCCTTTCAGGCCACCGGGCACTAAACAGGCCTTTTTAACGCTCCTCGCCAGTACGGAGGACGGCGCCCTTATTAGATGTGACTGGATGTGACTGCATGATAATGAAACGGCGTAATGCAATGTCAGAGCGTTTGACACGACACAAAAGGCTAAGGCTAGTGAAAATCCTAATCAGCTCAAAATGTCACAGGGCTCACCTTGGGTCGGAGTCGGAGCCGCGGGCCGATTAGTTCTCCGCATCGATGTCAACCTCAAGGATGCCTCTCCTCTTTGGTCTGTCTACAGAGTCAAAGTCACTCGGACTCCCGACCTACTCTCATCTCTTCTCCTCTCTCTGTCCTCGACACTATTATGATTTGAGCTGCAAAGACAAAGAGCGGACTTGTAATATAGGTGAAGTCGTCGCCCAACAGCCTTGGTGCTCTAATTATGTCATTATATCATCTCTTGATCTTGACGCCCACACATTTGCCTTGATCTGAACGTGCTAGAAACTGGAGAAGAAAATGGTATCTTGATTTCAGAAAGCAAGTGTCAAATTATCCATCTGAAATGACAGCGATTACTAGAATATTTCATGAACTGGAGCTAGCCAGCTCGTTTAGCTAACGTTAGCAACGTAAGCAAAATAGCCCAAAACGTTGTCTTCAGCTGACTTTTGACTCTTTCCAGCTGACACGTCTAATGCCGTGTTCACACCGGACGCGACGCGAATTTGCGGCGCCGCGTCCACCGCGGAAGTTTACTCGCGCGAGTAGAAAGAGGGTGTTCACACCAAACGCGAATTCGCGGCGCGACCAAAGGGGCGTGGCTTAGCTCTGTTGCTTGCCTCTGTGAGAGACAAGCGACGAAGCTTTCATTTCCGCTATCGACCATGGAATAAATAACCACTAGTTCTGCTTTATACTTGTTGTGGAAGTTCCAAACATGTCGGAACATGAAACGCCCTCGTATTTGGGTTCATAACATCATCCGTAGCCGCACACAGCTCGGTGAATTTCATCGACTCCTCCAGGAACTGCGTCTCGCGTATCTCCGTAAAACGATACCGATTATGCCATCCACCATGGAAATAACCACTAGTTCTGCTTTATACTTTTTGTGTAAACTCCACATATGTCGGAACATCAAACTCCATGGTGTCTGGGTTCATACTATTATCCGTAGTCCCACAACAGCGTCTCAATGAAGCCGCTGTCAGCGCTGGTTCAGGCGGAGCAGCAGCAGTTTCATTCAGAAACGGGGAGACGGCGGTGGTGACGGGCGGAGCTTCTCAACGCTGATTGGCTGCCGCAACTTTGCGTCACGCGATTTCTCCGCCAGAGTTGGGATAATTCAACTCACGCGAATTTGCGCCGCGTCCTTTGTTTTGTTCGCCCCAGGTCAAACGTTCTGTTCGCGCCGCCTCCAACGCGTCTAACGTTCCAGCAGATAAACAGACAGGTTGGTGCGTTAGCTAGGTAGCTAACGGACCAGCAGATAAACAGACAGGTTGGTGCGTTAGCTAGGCAGCTAACGTTCCAGCAGATAAACAGACAGGTCGATGCGTTCCTTACACGAAGGCATCAGAGCAGCCTGAAACGTAACGGGCGCGCCGTGCCGCTGTTATGGCCGCTAAGCTTTGGCTGTTTGGGATTTACTTAAATGATTATTGTATACATTTCTAGATTAGAAAACTTTATTAATCCCCAGTGGGGAAACTCATTTGTCACCAAAATTCATACAGACAACAATAGACAAAGTTCACAGTGCACAGCAGACAAGAAACACATTACAAAGAACAAACAATACCAGTCTAATCAATCTTTTCATGATTTAAAACTGAGCACGTCAAGTATTAGCTTAATATGTCCCACTCTATTACAGAGCAGGCTGTGTGCATTTTCTACTAAACTGATGAGTAGACGGCAAAGACACAGTGTTCCTGTAATGCACCTCTAACTTTCTCTGAACGCTCTCGAAGGAACCGGTGCAGTGAGATATGTAAGCAATTTACAATAGTTCAACATCCCCTCTGCTGCACTACAAATATGTGTTTTCTTGCCGTACAGGGTTTGCCTTGGGGACGAGTACAGCTCCTGCATACCCTCCACTCCCAAGTTCTACAATGAAAACCCCTGTGGAGGAAAATGCTTTCATCAATCGTTAACATGAGATCTTTGGGATGAGCATGCTGAAGAATAACCAGACAATTCACCATGAACGCCTCCCTTTGCACGGCTTTAATATAACAGAAGATTGTGTTATTACAGCACTTGAGCATGGTCTGTTTATTTTATTCCACCCTCAGACCCAATTCATGTCCGCAGTCTCGATGCTGCACTACATCACACCTCATTACGTACCAAATCTGGATCTGGTTATTTGTCTGGCTGCACTTCTGCAGAGGCACAGCCAGCTCACTTTGCTAGTCCACAGCAGGGCCTTCCTCGGCCCACTGGTCACTGCGGAGGTAATTTCAGGGTAAGAGTCAGGACAACATCTTTTTTGAGTTGAGAAAACAAAACTGGCACTTCTGCTTTTCAACAACTGGAGGTTATTTCAGTCCAACGGTGGTCATATCATTTACAGAGGAGAGAGCATCTAAACTAAACCATGAAATATCTTAATAAAACAGCTTCTAGAATATGTTTGTCTCTTTTTCTTTTCCTTCATGGGTGAAACAGTATTTGTTTGAAGAGATAATGCAGTAATGCTCTTTTGAATAAGAGATTTGGCAGAATTCTGTCATGTTTCTGGCAAACTGGTGATGCTGTGAAGCGAATTAAAAACTTCAACTTGGCTTGAAGCCTCCTGTTTGACACTGAGCAGCAAGAAACCAGAGGCTCTGCTTTCCATTAGTGAGACGCCTCCCACAGAACGCTTGGATGTGAGAATTAAAGGTGAGCTCATTGAACAAGTGTCACAGATAAAGCACGATGGGATCATGTTACATCCTCGGTTACATTTGAAAAGTCGCGCTGAAGAGGTTTGTAAAGCGATTAACTCTTATCTTAACTCTTCTTCATGTGATTGGGCCTCGCCGGTTCTCACGTCTGTCCCAGGGTTTGGCTGCCGGTTTCCAGGCCAACCAGCCTGTAATTAATCCACAGTCTTGGACAAAAAGCAAAGAAGATATCATCATTGCTGCATTTTAAGTGAATACACGATTGTACGTTTTGCAAACTTAATTGATTTTCAATATGTAAAGCTGGTGCTTAAACGCTTCAATGCACTTGCTTCTCAGCAAGTACATCCAGAGATTACAGCTTTAACAGATCCACCCGAACGGCTTTGTGGGCCAATAGTAAAGTTCCATTCTAAAAAAAAACACAGCTTTCTCTGCGAAATGAACACGGTCACTCTGCTGTCGTCCCATTTTGCAACACAATGAAAAAAACATGCACACATGCAAAACTATATTGAATTTTCTCTGCTTCCTCCTCTCTCTGCTTCCTCCTCCTCTCTCTGCTTCCTCCTCTCTCTGCTTCCTCCTCCTCTCTCTGCTTCCTCCTCTTGTTTTCTCCTCTCTCTGCTTCCTCCTCTTGTTTTCTCCTCTCTCTGCTTCCTCCTCTTGTTTTCTCCTCTCTCTGCTTCCTCCTCCTCTCTCTGCTTCCTCCTCCTCTCTCTGCTTCCTCCTCTCTCTGCTTCCTCCTCTTGTTTTCTCCTCTCTCTGCTTCCTCCTCCTCTCTTTGCTTCCTCCTCTCTCTCTTTGCTTCCTCCTCTCTCTGCTTTCTCCACCTCTCTCTGCTTCCTCCACCTCTCTCTGCTTCCTCCTCTTGTTTTCTCCTCTCTCTGCTTCCTCCTCTTCTCTCTGCTTTCTCCTCTCTCTCTTTGCTTCCTCCTCTCTCTGCTTCCTCCTCTCTCTGCTTCCTCCTCCTCTCTCTGCTTCCTCCTCCTCTCTCTGCTTCCTCCTCTCTCCTGCACACCTGAACCAGTCCGTTCTGGAGCATCAGCCTCGTTTAGCTAAGGTCTCGTCATGCCTGGATGATGGACATGTATATTTCACGTTTGTTTGAATGACTGACAGCCATAACTTTAACATGAATCCAGCGATCTCATGTATTCCATGTCTAGAAATAGCGTTTAACACACTACTCTCAGCACCTAAGCACAACAACTAAATACCACCGATGCGAGCACATTCACTCTTCAGCCGCCTGCATGGAGCAGTGTGACATCCTTGCTCCGGTACTGAAATTGTTTTAAAAAATGCTATTTTTTCTGCAGGTGGTGCAGAGAGCGGGTCCCAGCATGGCGGAGGCGGAGCCTCACAGGACACTGTGATGCAGAGTCTCCATCCCTAAAGCGCTGCCTGCAGCACTCTCCTCCCTGATTGATCCCGCTGTTGGACGGGCCTGGTTTGCCGGTGGAAACCACCATAAATTCCAGGCCCGCTTTATCGTTAAGCTTAGTAGCCCGGGAAATAAAATTAGCTGTGTCCAATTTTGGCTGCATAATACTATAAATAACAATTTACAGTAGGTGATAAACGTACAAAGATGGAATTAAAAAAAGAAATACAACTTACACGGTTTGGTTTATGACTTTCTTTTCTTTTTTTTTGGGTGCGTATTCATTGAGCAGCTTTTACTCATATACTTTACCATTGTGATATAATAATTAAACTGTTATTGCTGAGGCATTAATCAGGCAATTTGCTTTTGTTGTCAGCACATAAAGCCGGCATGTAAGCACCGTCCTAACCCTGTTACACTGCACACGCCAACGGCTCCATCACCGGGGAGGTGACTGATGGCGGGCCTTTTAGCAGTGTTTCTCCTGCCTGTATACATATATATATATATATATATATATATATATATATATATATATATATATATATATATACATAGCACAGGCCCCGTGGTTTGCTGAGGGCGAGGATGGCTGAAGCTGCGGCTACAGCGAGGCAGAAACGGCTACTATTCTTAATGTCAAATGAACATGTAAGTGCACTTCATCATTTCTGACTGCTCCCTTATTGCTAAATCCCGAGCAGGCCGCCTGTGTTCCCCTTTCTCCCTTCAGACGGTTCAGTTCCAACCCAAACCCTGCTGAGCAGGACGGAGGCAAATAAATGACATGTCCCACATCTCCCTGTTTAGGTATGTTTTCACAAAGCCCTTTGCCTGTGTGTGTGTGTGTGTGTGTGTGTGTGTGTGTGTGTGTGTGTGTGTGTGTGTGTGTGTGTGTCTGTCTGAGGTTGAGTGTGTGTAGAGCTATGTTTGTCTCTTGGTATCCTCCCTCTGCAGACAGGGCCCTCTCACTCACCACCATGTGTTTCTGATTACCGTCCTGCATTCCTCTCTCTCTCTCTCTCTCTCTCTCTCTCTCTCTCTCTCTCCTTCTCTCTCCACGATCGGCGGCCTGGAGTGTCACGTCTCTCCACTACCGACGATGCGGTGTCCCAAAAGATGGCGGCGTAATAAAGCGACCCCTCGACCCCAAAGGAGCTGCCATGCAACCTCCTCTTCGTGCCGGATGATATGTTAAGTGTGTCCAGGACAGCTTGTCAACAAACACATAGGGGAACCCAATGAACGGCGCGCGCTGCGGTTGTTTTAACCCCAGCAGGGCAGAGCACATTAATCACAGTTAAGGCAGCGACTATGATGAGGTGTTTGGTGGTCGGGCTCCAAATAGCTGGTAATGGAGCTGCACTTCGCGGAGGTGTCTCGCTGTTGGTTCCATTTGGGAATGCAAATAGTTGTGTGGCAGATGCAGCGGAGGCCACCAGACTGAGAGGCTCGGGCCGAGCTGCAGAACGACACAGCGGGGCTCGGGCTCAATGCTAACGCCAGTGTGACGACGTGCTAGCGGGGACAATGCTAATATGCTGATGTGAGATGTCTTCATTATTCACAATTATGCCCGGGCATATCTGCTGCTGCTGCTGTGTGAAGGCGTCCACACAGATGCTCATTTGGAAATACTAATTAAAAGGTGGTACTATACATGTGTGGAGCCCTGCCGGTCTCAACGCTGTCATGCAAATATTTCACAATAAAAGCCTTGCATTAACAACTTCTGTCCATAGAAAAACTTAAGAGGCGTTTTATTTTTTAAACAAACAGAAGGTGTTGAGTAAAAAAATGATTATTAACTTTTTTCATGTGACATCAAAACTCCACCGTAAAAGTCGGGTTACAAGCCGCTCCTACCTCCGGTCAGTGTCCCCGCTATAGCAAGCTAGGAGCAGCGCTAGTTAGCACTGCTGCTAGCGCTGCTGCTAGCTCCCCGTAGCTGCTGCTATGCTGCTAAGTCGGGTGTCGAGCCGGGGCTGGTCCCGCTACCTTCGGTGGTTGTCAGGAAGCTAGCGGAGCACTAGCAGGAGAGCTAGCTGGCTACAGCGGGGGAGCTAACAGGGACACTGACCAAAGGTAGTAGAGGCTTGTAACCCGACTTTTACGGTAGTAATCTGATAGTATGATGTCCAGAAAGAACATTTTTACTCTTTTTCGTCTTCTTCTGCTGTGAACCATGCAGCACACATAGGTGAGAGCTTGAGTCTTGAGAGAGCAAGATGTCGACTGTCGATGGCGACTGTGAGCTGAGCCTCCAGCTCAACACCAGCAACATGCTATAAAGCTATGATGCTCTGTGACCATATCCAGGCCCATCCATCATAGAGCCGTGCTTCAACTGGAGTGCTATTGACGCATTACATCACTCACATGGTTACATAACTGTGGAACCGCGGTGGCAGCATATTTTCCCACTGTAGAATTTATTATCTGTTTATCTATCTTGAGTTGAGGAACAGGTTGCCTCGTCTCCTCCATTCCGATACGACAACGGCGGTGACATTTAGGGGAGCAGTTATTTTCAGATCTTCGATGCAAATACGCCGATCGAAATCCAATATTTAATATTGAAGTGAACCGTGGCGAACAGTTCACTGGCGGAGGCATCTTGGGAGGCGCGCACAACAACTGATAAAAAAACCCTCCAGATATTATTTTGCTCTCCTCTCAAACAGCAGCTCCCAGGGTCACACGTCGCCGTCAGCGTTTGGCATTCCGGGCGAGGCCGGACCGCCCCACCAGGCCGAGCGCAGCAGCCGCAAGGTCGACGCACGTGGCCGATCGGTTTCACGGTGAATACCAAATGTAGGAGCGCATCTGAAGCCTGAGAGATGAGACAGGACATTAAAGCTACAGTCCCCGGAGGGAGGAGAAGGAGGAGGAGGAGGAGGAGGAGGAGGAGAAGGAGGAGGAGGAGGAGGAGGAAGACGGTGGGGAGGGAAAAGAAAAAAACAGGTGGCAGCACTTCAAAGCAGGAGAGGTTTATGAATTATGGGAGATAATGTGACTGCTGACTTCTGTAGGGGGTCCCAGCATTCTTTAGGGACAGAATAACTTCACTTCTTTCTATTCCCCTTTTTTTCTTCTTTTTCAAAGCAATAAATAATAGACGTTTCCATGCTATCCGAGGAGTGAAAATAAGAGGCTGATCTCAGCTCAGGTGGCGTGTCATTTTTAGATAATGAAATCATTTCCTCTTCCTACAGACTGAATTAAGTGAGAAGCAGCCAAAGAGAATTAAGTGACTCATTTCTCACAAAAGAAAAATAATACCGTCCTTATCCACATAATTCAATTGCCATTAATGCTACTGTAGAACCAATCATTTGTCTAAGATAGGCTATTATTATGATCCATAGGTCATTTCAGGGAATCATATTTGAAAGGCTGAAACGGAAGGACAGTCATGATGTGTCCAGCAGCAATGTGTGTGTGTGTGTGTGTGTGTGTGTGTGTGTGTGTGTGTGTGTGTGTGTGTGTGTGTGTGTGTGTGTTGACTAGATTTCATGCGAAGAGTATTGTTTGGCTGTTAACGTGTCCATGTGACTCTGATTATCACTGAATCCAGCGGACACTGAGCGCCGCTTCAATGAAGAATTAAAGTGATGAATAGTGAGTTTAGTCTTTAGGTTTTAGTCCTATAAATGTTGTGTTCCAGTCCTGATACTGATACCTGGGCTTTGGGTGGTAAATGAATACACTCTATGTCTCACTGTGTCAGACTTCAACATTGCTTTCCTTTCTTTGTAGAACTAAATGTGATAAATGAATACAAAGATTTACTGAACTGCTTTTTATTCTTAAAATAATTACCAAATGAATAAATCGTACACTAACAACTTGGTAAAGCATCTTTAATTTAAACAGGAATCACCATTCAAGTGCAAACCTTCTTAAGATAGGAAGGACTTGGAAAGGTCGACCCGTGGTCACCGATACCCTCTCTAGGAAGCAGCTGCAGCCGACATACGAGTTCAGTATCGGTGATCCATGGCACTGGGAGCGCAGTGCTACATGTTTAACAGCCGCTGGGCTTTAGTGCAGTCAATGGACATCACCGATCTGGACACCACGGTCCAGAATGACTGAGTTCCACTGATTCTAGCAGTGGTTATATTTACATATTTATTGAGTTATGACTCAAAGAAGAAGTGGCGTGAAAAAACCTATTCAGAGTGAATTGTCTTTATCTGAATAGTGGATTTGTATTAATTAATGTGTAAGCAGTTTGTTCATAAACAATGACATCATTAGCTGCAGTTATTCGTCGATCACAATGCTTCAATGCAAAGAGAATTATGTATAGTGTTCTGCTCTGAGCTGCACGGTCCTTTCTCAATGCGTTGATTTGTTGGTGTATTTGTTTAGCATGTCTTGTACAGTTGTTTATGATTTCCCAGCCCCTGCTCTCCATCGTGCTCACACATCCATTATGCTTTTCTATAGCAGCTTTGAGCTTTAACTTTGAAGGATATTTCTAATCCTCTATGAATGTGCTGCAAATGTATTCATAAATTGTCTGCTCAGACTTGAAGCACAATTCTAAGGTTGCAGCAAATAATGGTCTTAAAATATTTACAGAGCTTAGTAAGCATTTGCTGCATAAAGGATGAAGAGACGATATAAAAGACAATGTAGCGCATTTGTTTTCTCTTCATCCAGGAGAGTCTCATTTGTATTTCCTCCTCTGCTTGTCTCCTGATTACACTTGAGGAGAATAAATGAGGGTAATGGACGATTAATGACACTAATAGCTAATTATATACACAGCATACTTCAGTATATGGTTTCCATTTTTCTCCATTTTGCTTATGTTCCGATTTTAACAGTTTATGGGTATACTGGGTTTTGGGTAAGCCACATTAATCATATAGTGTGCTGCAGGATTTACAATAAATACTAGTTAGGCAGTTAGCATCACATTGGTTATCTTGACCAAAAGCCAATGTTATTTCTTTATTGGATTTTTGATTCTTGCAATAAGATAATCTTCACACATGAGCCCTAATTTGATGATTTGTGAAGCATGTCTACAACGCTAGAAGTAAAAAGCTAACGTTAGGCTATCAACGAACTACACCATTCTAGCATGAGTGTGAGTAAACACACCGAGACGAAAAAGGACGAATCGGTGCGATAACGTGAAGTCACATTTAAGCTTCAAAATTCTCATTTATCTTATATTGTAGGACAAAACGTTAAAATATTTTTACCACAGACCTTACTTAAGACATCTGACCTAAAACCCATTAGAAAAAAACATTTGCACAAATGCATACTCAAATGTGGATTTCCATATTGTAGAACTCATTCCATCCAATAAAACCAATATGGCCACCATTAAGTGAAACAAATAGCTGTCTTCCCTTCATTCTAATGGAAATAGAGATTACTAAACCTGTGAGTGTGAGTCTGGTTTCATCTTTGCTCAGACATAAGACATCATCTACTGTCCCTTCATGTCTGTTTCAAAGGGTAAATGTCAAAATGCCCAACTGTATTCAAAATACAGAACCTTTGGTTTTAGTATTCAACCTTCTTGACTTGTTCTGCATGTTGTGGTATTGGCGTCTACATTCAGAGAGGACTAAAGCATGTTTGACAATTGTAAACGTTGACCTGGTGATGGCGAGAGAAAGACATCAGTAGATCAACCAAGTTCACAAAGACTACATGTCTGAACCTTATAGCTTGGTAATGTATCTATACAAGACTAAAAAACAAACATGTCAGGAGAAGACAAGTTGAGACATTTCTCTCGAAGCCCACAGATGTAAACCCACCAGTGGCAACAGTGGAAAAGTCAGAGGCACACTTAAGTCATCAGGCTTAATGATGACTTAATTAAGTCATCATGAATGACTTAATTAGCATTGCCAATTAGGTCATTAATTGACTATTAATGACTTGTCACTGGTTGTCATTGGTTGACAATGACAACCATGTCATTGGTTGACATGATCATGACAATGTCCCAAATTTCATGGTAAATCATCCAACTTTCGTCAAGACAAAAATGTCATAAAACAGCAGCAGATGGCAAGTCAAAGGATCACCAAAATCAGTAAGATTTTACCTCTTATGACCATATAAGTCTGCACAAAATATTCTGCCAATCCATAGAGTATATGTTGACATTTTATTTGATTAATTAAAGCTGTAACCTGCTGGTAGTGCTACAGGAAGACTCAGAGGATCACCGAAGCTGGTAGGAATCAATCATCTTCTGGGCACCTTCTGGGCACCATGGATACCCACCAAATGTCATGACACTTCATCCAATAGTTGTTGAGACGTTTCACCAAAGGAACTAAACCGACAACCTTCTGGATGTCTCAAGAGGGAAAGTTAAGGAATCACCACAGGCAGTAGGTTTTCATCTCCAGGAATGTTCATACCAATCCTTCCAATATGTGCAAGCGGTGGACCGATCAATCGATCGACAGAGCGTCTGGAATGAAGACAGCTAATTAACATGAGCATTCAGTTCTCACCGAATACTCCGTACAAGAACCATCAAGAGTTCCCCCAATTCTCAGTAGGAGGCTGGAGCTCAGTCACACTGTTGAGTCATTACGCAGAATTTTCAATGGAATTCAATTCTGTTGATTGCTGGGTTGCAACAAGACTTTGGCAGCCCCGTTCTGAGCAATTCCAGCACCGATTTGGCTGTCAGTACATAAGTGGCCCCGTCTATGGTTTTTGGCAACCTGAGGCAAGTTTGCTGAGAAAATGAGTTCATTTGGTTCCATTGATTGTTCCCCCATCCTCACAAGTCTGCTTGTCCCTCCTGCTCCCCTCCACAGCATGACGCTGCCACCACCATGCTTCGCAGTAGGGGTGCTATTAGATGGGTAATGAGCTGTGCCCAGTTTCCGCCTGACAGAGAGCTTTGTTTTATGGCTGAGAGTACAGTTTCCAGTTCAACACAAAAGACCCTTCTGCCTCTTGCTGTCCCCAAGCATCTTTCAAGTGCCTTTTTGCCAAGTCCAAGCAAAGTCCAGGTCATGTCCCTCTGCACCAGGAAGTCTTGTCCTTCTGGCTACTCTGCTGTGCAGCTTAGATTCATAAAGTGATGAGCTCACTGTGGTTCTTCCAACAACATCTCCCATTGCATCCCAGCAGCTATGTAGTCCTTTTCAGTAAGCTTGTTGGATTCTTGGGTTACCTTTCTTGGCGGGCTGCTCGGGTTGGATGGACTACCAGGAAGAGCTTGGGTTGATCCGGGTTTGTCTTTTCCATTTCCAACTGTCTAATATCGGCGGGTTCTTCTGAAATACTGACAAAGAAAGTACTTGCAGTCTTTCCCCAGGTGGTCTAGCGCTTTACAGCTCTGCCTGTGAACTCTATTATCATTTATCATGGTAGAATATCTCCTTTGACATCCGTTTATTGGATCTGATGTCAGCACAGAAGTCGGTCACGGTCACAGCCACCGGGGTATGCCACACAGCTTCGACATGTATGTTAGCGACAATCGAGCCATTCAAAGCTACTGTGAACCATCAACTTAATCCAATGGTCAGGAACAGCCACCGACAGATTGTATCGCCTCTGATCATAGTGATCACAGTATTTCCATAGGATACATTGCACACTGAATGAATGGCCCATGGTAGAAAATAGTGACCTCGCCCTCAACTAACACTAAATGCTGGAGCTTCATTTCCATCGACTGCTCAGTGTTGACATGCTCCTTCTAAACTTACAACGCATATAAATACTTGCCATAGAATTGTAAATGAGCTGGGTGATCAGTAGCTCTGCAGTTATAAAGATCTGGTGTCTCGGTATTTTCTTGCTGACCATGATGTGATGCATTCCTGTTGCACAGTACCGTCGCATGGAGCTACGATGTGTTAGCAGGTGTTGTCGATTGGAAAGGGCATACCGTAAGAATGCAGACTGTCTCCACCAGCCAATGAGGTGAAATCCTAATCTGTATTACAGTGTATACATATATATATATTACAGTATATTTTACGGGCCTTATGTACACATTATGTATGTGTGCCGTTGTGTGTTAATGTGCTCGCAGTACAGGCAGCAGACAAGGTTGTGCATGAGGCTGGAGCTGCACTTTTTTCACATGCGTTTCTTTTTCTACTTTATGGTTCCAGAGAGACCCTCAGACTTGTACTTCCTCTCTCCCTCAGGGCGAGGAGAATTCAAATTAATTACAAAAGTCAGAAGACCATGAAGACCATGAATACCATGACCACCAGAAGACATGTGCATATGGCGTCTGATGTGTGTTTCTGCAGGTGCGGTCAAAGCGGACTTTGACTACTCAAGTGTACATTCTAATTGTACTAAAAAAACATGTGTGTGTGTGTGAGATCAGTAGGCGGGCTGTGCCAGGTGTGATTTCATTCTCCCTGCAGTCATGGGTCTGTGAGATCGCTTTAGACACAGTCTCTACCACCCACTGGTAGACAATGGTGCGCTCCTCCCATCCAGACAAAGTGTGTGTAGACGTGTTGGTGTTGTTGCACAGTATACAGTACTCCTGCAGTACCATCTGTGTGTGTGAGTGTGTGTGTGTGTGTGTGTGTGTGTGTGTGTGTGTGTGTGTGTGTGTGTGTGTTTGTCACCCCATAACCGTCTTTTTCCAGCGTTCGATCGGCCTGCAGGCTTTTGTGTGCGTTTGCTTCCGTCCGTATCGGTAGTACAAGGGTGAAAGTGTTGGTGTGTGTGTGTGTGTGTGTGTGTCTGTCTGTGTGTGTGTGTGTGTGTGTGGAACCAGAGGGAGGCCCCGAGGCTTTTACGAGGTCAGCTTCCTGCAGAGTGGAACGGTGAGCGGGAGATAATAATAGCCAGGTCAAGATTCAATTATTTGCCTGGGGATTAACCTTATGGGGTCTTTCAGGAAGGTCAGTGGGTGGTGAGCGCTTTTAGTCTTCTGAAACAGAAGCCACTTACAAAGCTCTTTTATTATCGTAAAGTCGTCTGGTCATAAAGATCTGGAGGCTGCGACTAAAGGGCAGGGCTGTACGGGTCAGACCGGGTGTAGTTTAATGTAGTTAAACATAGACAGGAGCTGTGGAGCAACAGTTGGAAGAAATAGACAAATAAAGAAGAGATGGATAATCTAGGGCGATATGGCCAAATATATGGAATTTCCCATCACAATATAGCTTTTGGTGGTTCAATAAATAAATAGTCTATACCTACTAACCATGAGTCTATTGTTGAATATTCCTGTGTGAATAAAGTATGAATAACTTTAACGCAAAATAAACATAAGTTTCAAATACAAATGTTATATTTTGATTTGCATGCTTAACAAATAGAGAGTAATCCGCTGACGACAATAGTTTAAGTACACTGATAAGTACACACATAAGCAGAATCCTTTCTGAGAAATTGTATTTGTGTTGTGCTTGTTGTCAATATGTGTCAGGATATTGCGATATGATTTAATTACGGTATGATTCTATAGTAAGATCATATTGTATTATTTTACCAATTTAACCTCACACTGACATTCAGATAAACGGCTTCCTGCATGTTTGTTATACATATTTAGTATACTTTGCAATACATTGATACTATATCTATATAGAGGCTGTATTTTCACCAGACTGTTGCAGCTGCTTGTTTGTCTCAACTGATTTAGTCATTATATCCACAATACTGAGGATTAATAGAAAATACATTTTATGAAAGCAACAATGGTCAAGGTATTTGATTAAACACACATAGTGGCATTTGATTTCCGCAGCCATCCCTTTTTTATGTTTGTATTGACCTCATTGCTGACAATGTTGCTGGTTGCTGTAATGGATGAATGACATGTTGGTGTCCTGGCTTCAGGCCTGTCATCCTCCTCACCTCCTACGACACCCTGTGATTGGCAGACGGTCGCAGGGAACGACTTGTGTGTTTTGGGAGATGCGTGCCGCGTTCATCCCAACCGGCCCGGCCTGCATTAGCGACCGCAGGCCGGTCCGTCGCACGGCAACGCCGCAAATGTCTTCTGCAACCTCATCCGTCAAGACGCTGTGTTGCAGATATGCGCAATCTCATATTTCTATTGTTGAGTGATAATCGATATGACAAACTACCTTAATTTTTTTACCCTTTCATTCTCTGAATTATCCACTCACAAACATACTCATGTGGATATTTTATCGCTTGATTTCTTTTCCTGAAAATGTTCCATCTCATAATATACGTGGCCAATCGATATTATTTCCCGTTTTTATCTGCAAGGTACCGGTAGGATCACACTAAGTGCACAAGCGTTGCTGTTACTTCCATTAATATGTGCCTTTGCCAACTGAGCCAGCAGGATCCCCACAAACACACACACACACACACACACACCAGCACTTCCACTCCGTCTCCATCGCAGCACAGCGTCGGGAGATGAAAGATGAGACAGAAATGTGAACTTCACAAGAGGGGAACACTCACACCGTCAGCGGCGGCCAATTGATGCGAGTGAATTAATCATCTGCACGTCGCCGTCCAAAATACTAACGCGTGAGCTAATGGAAGAAGTTCTGCTGCACGAGGGGAGCAACCAACGCCTTGATGGGATATGTACGGGGCAAGTCTCCACTACCTGCCTGTCAGCCGCCCTGTCATCCGCCCTGTGTCTCTCTCTCTCTCTCCATCCCACCCTTCCTCCCTTCCTCCCTCGCTCAATGAAGTCTTGGCTCAGAGTATGAGAGATGAAAAGAAAACAAAATGCCTTTTGATCCGGCAGCCTTGTGTTACAGCTCTGTCAAAGAGCATTACCATGATAACCCGACCCCAGAAAAAAGAATCAGCCAAGGGGTATCAAAGCCAGATACGTGGAGCTTTAATGCCCAGACTGTTAATGCACAGGCGGACTGAATAGGAATGCAGCGGACTGGACATAGCATCCCCGCCAAGTGCCCTTTTCATTTCAATTCTCTTCCTTCATGTTTCCCGTAGCCGGCAGTACAAAGACTTCTCATTCCAGCCAACAGCGTGTGTGTGTTTTTTCCAGTCGAGGCGGCTCTGATCAAATAACTGTGAACTGCACACAACGCTGCATTGTTGGGAGTTGCACTGTTTCATGTTTGATGTATTCACGGAGAGAGCGATATTACCCTCCTGTTATGCGGAAGGGGGAAGAAAAATAACGCAGGGACCTTTGAAAACTGCCAGGAAGATGAGTTTCCTTCACTGCCGTGTGAAACACGCCTTCCACATGACCTTATTTCAAACTCAGGCATTAGAATTTCCATCCCGGCTATCTCCGGGTCAAAGAGGTAAGGTCACCTGGATTTAACAATCAGCACATTTGTGTGTGACGCCGTGTGTTTAGCTGTTTGTGTTCATTGTTTCCGCAGTGATTCTCAATAGTCTCAGGGACGAGGGACGGGATGAAAGCAACAAAGAAAAGGCCAGTAATTACTCTCAAAAACACTCTAAAAGACAGAGTGTTTTTGAGTGAACTGAATGAGTGAACTGCTGAAGAGTTGTGCAGAGCACCCGACAACAAGAGAGCAGTCTCAGGGGCTGATGGAGGAGTTGGAGAGGCACAGACTAGTCTACACGAGCTACATGAGCACCGCGCTGGAGAACCAAGCAAATAACACAATGTGCTGCTTTTTTTAAGTCATTACTGCCCTTTTTTTTGGTCTTTAGTTTTTTGCATGACGGTAATAAGGAAGAGAGAGCTGCAGAGTGACACGGGACTGTGTCGGGCACCAGGGGAGTGAGGGACCAAGAGGAGGAAAGAGGAAAGAGGAGGTCAGATGGACTGATAGATAACTCACTGATTGGACGGTTTTGGCGACGTCATCCGTGGCACGCGAGCCCCCCGTGGGGAAATCAAATCCTGGTGACTGGCAGCAAGATATACAGCCCATTACTGGTGTCAGCATGGGTTCATGAAGACATAACGGATGGGGAGCATTATTAGCCAAGACCACGACTCCACCGCATCGTATGAATAATGACCGACAGCAAGAATTATTACACTTAGATAGATGTAGATATGCGCTGCATCAATATATCAATATATATGCAACCTATACAGATACATTTTAATATTGCTTCCTTGACATTTCACAATCAGCAGATGGATTTAATAAAAGTTTCGCCTGAGGGCTTTTGACATACCTTTTTTGTGCAGTTAATTTGCACTGCAATATATTTTTGGGAAATAGTTTTCACTTTAAGACATAACTAAATATTATTCGTATATTCAGATATATATTCATATTATGTTCTGAAGCAAGGTACATTTTCCTGAGCTTTCACACTGCGCATGAACGCATCAACCAATCTCGTTGTTGTAAACTTTATTCGTCCAGGCAGATCAGACAAAGGCAGACCAGATCCATTCCATCTGATGTTACCTTTCACAATAAAAACGCTACATACACTGTAACCGTCAGTGGCGGGCCGTGGATTTTGTACTTGCGCCTTCAGTGGATCAGCTTTATTTGATACAACAGTGTAGCTCAGACTGACAGACGCTGCTCTGGTCAACAGGATCCTGCTAGTTTGTCTTTGAGTATTCTGCCTTTTCATGTTGTTCTCGTTGTGCTGCGATGTGTAAAAAAAGCTTCAATTTAAGTTTGAACTTAAGCCAAGTTCGCAACTTTCAAAGTCTTAAACCTGCGGTACTGGTCACACTCTTGTCTTGTATTCAGTCTGTGAGGTTTTCACACAACATGACTGACCAGAAAACACGCGGCAGAGGTCACACAGTAAGTGATGGATACCTTCCGCACGGCCATGCTTGTTGATGATGTCATTGCCGCACTTGTTCGCAAGCCTGTTTCAATTAAATTCAATGTTTCGTTTTGCCCCAAATACCAAATCACAAATTAGCCTCAGAGGGCTTCACAGTCTGTACAGTAAATTACATTGTCTGACCTTTGACCTTCACATCAGTTCAGGGAAAAGGGAAGAAACCTTCAGGAGAGCAACAGAGGAGGATCCCTCTATCAGGATGTATGTCTATGTCATGTGACCAGAATGAACAGCGTAACAGAGTAACACATGCAATGGGTATGACAGAAAGTATTCAAATATTGATAGTAATTGCACAAATAATACAAGAAAATATATTCGTACTAATAATAACAGCAGCAGTGTAAATACTACATTGGTAATGAAAAAGAGCAGTAATAGTAATATAAAACTTGTCTTTACTATTCATCTTTCCTCTCAATACAACAACCGCTCTGGTCCCTGTTGTTAATGCATCACTTACACAGTTACAGCCGGAGTCTCATTGGCTGAAGCTCCTCGGCAGACCCCCGACAGGTCTAGATATTTAGCCTGCCAGACCCCTGATAAAAGGATTCCTGTTGAGCGGTAATCATGCCGTGTTCTGTAGCTGCTGTGGGCTGTTTAGTGACTGGTTGTCCCTCCTTATCTCTGATCCTGTCAGCAGGAAGAGTTCTTTAGTGCAGGAACACTAAAGAGTCTTTAGTGTGTCAAGCACAACTTGATTTAAAATACAGCCGCCATTATTAGATCAAGCAAAATGAATAAGTATGTCACACCAATTAAAGATTTAATCAAAACATCAGTTCCGTGATAGCGTAGCTTTGTATTGGCCACCGGTAGGAATGATGTACACTTCACTAACTGTTGATTGTTCCAACTGACATGAGGCGTTATTCAATACATGTCTCCATACTTGGTCTATGATAGCATACAGTTCACCAGGAAATGATTCAATACAGTTTGATACACTACTCGAGGTCGTGGTTGAAATTGAATGATCACATTTTATTTCCACTGTTGTTTGCTTTATATATGTAATGATGATGTCATGGAATCCCACATTGTGAAACCAATAAAGCAACATCCGCATTACTGTGTGAAAGAGCATTCTAAATCTACTGGAAACACTTGACTCATGTTACTTCACTGCGTCTGTAAACTGGGAATGAGTCCTGATACCTAGAAATGAGTCAGCACTTTTACACTTCCTGTTCCTTCCTCTCCTAGTCAATGTGCTTTTTGAATGTGTTTTTGATCAGATGTCTGAACTAAGGTATGTGGTTTACACAAACTAAAGAGATCTGAACAAAAAATATGTAAATATTCTTCAGAATTGTGAAGCTTTTAAGTGTCTTAAAAAAGTGGGTTGTTAACAAGGGGTTAACTATCAAGGTCAGTTCCTTTATAGTCTAACATAAGCGTTTTACTTGTTGGGATTGTATACAGTATATCCTCCAGAAACGATAAAAGTGGGGTTCATTAGTGAAGAACATCTTGCTAAACAAAATGTGTACCGTAAAAGTCGGGTTGCAAGCTACTACCTTCGGTCAGTGTCCCCGTTAGCTCCCCGCTGCAGCCAGCTAGCGCGCCAGCTAGCGCGCCAGCTAGTGCTCCGCTAGCTCCCCGATTACCACTGAAGGTAGCAGGACCAGCCCCGGCTCGACACCCGACTCGGGCAGAGGGGACGCGGGCAGTAGCAGCAGCAGCGGGGAGCTAGCAGCAGCACTAGCTAGCTTACTACAGCGGGAAGACCCACCAGAGGTAGAGGCGGCTTGTAACCCGACTTTCACGGTAAGTATAAAAAATGTACACTTATTTTCTACAATAATCCAAAATCCAAAGTTAATCTTTTTTCAGTGATGCACCCCCTGTAAAATATTTTACCCCCTGACCAGCGCAAAGCATTTTTGGTTGCAAAAGAGATGCAAAACACTGCGCTTTGCCATCAGTGTCTGATTTAATATAGAATATATACAATTCAGTTCATGAACCTACACTTATATTTTATTGAATATTTATTAAATAACAATTTTGAAAGGATTTTTGAATGGATGTTACTTTTACATATATTTAACGATCTCACGTACCCCTTGTTTGAGAACCACTGGTCTAGTTGTAGAGGGAACCAGTGAGCTGCAAACGTAGCCACGACCTCCCTGCATCACTCTATGGCCGTAAACTGTACGATGATGACAGCATCTCTTCCCAGCTAGCTGCTTTATGAGCGTACAGAGGGACTTTAGGACCCAGTGGGGATTCTGGCGATAGCATCGTATGTGTTTAGACGTTGGACTGCTCAACTGGAGCGCTGACTGGATCCGTTTATGACGGGCATATCAATTGTTGACGATTCCCCTTAGCATTTGATTGGGCTCAGAGTTCTGTAGAGATGTAGCTGGATCTAAAACACTCGTGTCACGTTTTGACACAGTTATCAGGTCTCACCGTTATCAGGTTTGGTTTTGATCAAACTGTGATCTCTTACTCTGAAGTTCAAACACATCTTTACATGAAAAGACGAACTCTGAAGCCGTACATCGCCTGCCCGAGTCCTCCCTCTCTCTGTGTAAATGTTACAGTAAATACTCAACCGAAAGCAATTTTCTACATTTTATTTGTTTACAGTCTCCCTTCCATTTTTCCCTTTCATGCCAATGTGTGAATGTGACAACAACAACATGATGATACACTGCGTGTTGTCTCGATGAGGCCGATTTATTTCTCCAGAGATGAAACACCTGAATCAGAAGAAGAACATCGTAACTCAAAGATCAATGAATAAAAATGAGTGGAGAAGAATAAGAAGCTAAAGGATGAAACCAACACATATTTATATCAATGTCAGAAAGGCTATGATAAAAAGGTATATTATGCTGCTTTCCAACAGATAAACAAATGCATTTAATGTGCTGGCTGGATATAAATAGAAGGATGAGAGGGCTTAACTGGGGTTATCTTTCTGTGGAGGGGGACACAAAGGTGAAGAGCGGGTCATAAATATGAAAATTAACAATTCAGTTCTAAAGCCACTAAGTGCAGGATTTTAATAGTATACATGCAATGCTTTCTGGTGGTAGCATTACTAGAAAGTAACTCAGGCAGCCTGATGAATGGGCTGAAAGCAAGAGCCA
The DNA here is from genome assembly GCF_910589615.1 of Taurulus bubalis. Taxonomy (NCBI): domain Eukaryota; kingdom Metazoa; phylum Chordata; class Actinopteri; order Perciformes; family Cottidae; genus Taurulus; species Taurulus bubalis. Next base: position 3,752,376 of record NC_136591.1, read on the forward strand.
AATGTTTTTATTCCATCAGTACATAGTTCATCTCAGCGCCAGATGTCTGTACAGTAAAAATGCATCATATTGTACGTCTAAATGTAGTGGCACACCATCAGCCCTGATAGTTCCTACATTACCTGTGGCACTGGAGAAAAACGAGTACCATCACATTCTCTGAATTTTAGCAATGACTTTTAGCGATAGCATCCCCAACGCTAACGCTGCAAGCAGCTCTTGCGGGGCTCAAGCAGTCGGCCTGTTCCTCACAGGGGTACATGCTCCAAACGGGCACTAAAGTTAGAATAGAACATCAACGTGTTGGTAATGTTAATATTGTGTGTAGTAAATCAATGCATGAGAGACAGTGGTTATTGTTAGCTCCCCTTTGTGGACATGTTAGCATGCTAACATGTATGTTTCTATAGTTTGGACCAGCTGTTTAGTTTGAATGCATTCAGTCCATAAACCTGTTCCCGTCTCCCTTCTGTTACAATAGCTTACATTACTTGCCGCTTCCAACAGGCCAACAGATATGTTTGAATTACCAATCAGAAACATATAATTTGTGATTAATTTATCGACAACAATTGCAATATATTTTGTCAATTCTCGTTTTTAGGAACTGTTATTGAGTTTTAGTCTGGTTTTCCTCATGCAGTCCACTTTCCCTTTCACTACATTGTTTTGTTGATGGAACTATGTGTTATATACAGCTCACTCAGAGTAAATGTATTCCATCATTTGCCCACTGGGTCCTATCCCGTGTGATGAGGCTGCCTGGTGGTAAATGACCCGTGAGCGTGTTCCGGTGTTCTGGATCCTCTGTCGCACAAAACAGCTGGCGAGAGAGTCTCATTCAGTGAATGTCAATCAGACCTGGATACAATCCCCCAACTGCTCCTGTTATTTGCGGTGTATAATTCAATCTTTAAAATCTTTTTTTCCACCAACAGCCACAGTTAGGATTTTCTCAGCGACTCTGGGGTCATGCTACGGGAAGTGTTGCAGCGGTGTTGTGAGCCGAGATGTCATTGCAGACTCTTTGCTGCTGTTCCCATTATAAAAGATCAAGTGAAACAGCAGCTGCTTTTCTGCCTCTAGAAAGCTGTGATAATAATTGTGTGTGGTTACAGTGAGTGTGTGTGTGGTTGGCAGGACACTGGGAACGTCTGAGAAAGAGAAGAAAGAACCATAAAAACACAGCTTTACTACTTGTGTCAGTCGTACAGTATCATTTCAACTAAATGCTTCTGTCCATAAAAGGAAAGAAACGTTTTCCAATATAAGCAGAAGCGGTACGATTTTGGACATACTATACCATCCACTGACAGACGCACACCTATCAGCCTATCCCAGATCATCTCAAGGTCAAAGGGAATTTTCACTGTAAGGCAATATGCTCCAACAGGCTGTCCCAGGGTCTGTTTAACATGGCGGTCATATCATGCTGAGTTAGCCTTTAGAGCCGACCGCCATTACTTTCTCACAGCGAGCGATGAGAGACCACAGTCAAGAGCATATGTAACGGCACAGTCAGCTGAAGTCAGTCTTTCCTGTTATTGCTTCGTATACTGTATGATATAAATTTCACATAAACTATCATTATCTCCACCCAGATAGATTTCCCTGCTTCTAGAAACACATGTGAGCCCAAAAGGATCCTATGAAGCCTCAGCGTTCCCTTCATTTCATACCTCACACTGTTATTTAGTGTTATCTAAAAAAACAATCAGGAAATCTTATTGGTTTGCACATTCTCCATGAATAATAGTGTCAGATTGAATTTATGTCCGTTGAATTCATTTTTTAACTGCTTCCACATAAGCATGTTATCATGTTAAGTTGCCTGGCTCCGTTTGAAGGTCACAAAACCCCAGCTCCTCTAAAGCTAAATAATTAGCAGGGGGTTGTGTGCCGGACTGTTTCTTGGCTACGTCCAGAAAATCACTGGTCCTGGTCAAGAAATAGTCCTGCACTAAACTCCCAGGAAAACCACAAAATGTTGTTTTTAGGCTTTAGACAAATAAGATATAATGTGTTTGATAGTGTGGTTTCGAGGTGCTGGCGGGCAGATTTTGTTACCTTTGCACAGAGCCAGGCTAAATGTTTCCACCTGTTTTCAGTCTTTATGCTAAGCAACATGACTGTTAGATGCATATGACAGAGGTGTCTGTCTTCTCATCCAACTCTCGACAACAAAGCAAATACGTGTATATCCTTAAAGCTACTCCAAGGAACTTTGATTGTGTGTTGATTTGGCGGCCCCTGTGGAAGGAAGTGGTAGTGTCAACGAGCCCCAGAGTCCTTTTAGAAAACCTCTCATTTTACTGCTGCAGGGTCCGGCAGTCTGCTCCACTCAGTCCTGGTTCTTCCCTTCCTTCCTTCCCTCCAGCGGGCCCAGCAGTGTGGCCTGGGTGTCCAGCAGCATGGTGTCGGCTTTGGCTCCCAGTGGGAACCAGCGGAGCAGCGAGGAGAGGCTCTGCTCCTGGCTGGAGGTCCAAGGCTGCGGTGAAGCCAGATCTAGTTCTGTCCACGCTGGCCGGGTCTCTACTGGAGGCCCCACTGGGTCCGAGCTGAAGGAGTTTCTGGTGAACCGCACGATTTCATCTGATGTCGCAATGAATAAAAACCCGGAGTCACCGATGACAAGCATGAAGAATAACTATATAGAAATACATGTAGGTCATATACAGTAGATCATCAGTGTTTAACTGAGACTGTTTCAGAACCAGTTAAAAGTTCCTCACAGGAACTTAAAAATACAAAGTCGTTCTAGTTCAGTTGTGTTAGTTGGCTGCCTTCCCAAAATGTGATCACTTCATCAATTTCTTCTTACTCAACATGAATGTGATTTTTTTTTAAATTAGTATATAAATTCTTGAGTTATGAGCAACAACTTGTTTAGTGAGGCCACAGTGACCTTTGACCGCACAATTCTAATCAGTTCATCCTTTAGTCCAGGTGGACTTTTGTGCTAAATTTTAAGAAATTCCCTCTAATTGTTGCTGAGATACAACAGTAGGAAAGTACAAACAACGCAACAACATAATTCCTCCAACTCATACATTTACGCTTTTAGTTATTGATTTTTCTGGTGTAGTTGATGGCAACAGGGAGCAGCGGTTGGAGGTGTCAGAGGTTCATGTAAACGTTTGACCTCAATGAGGCCAGAGGCTGGCCAGTCTCCAATTACTAAGTGACCATATATGCATGTAAACTACTGACTTTGTCTGAACAGCTGGTGAAGAGCAGGGCTTATAATAATAATACACCGTCAATGCCATGCTTTAGTTTTACTACTGACATCATTGACACATGTTTCGTTGTTTTGGCTCCGAACACCGGCACACTGGATTTGAAAGGAAACACTGACGATGAGGTTAAAGTGTCAACGTTCTGCTTTATTTGAGGGCGTTCCTTCATTCGGTTCAAAGACATGCCGAGCTGGGTTGACTGACTTGGCGCTTCAAGAACACTCAACCGCTTGATCCTCAAAACCTTTAGTTGAATTGTCTGTATGTCCAACAGAACTTTTCATCCAGTAAATGATGTGAAGAACCTCAAACACCCTTAAAGTCAAATCAGTCGGCACTCTTTGTTCAGCTCAACAGCAAAGTGCTGGAGTAGAGTCAACACAAAGTCAAACACATGATCAAATGTCCTACAGCAAGACTTTGTGACTCCACAGGTTGTTACATTCTCTTTGAAGACACTGTACACAGGAATGCATCATTTCATAATAACAATGGATTACATGACTCCATGTTTATGAAAGGAGAGCTCTCGCCGGGACAAACAAAATGATCACCAGGCTCTGCAGTCCCCTCAGTGCTTCTGTCTGCTCATTGGATAACTAAACAACCCGTAACTTTAGGGCCTTATCGCTCTTATCAGCGTCGTTTTCCAGCTGCTGATAGACCGGCTGCATGCCAGCTGCCCGCCACAAAATAGGTGAACAAATGATTTGTTCACTAGGTGAACACATGTTGCATGTAGCAGCTGAAGAGACAGTTCTTTCTCTCAGAAGTTGGTGGAGACCAAAACCGAGGAGTGACTACGGACCTTTTTACAGTTGTGTGCTTGCAGTTTGGCATCGGACGTCCAGAGGAATGCAAAAGCTTGTCAAGCTTTGCAAGTGCACTAACCACCAAAGATTGAGAATGCAACTTGAACATATTGACGTTTCAGATCTGTGTGTATTAGTGAGTGGGCAGATAGACACAAAACTAGCGTCTACATTACAGTGGAGAGGCACTAGGAGGTAAAAACCTCCAATCAGTTTTAAATACAGACACTTCTGTGTTTATCGAAGGCAATCATTTAAATAAGTTACTACGAGTGACCACGGACGCATTCGGTCGAAGGTCACCTGTTAACATGATCACCTGTTCGACTGAAACACCTGTTGCTCTGGAAAGGTGGTGATATTGTCGGAATTCTGTAGAACTTGAGTCCGTTGCAACAACCAGACATGTTGATGCTGGTCACAGTCTGAGTTCAATGTTTGAAGCTTGCTAACTGGTCAGGATGGCCAATATTAGCCAGCTAAAACCTGATAATGCTGCTCTGTGTTCGTCATATCTACGATACGAGCTGATACTATGTGCTGATACATGTTGTGCTTCCAGTAGTGGCCAAACTAAATCTATTATAACAGCTTAAAAGGAAAGAAAAGAACGGCTGCTTCCTCCTCGCCCTAAAGGATTATTAACAGCAAAGACCTTGTTGAGCAAAGCTTGAGCTTGGAATGGGTATATATTAGAAATAAAGGTTTTAAAGACACCAAGCGTAAGCAGCTAATCCAGACATGTTTCTGTCCCCAGCTTGTTAATTAACCTACACAAACTTGTTTTTTGCTGCTGTGTTTCAGAGCCGTAAACAGAGTTCAGCAACCTGTTACTCTCCGCTCAACTCGTGAGCAGCAGCGAGGAAGCTTTTCCAATTTATTTATTTCTTTGCCCGGGTTGCCGGGAGGATAATTAATCCCGCTAAGTCTCTACAAGTTGAAGTGTTTAGTTTGACTTTTCTCTGCTTGGAACCTCGCCAGGTGGAGGGATGGAAGGAGAGCGCGTGGGACGGATAGACGGAGGAGTGTCGTTAACCTTTAGATGTAATGTGTTGCAGAGTGAGGAGTATTCCCACAATCTTTCTCTGAAATTTGAAAGGTCACATTGTCAGCAGAGCAGGTTTTATGTCTTTGCTTTACAGACAGATTTCTTCATAAAGGGATGGAAAGGTGGAAGCGCAAGAACAGCTGCTGTTGACCTGCAGAGCCAGGAACCAAACAATGAGCTCCTGAGAGTCCTTTCTGTGCCCGTCACCTTGCATTTTCAGTAGACAGTGAAAAGACTTTTCTCTAGTGTGTAGAATACAGTTACTGAACACTTCAAAGCCACACAAACTCTCTGCTGTGTTGCTGGGAGTTACTAGTGCACTATAAAAAAATGAAAAAGATGATATTGTTTCAAGATTAAAATGTTACGAGTCAGGTTACAAGCCGCTACTACCTTCGGTCAGTGTCCCTGTTTGCTCCCTGCTATAGCCAGCCAGCGCTCATGCTAGTTCCCCGCTAACTTCCGCTTGCTCCCCAACAACCAATGGCAATGGCACCAGCAGCGGGGAGCTAGCAGCAGGAGCAGGGAGCTAGCAGCAACGCTAGTTAGCGCTGCTCCTAGCTTGCTACAGCGGGACACTGTTTTTTTTCAGCGTGAGAAATACGATGTGTGGCGGGAGGGCGTGGCTTAAGACCGAAATGCGTGACAGTCACGTCCAATGCGTGACACTTGCCAAAACCAAACCAATCATTTCATAACATTAATATCTTAATGCGGGTCACAAGGCTGACATGAAACATGGACGTTCATTGGTTTACAGAATGCCGACATGTTTCCTGTCGACTCGTAATACTTCTTAAAAGTCACGTACCACCAACAGTACAATTTAACCGTCATGTATTTCTCTTCGAGAAAAATATGGATAATTTAACTCATGAATCCCGAAAACAATGCTAATAAGCTAACGGCGTCTTTTAGCACGTTTAAGTGTCCTAAATCCTGCTCACTCATTCACTGCTTGCTATGAAATATGTTTGTTCCATTATATTGTCGAGTGCATGATCTCACTCACACTCAGGAGGTGAATTTAAAAGGGTGAATACTCAATATTAAACAGGGGGCGGGGGGGGACTTCACACACAGCTCTTGTGATGATGTGTGTGCGTCCCGTAATAAAAACCATTAAAACCAACATGCTAAAAGCAGTGGCGCGAGTAGAGAAGACTCATAAAGTCAGTAAACACACTCAGTGATTTCAGTTACACAGACAATCTCTAATCCAGCATAAGCTACTTGTCTGGAACAGCAAAAGCCCTGAGAGTACAGAAGGGAACCAGGATGTGTTTTATTACTTCTGCGTTCACGGGGAAGAGGAAGAATGTGTTCGATTCCTCTGTCAAGAGATGCACAGTCTCTCTTCAATTCTTAGATGAGTGAATAATCAGTGAAGTCATCGTTTTAAGTCTTGACAACATTACTTACAATGCATTCTGGGACTCACATCTTCACGTCTGGAGGTGATAGACAAAGCTGATTTAAATTCCACTGAGTTAATGATTAGAGATTGTTTGATTACATTGGGCTGATTGTGAGATGTGTAGCGGGGTTGCATAAGGTAGGCATTGTTAAATCAATAGAAAACTCAACTATTTGGTCTCGAGAGGCGTGACGAGGTGAAACTACATTTGAGAAAAGTCAGACAAATCATGTGTTTGGAAGAAATATGACATTTTCCTCTTTTTTTTGGTTAAGATTTGTTTTATTGAGGAAAAACACAGATGGTGCTTGATTTGCAGCGGGATTGCAATACGTTAGATATATAAGGGTTTCCATCTGTGCATGAAAAAAAAATAATTTAAAAGAAAGGGAAAGAAAATACACATTAATTTCAATTTATTTTGTATAGCCTTTTAACAATCTATAGACATATGACAAACTCTTTAACGGGGAGCAAAAAAGGATGTTTCTGTATTTCCTCTTCAATAAGGAGCTGATATTTGGCAATCTCGGACTGGATGGAGCAAAGAAACGTGCCGCTCTGGACATATGCACAGACTTATGCAAATGTAAAACAGTGACATCAAACAAACCACAAAAAGAAACAAAAAAGAAAGGGAAAACCAAGAGAACACATGCACATTAATATGCAGATATGAAAGTACATAAACATTTTTCTTATTTCCTGTTTTAAAAAGTATATGACCCCTAAATGCGGGGTCCAAAACAGCAGATTTTAAACCACAACACAGACTTCTGAAAACAGATTCCATCTTTTACATATGAAATATGTAGTATAGGATTGATATAGGAAGGATCTCTGCAGCATAATTGACAATGATTCATATGGAATGTATTCTTAATATGCATCCCTTTATTCTCCCTTTAAAAACAGGCTGTCACAGCCTCTCTCTCATTCTTTCTGCAGACGTGCCTCCATGTGCGACTCTGTGCAGAAGCGTGCGCTGATGAAAAGCCTCACACAGGGATGCAGAAATGAATGGGCGAGACCAACGGAGGGCTGTCGGCCGATTGATTTTCAGAGGCGATCCTCGTCTCATCCTCGGTTCTGATATCCTATCTGTCTCCGAGTCGGCCCCCAGATACCCATCTGAGATGAAAACCCAGACACAGTGCCATGTAATAGTGCTTTGAACCCGGGGCGCTGGGGCTTTTCAATCACAGCCCAGATGGAACGAATGCCCTTGCACACAGCAACGACGGGTCAGCATTATTTTTGCATTATTTATCCTCTCACCAGTATCCGCTTTTTGTAATGACAAAAAAATAAATGGAGGGTTTTTTTTGCAGTGTGTCTTTAATATGAAATCACACTGCAAGTGTGTCAGGGTTGGAGCTTTTGAAGTACAGCCAGGTGAACTGTTTCTTTTTTTTTAAGAAGCAGCCTTCAGAAGTTCACCTTCATGGCTTGTCTTTGTAGTTTCACGGGAGACTTTCAGTCATTGCGGAGCCTTATTATCACATCTGGGCTCGGCTCTGAAGACGGATGCTTCACGCCGGAGATATGTGCGACGACTGAGAGCGGCCCGGTGTTCTCTAAATGTCACCGCAGAGCGCTTTCTCCGGGCAGATCTTATTTCTGCCTCTTTAAAACGAGCCCCGGACGCTCCGTAATCACTTGCATTAAATTGGATAACAGCTTAAATCAAGTTTCGGTGAGGGCCAACAAATTAAATTAACTCACATCCAAGCCAATGAAATTACTTTTGGTTATTCAGCGGCTCAAGAACTTATTGAATCACGGAAAGAGCCAATCATGGAGGCCCGTCCTCTCGGAGGCTCTGCACACGGGCCGGTTTATTGGGCTAAGATAGCCAGATATTGCTCGGCCTCCCAGTGTCTTAACTTTCAGAGACATTAGGAATCGGAGAGCGGTCTGATGCGGGGCAATGTGGACTGATTTTGTGGGAAATCTTTGAAATGGTAATAAGGTTGAGTCGAACATCATCTTTCTCTCCGGGAGAGCGGCGGAGGGAGGAAGGGGAGGAGGAGGGGGTTTTCGGAAGCAGCGCTCTGGGTCACAGAGATGTAATGATGGGCCGGGATGAGCCGGGGTTTGCCAGAGGATTACCGTCCGTCTTCGTGGACGAGCGCCGCTCTCCGAGGCCGGCGTTTCAATCCCAACAGAGCAGATTTCCTCCCGCTGACAATGTGGAAAGAGCGGGGCAGCATGGGCAGTAAAATAATAATCACTGGTGTGTGTGTGTGTGTGTGTGTGCAGCACAGTCCACTGGCCAATCGGAGAGCAAACAACACGCTGCTTTCATCTCCGTGGTGGTGCTTAAGCTCCGCCATCAACTGTGGCCGGCTTTCGTATTTCCTCAAATAAATATGGTATTAAAGGCCGTGATTTAATCAGAGCTGGATCCTATTCATCCATTTCTTTTGCTCTTTTCTTCCTTTTTTGTGTTTTTCCCACAACAGAAAATATTCAGTGTATGAACAAATTGAAAGGAAAATAATTAAAAAGACTGGAAAAACATGGCGTATTTAAAGGGACAGTTCAGTTCATTACAAATCTTTTGCTTGATACTCTTGGTGGTATCTATCATGCAGAGTACCTTTTTCCCCTCAACACAATTCATTGAAATATATTATAATTGTGGGTTCACACAGTATCAAAGATTTAAAAACATTTAAAAGTTTTTGTTAATTACAACTTGAGTCACTCATAATAACATTGCTCTCTTCAGATTACATGCTGATATGTAAGAATGTCCAAAAACCAGCAGTCAATCACAGTTATTAAAATGTTTGGTATGGCAGTATCGTTACTGTTATCCATGTCGGTCAAAACCATGAAAATATGAGTAAATACTGACATTATAAATCAAAAAACTCAGAGGTTAACGGCAAAAAATTATAATGTTATGCTTTTACTTTGTAATTGTCATCTGCTGTGTTTTTTTTAAATGATTAGGGAATAAATGATTGTATTTTATTGAAATTGTATTGTACAAGATTACATTTGAACACATTGTAATAGGTTTTTAATCTATTTTTGCCCAATACCATTATTTAGAAATGTTTGAATAGCGTTGTATGGCTCTGTGAAGGCGACAGTCGTGTTTTCAGGTTGTCCTTATGTCTGCTCCATTTCTCACAATTCCTCAGGAGGGAATTTCTTCAAATTTGTCACGAAAGCCCACCTGCACTCAAAGGTCAAAGGTCAAGGTCACTGTGACCTCACATGCTACCCGTCATAATATCTCAGGAGCACCATGAGCAGTTGGCTGGTTGGTGGAGGCAAACAACCACAAGGCGGTGATTCTACTTTTTGCATTCAACCATTTTATTCACAGATTTTGATTGACACCTCACTTGAGCCAACAGGAGCTCCCCTGTCCTGTCCACAGCCTACAATAGCCAATGAGAGTCCGTGTTGAGAGCTAGTGCCTGCCCGTCTCCTTCCAGTGAAGACAGAGCTCTTTGCAAACCGCTGTGCTGATGACTGCCGCTCCAACGCTCCAACACGGCGACATGCTGCTTCAGTTTGCTTTCCTCCACGCCACTTGTGTTTTATATGCACAATGCTTAGTTTCAAGAAGGGAACAAAGCACCATAATGTGTTCATGATGTCATAATGCTTCAGTTAAACTGTTTCAGTAAGAAGTGAAAGTGATACGGGATAGAATACAAGTGTCGTCTTTTATAAGAGCTTAAGTACAGTAGAGTAGTAGCTTATTTATAATAAATATGTGACCACATGGTTACCAAGTGTCCTTAGGAAAACACTTAGACATACCTTGAGAAAGACGTGTGTATAATATTCTCTGTGGCATGTTCAGCAAATTGTAACTTGGACTAAGGCTTCATGCTGTGGTCCCATTGTGTTTTTCATCAATAAGTTAATCTAATAAATTCCTCTTCAAACCTCTATTGCTCAATGCCAGAAGCACTTACAGTGATTCTGAAAACAATAGTGTTACCTCTCAAACAAGACCAAAACCATGCGCGTCCTCTAAATGGTTGAAGAACAGCGTTCAATGAACCTTGGATCGGCGTTTGAGGCTACTTTGACAGGAACGATGAGAGCTTTACAGAGTGAGTCTGACCTAACAGAACACGTAAAAGGTTGAGGACAATAATGCCCACTGTCTATGGACAAGACCAGCAGATTCTCAGTCTGTGAAAGTGAAATTCCGTTCACCTCTATGTTGCGTTAGATGCCACAGAGCAGGATATCTGAAAACCTTGACAAATAAAACTGTGACCCATCTCCATGGCCAAGATGGGAAAGTAATATGAGCGACCTGACCCCTTGAGCTCAGACGGTCCGACCTGAAGCCTGAAATCAACAGGTTTGCCCATCTATTGCTGCGGGACAATCTCAGAGGTAGCTGAACCTTTGACCACCGCGCTCTCAGCGGGGATAAGATGAAGAGGTCGTCAGTTGTCTTAAAGCAACCGCAGTCTTCTTCACCCCCCCTCCTTTTGCGCTCGCCTCGGAAAATCTGGAAGCCATCACGGCTCCTTCATATCTCCCACTGGCGAGATATGAAGTGAGCTCACATTATAAATATCTCTATTCCGTCTGATTGCCCTCCAAATAAGTCACACTGTTCAAACAAGCAGAGAGCGCCGCTCCACCGCCTCCCATTGTCTGCCGCTGAGCTATTGACGCCGCGGTTGACAATTTATTATAGGCACCTTTCCCCGGTGACCGATAAGCATTGTGATGGATGCAGGATTTTACTGTGCCAAAATGGCTTTATCTCGCTCCTCCAAGCTACTATCTGCAGCGGCTGATGAGCTGTGCTTAGTCTCTCCGCTCTCCCTTTCTTTCTCAGCCGCCTCTCCCCGTTTGCCTCGTCTCTCAGACGGCCAACCGCTGTGCGTCTTATCCTCCAAAGAACCCATTTCACCAGGAACAAACGTATTCTATTATTTACTGATTTAATTATCTATGCACTTTGTGGCTTCTCTCGTTCTCTCCGCTTTATTTCCTAGTGTTCTTTTTATCTGTGCTTTTTTGTCGGCGGCCGTACAGCGTTCGCCGAGTAGAGGCGCTTTGGCGTTTTCTCCCCGGTACACGTTTCACGTTGTTATTTTACGCTCCAGATGCAATATCCTGCTATTTAGAAACACGACTATCAATCATCTCAATTGTTGCTGGCAAACTTCAAAGCGCTTTTCGACTTGATGCTCATTTTCTTTCTATTAGTAACACTCAAGTGGATTGAAATACAAAGGAGCCGGAATTACAGAATGGCGTGTGTGTGCGTGCGTGCATGTGTGTGTCTGCTTTATGAGTGTGGTTCTGCAGATATAAATTAGCAGCAGTGACAGGAAATGTCTTCACTCGGAGCTAAGAGGTAGAACGTGTTGTCTTTTTCACTCTGCTTGATGTTTAATTAATTTAGATTTGTTCCTCTTCTTTCTCAATACATCTGCGTCTGTTGTTTGATGTGAACTCATTGCGTCTGTGTGTGCGTGGTGAAGAACAGGCTGATTAAAGTTTGAGTCCTTTTACGCTGACACTTTGCAGGTTAACCGTTACTCTGAGGTGGTGCTATCGGTTTAGATTGGCTGGTTTATCTATTCTAACTCCTTGTCACAGTTTGTTATGTCAACGGGTTGTGACCGGTTCTACCGATCACTGGCTGCAGAAACAAGGATGCCGACTGGTTAAACATATCAGTCTGTAGGTTAATTTACCATCTACACGGAGCATTTCCATGTGTGTCCAGCAGTGTTTCTCTCCTGAAAGCAGGCAAATACGTATTGAAAACGCTTCAATTCAAAATGGATGCGTCATCTCATCGTCTCTTCTGATCCACCTTTAGAGCGACCACTGACCAAACTATTTACCGTAAAAGTCGGGTTGCAAGCTGCTACTACCTTCGGTGGGTGTCCCCGCTAGCTCCTCCCTGTAGCCAGCTAGCGCTACTTCTAGCTCTCCGCTAGCGCTGCTGCTAGCACTGCTGCTAGCACTGTGCTAGAACCCGCTAGTTCCCCGACAACCACCGAAGGTAACTGGACCAGCCCCGGCTCGACACCCAACTCGGGCAGAGGGGACGCGGGAAGTAGCAGCAGCAGCAACGCTAGCTAGCAGCAGCGCTAGCTTGCTACAGCGGTGACACCCACCGAAGGCAGTAGCGGCTTGTAACCCAACTTTTACGGTAAACTGATCTATGGACCTGATCAAAATGCGACGATAAACCTCTGCAAAGCCAACATAAAATAAAATGATAGGGAATTACTCCACAAAACAACATCACTGGATGGATACAGCGCTTCAGAATGTGGCACCAAAGCTCACTGAGTCAATGGAGCACCAGAGTGAAAGACAAGTGCCTCTTGTATTGCAGGTCAGTTTGTGTTTTTACATTGTTTTAATCTCAAATTAAGCTGTGATTTACCGGTCAATAGGTGTCGGTTTATCAAAAGCAGAATTAACCCACCCTGGGGGTTTGACGGATATACAACACGACACAAAAAACTACACAGCTGCGAATATTTCACATCAAATCTATTCATACCTGCAGCAAAGTGACCGTGTGTATCTGCTCTGCCTTGGTCGAGGTTGAGAGGTGTTGTTGTACACTATAGTGTACGTTTTCAACGTGTCAGTTCCACGCAAATGAATTGCTTGATGCTTGAACAAAACAAAACGTTGCACTTATGCAGCATAACATAGGCGGTCTGTGAGAAAAGTTATCGCGACCAAAACAATAGTTTAAAAATATATTGATGAACAAAGTACTCACATGTGTAGATTATTTCTGAGTTCACAAACATGCTTGCAGCGTTGTGAGTCACAGCGGTGCTTTGAGCTAAATGCTAACATCAACATGCTAACATGCTATCAGTGACAATGCTAACTTGCTGATGTTTAGTGGGAGTCGGAGCAGCAGCATTAGCTCGCGGAGCCCATATGGAGCAGCTTAAAACTCTTTGTGACAGTATTTACATCAAAGTGTGAACTCCTGCACTCTCAACCCAATTGTAGTCATTACTATATCTGATCTCAACCTTGAATAAACATTCATGAATCTGCTTTGACATGATAAACACTCTTTATAACTCCAGAACTGTCAATAGTCACACACTTTTTTATGTTGTCATCAGTATCAAATGAATTCATTGACAGTTGTCTGCACTTCTATGAACGTATAGCAGACAGGAACTGCTCGTAGCTAATTCAGCTTAATTTAATTGCTGCTAGTTTTCCAATATGTTAACACACATAGGCCAGAAAGTCGCCCACAGCTAATTCACTGACTCCATGGGAACGTCACTTTCCCCTTTATTTCCTCCTCCTGTTTGTTGTTGTCTTTGTTTAGTCATCGCTGCAATGTTTCATTTTCTCTAGACGTTCAATGATTTTTCAATTAAGGTTGAAGAAGACAAAATTAAAAATTAAAAACATTTAAAAAAACAGAACAAACTAACCTAGTAAGGAAACAAGTGGTAAAAGCTGTCAAACTGCTCCGTTCCACTTCTACGTTAGCCGGATTATTGACAGGCAAAAGAATGAGATCATGAGGGCCATGAGTTTGATTGAGCGTTAAGACTTTCCAACAACATGTGTAAAAAGCTTCAAACAGGGGCCCCTTCAGTCTTTGGGGCCCGTGCCCAGCAGATGCAGTAATCCATCTATTCTTTGCATATAGTGCGTATGTGTGTGTGTTTATTTGTGTCTGTCAGAAATGCCTCCCAGCATGGAGGCACAAACTCTTCCGCTGTGCAGCATCGGCCTCCTCGTCTTCTTGTCCTCTCCTTCCTCTCTGCGGCATGACGTATCACTCACTGCTCCTCCGACAGTCAAACTCAATCTCAAAGATTTTCATCTGCCAAATTCAGCTGCATTTTTCCGGCTCGGATTTGTGATCACGCTGCGGTCGGGAAACCGAGCCAGGAAGGAGTCAGCGTGATTGGCGAATCTCAACGAGCCAGGGTAGCATTTCAAAGTCTGCTATCATTTCCCGAAAAAAGAAGGGGAAAAAAACAAAAGCAGCGGCCCCGGCCCCGTTTTGGCTGCCGCCGTGCATCCAGAAGTCAATAAATCTCTTAATTAAAAGAATGCATCTCGAACGCAGAGAGCCTCAGCTCCTGCTCACTGACGTATTTACCCAGCTTAAAGTTTGGGATTTGCATTTGTTTTCATACATTCTAATTTCCTGTCATCATGCGTTAGGCACAAAGGGAAGTTTAGCCGAACAGAGGGCTTTCTCTAACGCACTGCGATCGTGTCAGTGCACTAACTGCTCTTCCACTTTTGCCTCCGCTGGAAAGCATCTGATGTATTCGCCAAGGCCGCTAATCAGAGCAGGCTGAGCGGACAATATGTGTGTAATTCATGACATGTTAGGTTTGGCTGGTGTGCTTCCCACTCGCTGTGTGTTTCTCTGCATCTCCACCCAGGAACACATTTCATTCAAGCAGAGCAACGCCGCTCGGGCCACAGCTTTCTAACCGTGGGAAACGCTGTTATTGCAAAGATAAGAATGCTCAGGGCAAGTTAGTCCACGTGCTAATGCTCTCTTTATTTCTGCACCGGGTGTTTATTTACCTTGGAGGTGAGCGCTCCCTGCTCAGGGTTGAGGAGAAGACGTGCTCTCTAAACACAGAGGGTCCACCTCCAGGAAACCTGCTGCATTGTGGGCGCCCACTCGTCCGCTGCATAGCCTCGTTCAGCCGGCCTCGTCCTTTTGTCTTCATGCAGTCTGAGTCCCACTTCTTTGCCAATGATAATCACAGTAATGTGTGCTCAAATGAATGCATATGCCTCATTGAAACCTATGAAATCTAAATTTCTAATATGATGTTTTTCCAACCGATGAAACATCCCATAAAATAATACAGCACAGCTATTACGCCGCATTTAACGGCACTTTAACAATGAGCCTTACATTTTACTTCACTAAACCCAATCAGAAGTTTGCCAGTAAAAGGCATAATTGCATTTGTTTACATCTCTGTTCCCATTTTCCTCATATTTCTCTGTCATCAGGGAGTGTTTTTGCAAAAAAAAACTTACATAAAAAAAACTAGCTCCAGTAAAAAACATTGACAGTGAGGTCTGAGGATTTGCATAAACATGTAAGAAACATTTCAGTCTCGGAGTTGCTCGAGGTGAACTACTTAAAGCATCATATTTTAAAGGATGAGCATAAGTTTTGCATGTGAAATCTTAATCTGCAAGGTAATTGGGAACAATAGCTGTCAGATAAATATAGTAGAGTAACAAGTTTTCCCAGTGAGATGTAACAGAGCACATATATTCTGGATCCAAATATCCAAAGTTCACCAAAGTTGTACTTTGTATAAAAAAAAAACAGAGGGCAGTAAGGAAATAGTGATAGACAAGTTAAGTTGAACAAAACTTTGCTCTTTGTGGATCAAATTTGAAATTTTGAAATATATGGAACAGTGTGGTTTTGTGTGTGAGTCTTCATCCGTGTGACGGCAGTATTTGCACTAGGTGTATTTGTACGCGGTGTATTTGTACGCGGTGTATTTTTACAAGGTGCCTCTCAACGGCTCTCACCATGCCGGTGGCTCTTGGCTAACGTTGCTAACAGAAAGCGCTGTAGGGTGGTCGTCAGTGCAGAGAGCTGCTGCGAGCTAGCCAGTGGGACGCTAGCAGTCGCGTGCACGGACGTTCATGCACGCGCGGGCCTGGCTACGTCCACAAAGCTCTGATAACAACACACACAGAGGGAGAGCGACGTCATTCTCTGCTCAGGGAGACTTTCCTCCACCACATCGCTCCATAGATAACAGTTGACTGCTGCTATATTAGCGCTCAGAATGTCCATTAGCGCTCCTTTAACGCGGGGGTGTGAGCTCTGCTCGGTGCTGTGTGAGATAAACAGGACATGCTCCGAGGAGTGGGACGATGGCCAGTGGACACAGCTGAGGAGGCAGCTGTGAGGAGGAGGGGGGGAGAAGAGGAAGGAGGGAGAGAGAGAGAGGGATGGGAGGAGAGCAACACACTGTGGAGGGCAAAGCGCCCTGACAGCCACAGGAGTCTCGGAGTGGGACCTCTCCAGGCTTGACAGATGGACAGACAGGGCTACGCCCCGCTGGCCGACTCTGGCTCTCGATGCCAGCGTGACACACACACACACACACACACACACACACACCAGAAGATATATAAGCATGGAGAATACATACTGATGCACAAAAACACACTAATGCTGCGTTCACACCAGACGCGACTCTCAAAAACGCGTCGCTAGCAAAACCATTGTTTTTAAATGCCGTGCTTTGCGTTTTTCTAGCGTTTTAGGCGCACATAAAAGTTCAAATATTTAGTGAATACATTAGTTTTAAGCATAAGGCGCAGAGTCGCACAGCTCATCAATGTCAGTGTGTATCGCCCGGTTGCGCACGCAGGCCCGCTCCACGCTCCACGTTTTTGCCAAAAGCGTTTTTGAAGCGGCTGCACTTTTAAAAGACGCGTTCACACCAAAAGTGTTGCAAATTTGACGTCTGAGTAGATTACATGCAAAGTGGTTATTTCCATGGTGGATGGCAGAAACGGTAACTGTTTTCACGGAGCTAAGCCACGCCCCCTTTCAGGCGCGAGTAACATTCACAACGCTTTTGGTGTGATCGCAGCTTAAGAACGCAACGTGGACGACAAACAGAAACAAGCTGAGAGACGGAGCCTTCAGGTCAATGCAGCATCGGGCCAGCAGGAGATAGACGGGACAGGATGTGGTCATTTGTCAGAAGGGGAATCAAGTTGAAAGATTTTGATTCCGTCGATTTGGGACAGTGCCCGAAACCGCAGGGAGTCGCCGGGCATCGACTTGTGTGTCGATCAGCTGGCCTTGGCTTCCCCGGCCACGTGGGACAGCACCGGCCAAGATGCTACACCTGCAGTGGAGCTTGTGGAGGCCGACATGAGGCGGGCGTGGATTCAATCAGAGTTGACCATCTGCCAGATCGCTTGTAACGCCAAAGGTGTCATTCCCCTGCAGAGCGTCGTGACAAGGTACCATGACATGCAGTTTGAGGAAACCTCCTGCAGGAATCCAGCGTTTTTATGTTGTTTCTCTCTGTTGCTGGGGAAGAAATGTGTGTAATGTACTGTATCAGCACTCCTCCTTTTCAACACGACTAGACGTTACACTATATACTTACTTTAGGTTGAGTTAAAGAGTTAAAGAGATACATACCTGTCCTAAAAGACTGGAGTTAGCAGAGAGAGGCTCAGGGAGCGAAGCAGGCGATCCACTAATTGGAAGATAGGCGGTCGGTTCCCCGGCTCCTCCAGTCTGCATGTCAAAGTGTCCGTGGGCCACATACTGAGCACGAGTGCCATTAGTTTAGATCCTGATTGGCTGGTGGCAGCTCCTATGTTCGTCTCTGCTCCAGTGTCTGAACGAGTGAGTGTGACTGGGTGGACGTTGTTGAAGAAAAGTTTTGGAAAAGTGGAATTTCTGACCTTTTGGTGACGGTAGATACAATTTCAGTGGATCACCAAAGTCACTATTCATTATCAGGGAATCATAAATATCTGCATGAATGACTATACTGAAATGTGATCTGTATTACTTCCTCAATCTGGAGGAAAGACAGAACAACCCGTTAGCAAGTAAACTGTTAACCAGCTGATACAGAGAACTCAGCCAATCCGTTTGGGTTCAATGAACACAATTGCTCCTAAAATATCACAATTTAGCCCAAAAATATTCCTCTTTCTGCAATATAAAGGGCATAAAATCCCAGATCAGAGACGCCCACGCCCTACTTTACCAGCATGCACGTCTTCCTCCGTGTCTCTCTAGAATATCGGCTAATTGATGCAGAAAAAGAGCGCTCGGATGTACAAAGAGCAGCAAATTCTCCACGTTCAAAGCACCGCTGCACTCTCATTCTCTACCTCTCCTGCAGCGCTTTGCACAACAGTGGAAACCGCCGAGCACAGAAGGCGAAGGAGAGAGAGGCCGTGAGGCTGAACGACAGAGGCGGAGAAAAAAGAGCAACAAAAATGGAGGTGGAGTAGGAGGAGAAGTGGAAAAAATAAAAAAGGAGGAGCGGAGTGCTAGCGTTGAAATTGATTCCGTGACCTGCCGGCCTGCATCCTGCCACGCTTTCCTGCGTCTCCGGTCCTCTGCCGTCCCCGTCCACGGAGCGCATCTAAGCGGATCCACGGCTCTTTTTTCCCGCCGTTTTTTTCCCGCCGAGGTATTTCCATCTCGGGGTATTTCACAGCTCCACCTCAGCCATCCCTTATTGTTCACACTGTCACAACCATTCAGCTACTGGAGGCATCAGCTTATAGTGATTCTTACAGAAAAAGTGGGATTCTCCTGCTCTCTCTCCCTCCATCTCTTCTCGCCCTGCCTCCCTCTGCTCTGTCCTAGCCGGCCATCTTCAAATCTCCGCTTCCTCACACTTCCACTTCCCCCTTAATGACGTCTCTTCCCCCTCTCTGGACTCTTTTCTCCGTCCCTCGCTCTCTTCGTTCCTCCTCTCTGCCTCCCGCCTTGAGTGCCATTTGATGAGACCTGGATCGAGAGCGGCGGAGTATCGACGCCGTGCAGCCAGGTGCCACCCAGGAGAGGAAGTCAGACTAAAATATCACACTAAATATCATCCGACACCTAATCTGCCGCACCTTCTGCCGCCGCGACGAGAGGAAGAGGACACATCCACATCCATCCCTCTTTTGTTTCCTGTCGGCGGAGGAAGAAGCGCCACGTAATGAATACATCGAGACAAAAGCTGTCCAGCTTTGAGAGCAAGGAAGAGCAGGAGGAAATGGAGACAGATCTTTGTAACAGCACCCATATTCACCCAGGAATAAAAGACCAACCAGGGGCTTAATTGTGTCCGAGAGAACAATCGACCCCTCGGTGTGTTCGGACAGCCTGCTGTCTGTCGCTAACTTGTCACAGTTCTGCATCCTATCAATACATCACACGGCCAGATCGTAGGTGTTTGTTGGGATGCGGGGCAGCGGCCAGGAAAACAGCCTTTTATGATTCAACAAAGGCCGTGGGCCGGCGCTGACGCGGTTGCAAATTGAAAAATGAATACGATCTGACGTGTATCCCAGTGAAATCAATCCCGCGGAATAGGATTCCAATATGGAGATGATCACCTGGAAACGGCCGCGGCGCATTTCTGATTTCTCATTTTTTTGGCTAATGAATTGGTTTGTCCTGCGGGGTTGAACCCGCAAAGTCATAAATGGAAAATCAGCCGAAAGCAGATTGGAATTCCAAGTTCCAATTTAGTTGTTAACGGTCCGGAAAACATATTTTCTCCATCGGGTTGTTTTTAATTATGTCTGATAACATGAACACAACTTTTTCTGTCAAAACTGTTTTGGTTATTTCACATTAGAGGTTTCTATATTACTCACTGGCTCAGTCGGAAAGACGTGATCTTGTGATGTTACTGAGCACAAGGCCAGGCCACTGGGAGTCTAATCTAATCACCACACAGTCACGAGGCAGCGGATCAGCTGCTTAATCATTATGAATAAATATAACAAAGTTTTCCAAACCTGTGATGTGCTTTTGATCATATCAGGAAACTCTGGGATGTTTATGATGAAGACATTCTCATCTCGACCACACAATTCACCAAATCAAATAACACAATATTTTTTACCAAGCACCTTGATATCGATATTGCAACAATACTGTAGGATTGACCGTTGGTGCTTTAACAAAGTATTTACACAAAGAGATTTGAAAATAAATGATCCTCTGTACAGAAAATGACTCCACTTCATGGTAATGCAGCCGTAAAACCAGGAAAAGACAACACTGGGAGCAGGAGTCCATCTCTCAAGACTTTGAAGAGTTTGAATTTTACATCAGATTTCACATTTTGGAGTAATTTGATCTTTCACACTTGACTGAGTTTGGTTCTAGCCAGAGTCAGATCTGGTATCCAACCAGCAGTCACCCACCGGTTCCATCCCAGTGGCCACAAAATCATTCTCACTCAATTTCCAGCAAAGTGCGGTCGTTCCTTGCCTTCAGAGACTCGTTTTGGCCTCTGCTGTTTCTAGTTTCAGGGGTAAGCTGGTTCCTGTGTTTAAAGATTGGCTCAACTCTCTAAGATCAGAGGACAAACACATGTGAATTTTAATGTGGATTTTCGCTTTCAGAAAAAAAAAACTAAAAATAATAGAACATTCCCTCCACAACCGCTGCCAGGAAATGGTCTTGATTATGAAGACATCATTTGCACTCACTACAGGCCGGGTCTGGGCTTCTTCTTTGCTGGGCGGCTGTGATGTGTCTCGACAGGCCGACGTGAGCCTCTCCTCAGCCACTAAGAGAGGTTGTGGAACTAGCCGCTCCCACCCAGAGAGGCTGCACAAAGGCCTAAGGCTGCACAAAGGCCTGGGAATCCATAACGATCCATATCTCAGACATTTTTTCCTGCCGCTTTGCCACCGAGAGAATTGCTCTCAATCTCTTGGAGGGAGTGCGGCGTTCCTTCATCCATCACCGGCTCGGTCTCCAGCGGCTTCCCCGAGTGCCCGTCCACCGCTTCCATCGGCCGGATGCTGCACTCCGGCCCACTTTAGCTAACTAGCCTCCGCACCGGTATACATCACCCAGGATGCTAGTGGGCATTTTCGTCCTTTTTGTTCTGTCAACTACACCAACAACCCAAAAAGTTACAAGATGTCACTGTGATGGCTGGGGGTGTGGTTAGGCTCAGCTGCAGAGGGGCAGGGGAGGAGCGGCTCAGGGAATTATATTTTTTAATTATATTTTTATAATAATATTTTTTGGGACCGATTTAAGTGACATTGGACATTTTCCCACGGCACACCTGATGATCTCTGAAAATCACTGCACTAAAGGAGTTGATTATAAATGATCCCCCCACCACACACACACACACACACACTGTGCATTACTGTGTTTAACCTCATGAAAAGTGGCGTGTGAACTGAACTCAGCTTTGTGAACAAACTCCTCAAGGACTTTGAAGGGGACCGACTTCCGAGCGTTACATGCTTCTATTCAATCGGTCGGATTTGGCAGCAATTTTCAAAACTCGAAGAATAAAGAGCAACAAATCTTCCTGGAAGTGCCGAGCTTTCTTATCCCGGCCTCAATTCATCAGGGCGAGACTCGCGGCCGCGCTAAGAGGTTTAAAGAACAGCAATCGCCAACGTAGTGCGTGATGTACGGCGATGAGCGGCGTAGCATCTGAAAGCAAATAAGCCACGGCATGTTTTCCTAATGACAACGCAACTTGTGAGACGTCATACACGTCTGCTTGTGGCGGGTATTGATCCTGATTTAATGACACACGCCTCGCATGAGCTCCACGCTGAGGAGGAAGCAGCAGGAAGACGGTGCTTTGAATGGAAATCCCAGGAGAGAACAATCCCCAACAACAATGATCGCCTCTGTAGCCACCCGTGACCTCTGACCCCCCAATGGAGTGGAGAACACAGAAGAGAACTTCCAATAAGAGGATCAAAAACATCTCCAAAAAGGCCACTCTTTCTTTCTCTCCACACACACACACACACACACACACACACACACACACACACACACACACACTCACACACACACACACACA
>NC_136591.1:3779460-3879460 GCF_910589615.1 Taurulus bubalis
CGCCTTCCTTTACGGCGAAAACGTGGAGAGGGCCGGGTGTGAACGGGGTCGTCCATGAGGGATTTATGGGAAGTGAACTCCTGTGATGAAGATAAATGGCGACTGGCTCCCGGGAACATGTGCCGTTCCCTTCGCGGACTGAGATGAGTTATTTGGCGGGTTGTTGTTTTGACCCGCGTGTCCTGTGTACATGTTGGAACTCCGAGGTGAGCCCAGATGTTGAGCAGACACGTGTGCGACTTAATAAACAGCCTGCGCACACATGCTGCAGTACAGATGCTCGCACAAACCGGCACATCCACAGTAACACCCCCACACACACACACACACACACTCACTCACATCCTCGGGGAGGCGGCGGGGAAGTGCTGCTGCTTATTGATATTTATCCTGTCAGCTCTCTAAACCGGCGGCTGACTCCCGTACGGACCCGAGCAAAGCACTTCAAACACTGTGGCAAATATTGAACATGTCGAAATGGGATTTACTTGGAATTTACTCCCTGCTAATCTCAGAGGCTAAAAACACAGACACAGAACCGGTGTGATGAGACGCAGCATTCAGAGATACCGAGCTATCTTTCCCGTGGCTCCTCTTCCTCGTGGCCTTGGCTGATGGTCACAGAGGCGCTTGTGATGTTGCCG
Source organism: Taurulus bubalis (assembly GCF_910589615.1). NCBI lineage: Eukaryota > Metazoa > Chordata > Actinopteri > Perciformes > Cottidae > Taurulus > Taurulus bubalis. The sequence goes on from NC_136591.1 coordinate 3,780,105, forward strand.
GAGGGTCCAGCAGGGTTCTTATGGTCATGATAAAACTGGAGAAGTTATGGAATTTTAAAATGGTTATTTCCAGGCCTGGAAAAGTCCTTGAAAAAAATAAAATCCCAAAAGTGTTGGAAACGTCATGTAAATGTGTTATATTCATGTGTTCATGTCGTTCATTTACGCTGAGTTTGAAATAATGAATATGCTTTTAAAAGAAAGACGCTCAAAATATGAGCAGGCATACATACAGGCATCTATATAAATGTTTATTCTTTTAATCAAACTATTGTCTCATTCATTTGTGTCATTTAAGATTTGCTGTATGCTTTGTATTCTCATTGTTAGTTTAAATACTACATTTACTCACTCTTTATTGTTTACACACAGATTTCACTAAATGTTTGCTCATGGAAATCCATTGGTCAGAATGTGTATGAACCCTGGTCCAGGATCTGTTGTTCCCATCATGCTAATGGTGGCTAGCAGCTCCAGATTTGGGATATTTGCTTTGTTTAGACCAGCTAATAAGCTCTGAGATATATACTTTACTATACAATACTATTGTGCTCATCTCAGGAGGGAGGCTATCGAGTGTTCACAAATTTTGAAATGTGCGTATTGACAATATTGCTTTAAGAAAAACATCTATATACGAAATGATTGGAAGCTGAAGAAAGTCACACATGAATATAAATATCTATGTGGATGAGTTGTGTATCCTGTTGGATGTGAGTTTGAAGATGGGAGCAGAGATTCGTGGTGTTTTCCGTCTTTCGTCCCAACTTATTTATGTCTCAGTTTACACATGAACTCATGTTGTCTTTTTGGTTTGGGTTAAAACCAAAGAATCACCAAAGAGACGGACATCTTTCCTGCTGGAGTTAATTACGAGGGCTGTATCGGATAGTTTGAAACAACATTCATATCATTGCCATTCAAGTTATTACTATTAATAACCACAGTTACACTGCATAGTCCACCAGCTTCCACTATCAAATAAACACATATATTTGTCTTTGCATTGATCCCAAAAAAAAAGATAGAACATGTTTTTATCTTACAAAATATTCAGTCGTAGGTCATATTGTTGCTGTTCAGACTTTCAAAAACTACATTTTACTGCAGTCAGAAACGGTTTACTCTCCTGCATGAGCAAGGATGGCTACTTGTAAAACATACCGTGTACCTGGAAAAATAAAAAAGGTTTTATGTGTATGCAATTTGTGGAAATAATTGAATTTATTTATTTGGAAATATTAGTTTTTCTTAATTCCCGGTATCTTCATCCTGATTTTATATTTATTTCATAAACGTTTTTGCTTACCTGTTCTTTTCTGAAAAGTTAAAATTTTTTCAAGTTCTCTCCGTCTTCATGAGAACGTCTGGCTGATTATTGGCGGATTCTTATGCGTCACATTTGGTGTGAGAGAGTGAGAATTTAAAAGAGTTTTCATGTGCACGTCACATTAAAAAAATGTCCGACATCAAATCAGCATTTTAACCTTTAAACATGTAGTTAATGTTGTCACTGCTTCAACCTCATGTTTAAAAATGTGAATGCATTTGGGCTCAAGGCTCTCATGTGAATGACGTGGTTCTTGTGGTTAGCTATCGTGCTACTGCAAGCTAACATTAGCGTTAGCCTGCCAGGAGTTTGAGTTATTACCAAACAGAAAGAAATGACCTGTCAAAATTCAGTTGTAAATCAGGAAATCAAAGCAGGCAAATGTAATTACTCAGTGAAGTGGAATAACTTACCTCGGGAGTCTGAAAACGCTCTGCTTCGTACAAAGTTTCCAGTCCGCTCTGATCTGGAAATGTCTAGCTAGCATGTGCACACCTGAGCTCCGCTCACACAGGAGCACAGAGCGACACGCCCAGTTTACTCAAGCACAAGTCACTGACTCACATTGCATGAGTTGTTTCAAGAAGACAGTGAGGAACAAGTAACGTACACCAACGTCATCAGGTAAGCTTGGTACCTTTTACAGAGTGGAACGGTGATGAAGAGGAAGAAGAAGAGCCTTCAGACCCACAAACGCAACGCAACAGGCTGATACTACTGAAATATTCCATATACGTTCATTCTGTGGTGCGCTTAATAAATCATCTGAGTAGCCTTAACCATGGCAGTTAGCACTGATAAACTCCAGCACATCATGTTCTATAAATAACACGTCCGTGTAATAACCTTGTATGACCCTCTTGAAGCACTTTAATATTAAGAGCGCTGGTGATTATGGCAGTTATTGAAGCCGTATGGCCAGAAACAAACCTGGGCCCGCTAATGCTCCCAGTTATTCACAACCGCTGTGGCTGCATCTGGTTTGTTTCAGGCTTGAATCAGTCCATGTCATGATTCACCCTGAGAACCGCTCAGAGCTCACGTATCAGCGTCGGCTCCTCCACTTGGCCGCAGGATCACAAGTACAGCGCTGTAAAGTCCCGTGAGCGCGGAAAGTTTTGTTTAATTGTATCCAGAATGATCCTCTTGACTTAGCGATGCTTTACAACAGGCTTTCAGTTTTAATGTAATGGAAAAACGTGGTGGCGTGTTTGATGACAAACTCAGAATAACTGGAATTGTTGAACAAAGAGCGAGCTCTTTCATTCTGGTTTCTTATTTTATTGCACATTTGATCAGTTTAACATTTCCTGTAAGAAGTTAGATGATCGGTTATTTGTTTTTCTACCAGCCACTACATGCATTTTGTGCTAATACTGTATTGTACTAATCTACTGCTGTTTATTATTTTATAAAAACAATGTAAATTCATTCACTTTAATTTAATTATATATAAAATCAACATGCTGAACACAAATAGAAACCAGTTCATTGCATTGCATCATACAATGTTTTATATATATTTATTAGCATGTTTCGCAGTTAAATGTAATAAGTAGTAGTTTCAACAGTGTGTGAAGTCATCTAATAATCAATTTGTTAATTTATTATCGTCAACGCAGTGTTATGCATGGCCAGTAAAGGATAAGGGCGGTGACTGTATATCAGCATTGACAACAAATCCAATAAAAACACCATGCTGATATATTGGCACTGTAGTTCATTTTCCACATTCACTGTCGCTATAAAATTTGTGAAATGTGTATTAATTTGCCAATGAAAATAATCCCCTAATGCACTCTGTTTACCTTTTTGAGGCAACTTTCTAAACGCTATAGCGCTCATTTACTGAGCCTTTTTACAAATATAACTATAGAATGGCAATTCTTAAAACAAACAAAAAAGGAAAGTGGAAATTAACGTCAGTCTTATCATTTAAATGTGAATTCATTTTGTGATGGTGACGAGAGCGTTCCCAGATAAACAAAACGCAGACTTTTTAATTAGTCAGGCAAAGCACTTAGGTGCTAACAGACAGAGTTTCCTAAAGTATTTCTGTACAATAGCAGAGTTCAGGACGAACAGCTCTATTGTACATGCAAAACAAAGACACTGCTGCGGCTCTCTGTGAATGTGAATACATTATTAGCCCTGCAATGTGTTTTGAATGCCTGTCTGGCACCTCGAGCGGGAGAAAGAACACGCGCGGCTCCGAGAGGCAATAACAGGTCAGATTTCCCCAAAGGTTCTGACACCGGCACAGAATTTAATTGCAGCGCTCTGAAGATGAATAAAAGCATTTGTGCTGTGATTAAGGAAGCCGAGCGCTCCCCTCCCTGCAGGCCTGAACCAACATTCAATAAGCCCACAGCACTGCCTGCCTGATGGACTCTGCCTTCACGGAGCCGCAGAGCCTGACAGGAAACAGAGTGCCACACACACACATACACACACACACACACACATTTGTATACTTGGACTTCAGAGAAACACTCCCACATGCACGGGCAGAACCCAACCGCCTCAACCACACACATGCTGCTGTGTGTGCGCGTGCCAATACACATAAACATAGATTACAGTGAATGCAAAAACAAAAGCAGACACATCATTTGTCAAAAAGCGGGGGGGCAATAACGGTATTCACAAGGAAACGCGCGCGTGTGTGTGTGTGTGTGTGTGTGGTGGGGAGGCAGCTGGATCTCTCTGAATGAAGCCGTCAACGTCGAGTCCCGATAAGAGAGCTTATGATACCGTGCCCGACGTCTGACGGTCCGTCACAGCTGTTTGGAGCCGCGGTGTCATTTTAATCGTCGCAGAGTTTCATAGCATCTGGGAGTAATAAACGGGAGAAGAGATAGCGGAGCCATGATGGAAGTTGTGGGAACTGTTGGAGATATAGGGGTCGTCAGGCTTCAACTTCAAGAGAGGAATATGTGAGGAAATAACATTTACAATGGATTGTTTTTTTGTTTGTTTTCCGTAACAAATCCCAGGTCTGAAGTTAGTTCCCTTGAAATATAGTTTGAAAACAGAAGCGTAGACTGTAAAAGTCGGGTTACAAGCCGCTACTACCTTCGGTCAGTGTCCCCATTAGCTCCCCGCTGTAGCCAGCTAGCGCTCCGTTAGCTCCCAGACAACCACCGAAATTAGCTGCGCTAGCTAGCGCCGTTCCTAGCTTGCTAAAGCAAGCGTCCCCGCTGCTGCTCACGCTGCTGCTAGCGCTGCTGCTAGCGCTGCTGCTAGCTTGCTACAGTGGGGACACTGACCGGAGGTAGGAGCGGCTTGAAACCCAACTTTTACGGTAATTAAGAAAAAAGAGTGGGCAAAGTGCAAGTGTGGTGACTCATCTCCTCCATGAGCTGTCAGGAAGCTAACGTTTCAACAGCGGGCTCCTTCTCATGTGTCAAAGCGGTTTGGATTGCAGTGTTTTGATAGTTTGGCATCTTCTTACCTGGATCAGTGTCAAACCCTCTGCGCCTCGGAGAGTTACTCTCCACTTCATCGGTCTGGTCAACTTTACTTTTCAGACGGCAGCAGAAATCGTTTGTGAGCGGCCTCTCGCTCTCACAATTTTCCTTGTTTATGTTAAACTAATCTCCCTGACAAACACAGTTCCACTTTTCCACTTCTCTAACACGCTGCCGCAGAGCTGCAAGCGACTGTGTGAAAGTCAGTCAAAGAGCTGCACAGTCAGCGCGCAGAACATATTCAGACGCTTTTCTACCGTTCCATCACTTCCACCGTAATATTTGGCAGGCAAGAGGCGACATGTGACATTAGGGCACGCGCTGAAGAAGGTAATGTCGGCCTCCAGCTGATGTCAATTTTAAAAGCACAGCCTTGAGCCTGCATTGCACTCAGACGACTGGCATGTATGACCTCCGGTGTAATATCACCTATTTTCTGCTTTTTAAGATCGCTTTTACCCCACCCAAAATAATTATAAATAAATACAAAACAACTCTAAGATAATGCAACTGGGTTTGCCCTTGAATTATCCAATTGATCTCCACCCCTGGGTCCCTCTGCACATTTGGCTTTAATAGACGCGCTGTGATTATCTCAGTGTTTTTCTTTCAGGGGCTGGGTGGGGACACGGGTGCAGTTTCAGGGACAGAAATATAATCCGGCAATAATTCTTGGGAGATTGGTGTCTTTCCCTTTTTAAAATTCCAAAGCTCTTCAGTATTTAAAAGTAAGCGGTCTCAATACTCTGTTTGTCATTTAACTAGTTTCAATTTGCTGAATTTATTCGCACAATGCAATTTGCAAAACCCCAAGCTTAGCGACAGAACATATGCAGCCCAGGGGTAAAGGTTTAACAACCTTTTGTTTACTAAATGCTACTTTCTGGAGATCTTTAAATCAGCTCAATTGGTTCTTCTGTTCTCAGCCTCGCTGCAATGTGGCTCCAGGGATCAGCCGGACGGTCCAACCCTTAAATATAGAAACTACATGAAATGTAGCACAGACATCCATGGTCTCTAGAAGATGAATCCCAATGCGTTTGGTGATCCTCTGATTTTTTTCTCCAGCGCCACCATGAAGTTGTCATCAGGCGTTAAAGTAGGATTTGGCAGGTGGTTGAATCCCAATGGCCAATCCCCACAGAAAGCGTTTTTGACGTTTTTCGGTTGATGAAGTCTCTCCGTTTCACCAGATCCCCCTCTCCCTCTACGGTAGGGAAATAAAATCAATGCTGAGCGTGGAATTCTCACGTCTCGCTCACGTCTCGCTCCCAATGCTGAATTCCCGTCAGCGGTGCCGGAACAATAACCCTGGGATGACATTACTTCCTGGTTTGTTGAGCGAGTGTTTCGATGGCGTAGCTGGAAGGAACGGCGCGACATTATTATGGATGTGACTGCCGGTTTATTTACATATTAATTGAAGGTGACGGAACGCCGTTCCGGATTGTTCTGTCCCACTTTATCAAATAACAAAGCTACTGACATGCATGAGGTTAGCATGCTAATGCGATGAACTAAGATGTGAACATGGGAAATGTTGGGACATCCACCTGCTCTAGGCCTATGTTGTCATTGTGAGCATGTTAGCATGCTGACATTAGCATTGTGCACAAAGCGTGACACAGCAGCATGACTGCAGGCCGTTATGTCCCAAAGCAAAACTACATACTACGTACTAATACACTGTTTTAGCAGGTGGTGTACACAAATATACCATTATGTAACTTTGTAGGTCAAATCAAACTCCACAAGTAGACAGCACAATGTTTTTATTTAGATTTACTGCTGATTATTAGTTCTAGATTGCTGTCTCATCATCATTCTCATTATATTTATGTTATGATGTGTTGTATTGTTTCAGCTGTGAGCGGCTCCTCTGTTTCTTTTGCACTTCACAATGTGAAAAAATTGCTCCGTTTTGAGTATACTGCATGATATTATGGTTCCAGTGTGAACACCAACATATATTATTCAAAACCTACGTAGGTTTACTCTACACTATACTACACCACTGAGAAGAAAGACACAACTGACTTGAGACCGGTTGCTCCCATGTTTCCATTTACTGCACATTTTTAAGAGCTGAGTTGAAAAAATACCATGATTGAATTAGTATACATATCACGCATACCACAACGGAGACGCTCCGTTCATCTGTCTGTCCACCTCTCCAGTATCTGTGTGTATAGTATCTATAAGCACACCTTCACCCGCGTGGTGATCGGGTCCCTCTGGTGTGTTTTCGTGTCTGGAGGAGCTGCTCTTCAACGCCCTGAACGGAGGCCCGGGGCCCCTGAAGGTAAACCCCTCGCCCGGTGACACGCGGCGACGCTACACCGGGCCGAGCCGCCGACTGATGATGTGCGACGAAGACTTTCTCTTTCGGGGGCCGCGATGAGATGTATGGCCGCTAACGGCCGACTGTTATTCCCCAGCTGATTGCATTATGATTGGAACCATAAAGGTGGTCTCCGCAAGGTGAAGGCATCGGAGAACGCGAAGGCGGAGGAGAGGCAGGGAGCGCAGGAGGCACTTCATTCGTCAGCAGCCTGTCGGTCCGCCCGGCTGATTCATGGATCCGCGTGTCAGAAATCTCACCGCAAATCAGTTTGCCATGAAAAGGAGGCCGACACTCACTCCGTCTGGAGACAGCCGCCGGAGGGATTCTCTATAGACGTGTGTCGGAGATACGGAAACGTGGTTCCAGGGCGGCGGCGGCGAACTCGCATGAAACGCCTTCCGTTTGCTCGACCCCTGCACGCCTTTAATAATTAAGAGCTTGAAGACAGGAGGCGGCCATGTTTGCTCTGCAGCTACCTCGCACCTTCTTGTATGGACTCCTTTCAAAATGATATATTTGATTTATACCAAAAAGACGTGAGAGTCTCTTTGATCCTGCGTCCCAGCACCTCTCCTTCTAGTGCAGGAATTATTCCCACTAACCTCTCCCCATTTTTGCTTTTTCCTTTTTTTTATCACTTCTCAAGTTTTTAAGTGTCCGTCGCCCCGTTTTTTCCCCACATTCCGTCCGTAACGCTGGCAGAATCATGGAGAATTACCCCGCCTATAAAAAGCTCCTGAAGTCAGGAGGTGCAGCGCTGCCAAACGACACTGAAAGCAATTACCGTATGTTTCAACACCCTTTTCATAGCAAGGGATCTGTCTGGAGGGCCACTCGCCATGTGTGTGAGACTCATTTGGTTCACATTACCATATCCTGGGCTGTCCGTCTCTTCGATGTCTGCTGTGTGTGACGCCATGTCCTCGAATCAACAGAGGATAAAGGAACAGGGAGAGAAATACTTTATGTGCGCAAACATTTCTTTGTTTAAATTCCTCTGGCGTCGAGCGAGGAGCGATTCCCTGCTGCTCCGGTGACCCTACATGAGTGAAGAATGAGATTGAATAAAAGAATGGCGGGTGGGTGGGTGGGGACTCTCTTCCTTGCCATTTTGGTGCTGTCGGGGGAGTTGTGAATCCAGCAGATAAAGGTGAGCCTCGCCGCCTTCCCCTTCTCAGAGAGAAAAAAGCTATTGTTGAATGTCACAAAAGGGGAATGCGAATTCTCAATAAAACGGAGGAAAGACGGTGTAATTTGTTTCCCTCCTGCTGTTTCATCTCCCCGGATATCTCCCCCGCTGCCTCCCCTCACACACACACACACACACACTTATACCCTTCTCCCTCCTCATCCGTCCCCTTCTGGCGCTTGAACTCTATGTGGGTTTGCTGTTAATTGGATTCAGACTGCGGAGATAATAAACCCTTATGCAGCAGCGTTCGGCCCGGCAGCGTCGGGACTTTCCCGAGCCGGTGGATAAAGTAAGTACAGTAGTCACACGGAGAGCAGGCCGAGAAAGAGAAAACTGTCTGCCATGCATCTGCTCAGCGGGAGCGGGGTCACCCAATCATTACCGCCCTGCGGATGATGTCATCCCGCTGCCCGCTGAACGCCAGTCAGCTCCGCAGCTGCATGGGAGAATGCATCGCCGCCGCCACCGCCGTCCTGCTGACTCAGCTGGGTGTAGGTGTGTGTGTGTGCGTGTTTGGAAAATGTGTTAACAATACTGACAACCGTGAAGGCATTTGGAGAGAGCACATGAGGAAGCGTTCAGCGCCGTTCCTGCCACATGACCTCCGGTTGTCAATCGACGATCACGGCGAATGGATTCCTGCTACCTGCTGCCCGGCCTGTCACCATGACGGCTCCAGAGCGCCAACGCTATAATCACAGGGCAATTCCACCGCTCACGCACTTCCTACCCCAGGAGGAAGACTTGGTCTCCATGGTTATTCTGTTTTGTTTGCACGGTTTGTCCGTCTGGCTGAGAGGAGAGAAAGTCGTTGTGTACTTGTTGATGGGAAAATGTGTGTTTTTGGAGCGGCCTTTTTTGGGAGGAATGCGAGTTTCCATCTTCAAGAGCAGCCAGGAAAGAAAGAGACAGCAAGAGAGGCGCTGAAAAATAAGCTAAAACACAGAGAAACATCCGCGAAGGAGGGGGAGGCACATTTGTTTTTAATTTTCCGCAACTGTCCCCGAAAAGCGAATGAGAGCGATCGCATTGGACGACAAAGTTGGCACATTAGCCGCTCTTCCCCTCCTCCGTCACTCTGTGCTGCCGCTCTCTAGCATAATATTTTCTTTCACAGGCTGGAGAACATGTTTGATCGCTCCTTTTATTAGAGACGAGGCTCGCCTCAGAAGGGCCTTCCTCCCGCCCCTTTCTCACCGCCGTCGCTGTGCGTCTCCGCCGTGCGGCATGGCACCCGGCGAGAGCGAAGCGGCGCTCAGATGTGGGATACGGTGCCAGAGCGGGGCCTCGGCTCTTCCATCTAAGGGGTCATATTATTTTTGGAGGTTGGCTCTCTCTCCGCCATGAAGCCGCTCTCCTCTTTGATCAATAAGACAAGTCACCCGTTTGCATTAATCCCACAAGCCGCCCACACGCGGGAATGTGCAGCACAGGGGAAATCTCACAGGAGGTCATTTCTGTTTGCAGGGGAAAAGTTCCACAAGTTTTTGTTTTTTTTTACAGTTTTTATGTTTCCGCTTCTAGGGGCGAAGAAGAAAATACTACCACGTAAATTCTCCCCGCTTTGTTCTCCGCTTCAAGTCAAAGCCCCACGTGCTTCACCCCAGGGTCAGAGGTATTGTTTTGAAAGCCAGCGCATTCCAACAGCATTGTGCGTTTCCTCTCATTTTGAGCATGACTTGCACATCTTGACCGTGAAGAGGACTTGTGCCACCGTGCACCAGATGAACTCCTCGGGGACAAGGAGGACGAGAGCCTGCTTCCTGGCTGCATTGTCCGAGGAGAGCATCCTGTTTATTACAGCTGGATGAGCTGCAGAAGAATGGCTGGCAACACCGACACTGATGCCACTGGTCGTGCATTGAATTTTGAAGATAAGAGGGGATCTAAAATTAATAAACAGATGTCTGAAACAAAGCAATAAGTCTCCTGAAGTTCTTTTGTTTTTCTGTCTTCACATGATTTTCGGGAGCTTTGCTGGCTTTCCTGTGCAGACCGTTTGTGTTGGATTGCGAATATTTCTCTGTCTTACTTGCATATAAATAAAAATCCCTCCCGTGTATTCACTCGCAGGCTCTTGAGGAGGCACATGTTTATTACGGATCTCTACCCTTTTTTTTTTGCGCGGTTGATGGATTGCCCTGTTGAATTTACAGAAGAACATATTATAAATCACTGCTGTACTGACCTTTCCTTATAAAGTGGGAATCAAAAGCCAGAGCTGATTTGCACGGCAGGCTGGGTGCAAACGATGAGACTGCTTTGGCCTGGAAAGACTGTCAAGGCATTCGTTGGACAGGAGTATTACAGTAAAACACCGACATAAAGCAGCGGATGGTAAGGAAAGTTGTGAGTTATTGCCGTGGACAGAACATATCCTGTTCTCTTCCATATACAGGATTACTGTTATTGACAAGCGCAGCACAATGTGTTCTGGCTGTACTTTATGTCTTGTTCTGACCGAATCAATGCCGTGACTAAGTGCCTATGAAAGTCAAACCATCACTCCACAGTAATGAGGAACTTTTGTGCTCTACAGATAACCACATCGTGTTGGTGTGGCGTTATGTAAGTACTTTTACAACAATACATGTGTTGTGTAGAAAAAGAAGAAAAAAAGCAATTTTTTTCTTCGTATCTTGTATTCATCTCCTTAGAGTTGAAGGAAAGGTTCATGGGAAATACACTGATATGCTTTCTTGCAGAGAGTTGGACGAGAACATTGGTACCACTCGTCTGTCTGAATGCTGAATATGAGGCTACAGCAAGCAGCCCGCTAGCTTAGCTTAGCACAAAGACAACAGCTAACCATGGCTGAGGGCCACAGAATCCTTCTCTCATAATTATATTATATTTCAGGTTCACGTACAATTCATCCTTTTTAGGAGGTTACGTCATGGATATATAAAGAGCGGTGATGCCCGGTTCATTCCTATGGAAGTTCCTCATGAAGCCAAAATGGTTGGACTTTCTTGGTATGAAATAACCCGAGTCCTCCACATCCTCCACATGGAGCAAGCGCTCCGTCTCGTTCACGTGACCCCAGTTCATTTGACAACCTTTAAGACCTGATCATTAAAAATAGGAATATTTAAGCTTTTCTCACTGGGAAGTTGATTTACCTCAAAATGATTACCTGCTTTTTCCCCACTCTCAATTTAAGTTAATTAGCTACTGGCTCTGGCTAAATATTTTGGCTACCGTTCAGACAGTGGCATAAATCAAAAAACAGCAAACCAGCTTATTTCCCAAAATGTCAAACTGTTTCCTTAATTTTCCAAATTCTTCCTCAACCTCAGAGAAATAGCCTCTGATGTATATTTGTCGACCTGCTTTCCCTCCATCAACAAGTGGAACACCTGCCACCGTCAGGGTAGCGATACAAAAATGTTCTCAATCTGAAAATGGCTCTATATGGCTACCGTCACCGAAGCGAAGCAGAACCTTGCGCTAGCTTACGTTAGCTGTGTAGCATTCCCTGACGCCTCTTGGTCCCTTCTGGACCCTTGGTGCCTACTTCCTGCTTCAGTCTTGGGTTGGGAACGTGCAGAGCAGACCCTGCTAGAGGTTTCAAACCAGTAAGATCAAGCTCAAGATCTCCCGGCATATTATTAAACTAGCATATTATTGAAAGTGCTCTTCGGATTGGCACTATCCATGCTAGCTTAAAGTTTCTGGCTGTCTCTGTTCCTTGTAAAATATCCTGTCAGGGAGGATGCCGGTATAAATCAAAGTTCTACATTCTTAAATGCCATGTTTCCACCGTTGGGGATCATATGCTAATTATGAACTACATAAATATAGCAATAAACATGATATTTAGTTTTTTTCCACCCAATAAAAAAACGCTATTCTTAGCTCGGTACATTCTTGAGTATGTAGCTTTAGACGAGGTAAGCTATTTGACAGAGATTATCCTTGGGAGACGCTGCCAAACAAAAGTGTTAACGAAAGGCAACTTTCCCGCGGTGTGTTTTTAACACCAGCAGCCCAAAGCTGCTAATGCACAGGTTTCCCCTGTCAATGGTTGATTAGCTGAAAGGGCTTTCATATTATGGCCAAAGTCGCAGGGCTCCTTTCAGACGAGAGTCTCGTAAAAGTTCGGGAGGTTCACTTTTCTCATTAGGTTGGAGTCAGCTTCGATTTCCTCTGTGAGCGTAGAGTGGCAGGCTTGGGTGACTGTTCTAAATGTAAATCATGGCTGAATGGAATTACACCGACAGTCAGACATCTGTATTTTAATTGGCCCCTGGCCACCGTTCCCCTCCTTCATTCACTCCTCTGCCCCTTTCCAACCCCTAGCAACAGGCTCCCACAAAAACATTAATTTATAGCCCTGGCGCAGAGAATACACCCCGTTTTTGTGTGGAGAACAAGGGGGGGGAGCCTGTAGCCGACATGGCAAAAACAATATTTAGCAGATGTGTCCACTGCTACGATCTCCTTTGTAGCATCAGCATGACTAGGCTGCCTGAAAATATTTCGCTTGGCGGCTTGCTGTGGGTTTCTGCACCCTTCGCCTGCATGTGTTTGTTTTGACTTGAGGGCGCTTATTTTCACTATAGGCTATCTGGCTGTGGGCTGCTAATTGTGAGGGGGTCTGGACAGAATGGTGTGTTTTGAAGACGGGGATTATTTCAGTCAGTGGATTCCTCCAGTGAAGTGCATGGCCAGGGCCCACTGTTTTAACCATGGGGGCTGCTGGCCGGTGGGAGGGAAAGGCGGATAGGAAGAAACAGAGGAGGAAAGAAGAATAACTTACAAATCAAGTCATACGGAGATGAAAGAGTCGTAGACAGATGAGAGATGATGAGGCAACTTGAGTGCAGTCATTAGGGTGTGTGGTCATCCAGACGCAAACCTCAATGTGTTGTTAGCTAAAAGTGAAAGAAAACCACAAGAGAGCATAGAGGGCTGTTTTGTGTTGAGGGGAAGATTTGGTGGGGATGGGTTGGAGGTTCGTCATCCCAACATTGGCCTATATTTGCCTCGTGGACTGCCAATTGCCTATCTGCAAAAAACATTTGCTATTTGGCAGTGGACGATTAAACTGTTGCGTTGCATACATTTTGTGCAGGCTGTGTGGCAATAATACAATGTCATGGATTAAAATAAATCAATGACAATCAATGAAAAAAACAAGCAGTAAAACTATGGCTTCCAAGATATCTTAAAAACAGTCATTGTGATCTGGGTGGGAGTCACTAATTAAGCTATAGCATCCGAAGACTACACTCTTGCATGCCTAAGCCCATCATTTATTTCTCATACGTCTGTCAATCACTTCTCACGCATGCTGACTCATTATTTACTTGCTGTCATTGTTCGGGGCTGTCAATCATGACACCAGCTGTTTAAATCAGCTGATCTCGTCTATCCAATAAGCACAATGGAACAATTACCTGGTTGCCTGGTTGTCTCTTGCTGCTGTCTCTTTTAAATATGACTCTCTCTACTTTCAGTTCATTCATGTTACTGTTTCGCACCCCTCTACCTCCCCATCTCCACTCAGTCTTCATCAGATCCATCAGCTTTTAACTCATCATCCTATCAGACCTCACCACCACCAGGTCTGGATTTATCTTGTTGCTGATCGGGGCAGACGACCCTCCATTTTAAATCTCCCTGTAGAATCCAAGAGTCAAAGACTCTGAGAATGTATCAGCACATCATCTGTTAATAATAAACCATTATCTTTTCTTTATCTGACTGGTCTTTCCTGATTTTAAATATATGGGCCCCCCACCAAAGTGAAGCATGTGAGTGGGGAAGCACTGCTTATGTTTCAAATCGCTTTACCTTTAAGTTATGTTTCACAGATGGAATACTTTTGTTCGGCTATGGAAGTCTCCAACTGAAACCGTTCTCTCATCGAGTACTTAGAATATTTTTTTGCATGTGAAAGTAGGTTATAATAAAGGTTTCTGAGATGAATTTGTATTTTTGAATGTATGCTCATTCAAAGACAGTGTACCGTAAAAGTCGGGTTACAAGCCGCTTCTACCTCCGGTGGGTGTCCCCGCTGTAGCAAGCTAGCGCTGCTAGCGCTGCTACTGCCCCGCTGTAGCTAGCGCTGCTGCTGCTACTGCCCGCATCCCCTCTGCCCGAGTCGGGCGTCGAGCCGGGGCTGCTCCTGCTACCTTCGGTGGTTGTCGGGGAACTCGCGGAGAGCTAGGGGAGAGCTAGCAGAAGCGCGAGCAGGAGCGCTAGCTGGCTACAGCGGGGAGCTAACGGGGACACTGACCAAAGGTAGTAGGGGCTTGTAACCCGACTTTTACGGTAATAAAATGATGGATGACTTTAAAACAGCTCAGTTTTTTTCTTGTAATGTTGTCTTTGTTTCCTTGGCATAAGGGAATAGTTGAACAGCAAAAATAAACAACAACAAAAACATCGGCATCAGCTATTGGACAAACTGTTAATCCAAACATCGGTATCAGCTGAGAATTTTACATTCGTTGCCTCTTTGGTTGGAGCCGAGACCTCAGATGATTCATGGATAATGGGTTTATTGTACACGCTAATTGTTTGAGGATCTGGGCTGCATGGTGTGTTCGGAGGAAAAGGATTAGTCCGATCAGTGTTTCCCACTGGTGAAATGTGTGGCAGGAGTCCAGTGTTCAGCCATGGTGTACAGAGGACAGCATGTCTGGACAGAGGGACGAACAATGAGGTGGGAATGGGAGAGAGAGAGAGAGAAATGTGAGGGCAGGGAAAGCTCTCACTGCTTTCAGCCATCACCCCAAACAGAGAACAGTGGACTCCTCCGCTTTAAGGCTCAGACCTCAGCTGAATTTACTGCGTGGGAATAATTGTACTATGGATTTTCTTTTGTTCGTGTACTTTATTTATTTTGCTTGTATTTATTTCCCTTTTTTCCACCCCCTAATCTGCCATTTGCCACAGGATTTACATCCCAGTATTGAGTACACCCAGAGAACCACTCAGCGGAATAAGTCCATTACTCACTCAATTACTGGAACAGCACGGCCTGCTGGGTCGGGGTTTGGGGAGAAGCAGGATGGAAGGTCTTGTGGCTACCGGAGGGTTTTAGTGTGTCAACGCTTTTGGCTAAATTTGGCTCTGTGTCTTTCTGCAGCTCTGCAAACCGGGAAGCGGCTCACACCATGTATTTAGGCTGCTTTGATTGCAGGCTCATATGGGTTATTTGTCATTTCACTCTTTGCTATGTAGCTATGCAGGGATGAATATTAACGCAACCTGCCCTTCCCTCTCTGTTCCGTCGTTTTTAAGCTGTATGTACTTAGATACTTTAATTACAGAACAGAAAATGTGATTTATTATAGAGTGCATGCTCTTTTCCCGCAGGCAATGGTGAACAGCTTGGCATTGTTGCCGTCTGTGTGATACTGAGTAGCTAACGCACCGGGGTCCCTTCTGTACAGTATGTAACCATATACGGAACAATCACTGGTGAAATTATTTGCTTTGCGTGGGAATCCTCCGAGAAAAAGACCCGTAGCCTTGTATATTTCATCCTGTTGTTTATTTAAGCAGCACAGCGCGAGGGCCATCGAACACAGTCTTAGCTTTCATCTTCGGATCACGTAGCCAGGACTTCCTCCTGCTCAGTTTGTGCAGACATCTGGCATTGTGGACTTTGGGTCAGGGGGCCCCACTATGGAGAAAAGATGAGATATTAGCATGTGGAGAAAGAGAGCGCGAGAGGTAAAGACAGACAGGAAGGAAAGGGAAGAGGAGAAAGTGTGTGAGAGAATAAGAGGCATAAAGCACACATGCGGCATAAATCATCACAGACCCAAAGATAATAGAAAATGGCAGTCCCCA
This sequence comes from Taurulus bubalis, assembly GCF_910589615.1. Lineage (NCBI taxonomy): Eukaryota > Metazoa > Chordata > Actinopteri > Perciformes > Cottidae > Taurulus > Taurulus bubalis. The sequence continues at coordinate 3,796,250 of NC_136591.1, forward strand.
CTGTCTGCTAAATCAAGCCGCTGCTTCCTCAGTCTTTTCGGTAATTGCAAAGAGTGCTGATCGGGGTTGTTTTTTTGCGACAGCTACGCAGAGCACAACATAAATGAGCAGACAAGAACTTTACGTCGTCTCCGGCTGACCTTTAAGGGGGAAAGGCAGCGATTCAGTGGCAGCTGTGGTTTACAGTGGACGGCTGTGTGATGCTCTAGAGCTGATGGGGATGGTGTTTGATGGGTGCTGGATGGGTGCTGGATGGGTGCTGGATGTCGACATTTGTGGAATCAGCAGAGGTGTTGTGAACCAGGCCAGAGACTGGCCGGCTCTTCATCAGATTCAGGAAGTGGATTGTTGCTGAACTGTCCATAATCATTTGCGTCCATTCACCTATCAGGAGGACAGTGAAGGGCCATTTGTAGCACTACAGCGACAGCAAACCCATCCAACTCTTGAGTTGCTGAGCCTGATAGCCATGCTAGCAGCGGGGTTCTAGGGCCTACATAGAAATAGAACAGGAGTAGAACAGACATTCCCATTCAAATCAATCAACAGGATGTAAGAGGGTCATCAATTTGTATGTGTACCGTTAGCATTTTAGCCCAGAGTGGGCACACTTACATATAAACTGAATCAATTTAGTCATGGACTCACTTGGGTGAAGTTTATTACTAATGACAAAAAGGAACCATGGAGTAGTAATGTTACCACACACTAATGTCATCCACACACTTGTGTAACGCTGTAGAAAAGCAGATTGCTATTGCCGGATGAGTGACAACTTTGTTGGGCTGATTTTCTAGTCTTACATCATAGCTAAGTCTAGTTTGCTAAAGAAAATGAGCTAAATAGCGGGGTGGTGGTTGGTAGCAGTGTTGGTTGTGATATGGCAAAAAAGGTCAGTCCGCCACTTTACTAATTAACAATGCTGAAATAAGGTGATAAATATTCCCATATTCAGCATGAACATGTTAGCATTTAGCTCAGCCTCGTAGAGCTGCTAGCATGGCTATAGACTGCAGCTTTTGATCAATTACAAGACTTTACATGTTTTTCACCTCTGGTTATGACCATCTTGTTTTTGCTATTAAATACTGCAACTTTAGAATGCATTCCAGCTGGAAGGAACATTTAATAAATCTTCACTTTTTAACTTCTCTGGCCCCATAAATTAGATTTTTAATATTTTGTGATAACAACTCTCGACAAAAATGTCCAAACAAATCTAAGGGTTGTTTTTGATTTACATTTGAATGTTGGCACACATCATTGGTTTTTATCAGCTTAAGAGTTATTACTCAGATAAGCCTGGACTTGAAATTTGCTGATTTGGCTGTATACTCAGTAATTGCTGAGTTTTATTTTCATCATGCCTCACTGTTGTTCCTCGGTTGAAAAGTTTGCCCTTGCGTCCGCAAATAAAGACCAAGGATCATTGGTCTGTATCGTGATTTAGTAAAGTCTGCATTATATTGCTTTATAACTATATTTAATATATATATATATATATTTATATATTTTTTTTTTTGCTGCCCCCCTTACTAAAGTTAATAATTTTGCCATTTCTATTTCTCTCATTTGTTCATTTACTCTTTTCCTTTGCGAGCAAAACTCCTTTTACAATTCCATAATTTGGTATTATTTTCTAGGAAGCTGAAAGAAACTGATTTCTGGTACCACTTAATAAAAATAAAGAGACAATTTGAGTTTACTTAATTGTGTTGACTTTGAAAGCAGTTTTGGATTTCATGGAGAGAACTTCTCCATTTGAATAATAATTGCAGAAATATAAGTAAACAGCTATTAGAAAAATTCCCCAAAGTAAAATATGTATGAGACTTTCTTGTGTGGTTGGTGCATGGGGGGTGAGACCTCTTCATGTCTATACTCCTTGCTCTATGTTCTTAACTTCTAATGCTGATGTTTCTCACATTACCTGAAGGCTGCATGAGAAAAGGAGTCATTTTGACGGACAATTCATCAGCGTTTCAGTTGGAAGAGGAGACGACTGTAATGCTGTTAATACAACTTAATCATATTGAAATGGAGAACTTCACTCTGCTCCTTAACTCCATGATTAGAGAAACACATTGCCCCTCAACACCAGTTGGTTATTAGTATGAGCCTTAGTACGGCCTGTGCAGCACGAGACATTGAAGGACTTGTGTTTACACGTTGACGGAATAAGAAACAACGTGCAGACACTCAGCAGTCTGCCTCGTCTGTTAAGCCACCAGCGCTCCAGTCGCCCTCTCTTAAAGCCCAAAGATTGAGGCTGCTTAGAACATTATTCCTTCATCCGATTGAAAGTTGGGACAAATAGAGCACTGGGCTGGAATGGGGTTTGTCCCGTTTCCCTTCAGAGTCTGGATGCACAGACAATTACCTAGTTGTGGGCACTGATGGGGAAGAAAACCACTCTAAGTCCATGTGGGCTGTTCAGTCTTTGACTAATCTTCTCTTTCCCAAGTAGGCCAGAGTCTTCTCTGGAAAGTCGGAAGAATTGCTTCAAACTTTGCCATTTGCTCAACTCCCTATTTTTGTGTGGCCTGTTTTCCAGCAGCAGTAATCAGCATACCAGCTATTGTCTGTTTGAGACAGCCACTATTGACAGCTACTGTTTGAGACAGCCACCATGTCTGCCATTTTAACCCTGTCTTGATTGTAATAACGGATTTCACAAACACAGCATCAGCCGTTAAAAAATATTCATCAAGTCCCTGTTTATGCGTCCCTATTTGACCCGTGCGAATAACATCCATTTATTTAATCACAAACTGATTGAAAAAAAGGTCCTAAAAAAGCATGTGAAAAAGAAGAACATTAATCTCCATCTGACTGGATCTCTTATCTTTTGTTCGTAATGAAGCACATGTTGATTAAGGTGAAATGACGAGCTGAGAGACACCCAGTGTGGGTTTGAGTTTGCGCAATAATCAAGTGGGGTGAGGGTGACCTAATGTCCCTGGCACAGCCAAGCTTATATGTGCAGCTGTACAGCTGCCAACGGAGTGCTGCCCCCTCTTTTTTAATTACAGCCTACACTTAATTAAAAGTTTCTGTGACATTTCTTAGTGGCTGGTAATCACATCAATTAAAACATGATTCCTGAGCCACAATGTAAAGTGTAGAGGGATTTATATGTTCAAGGCTATTGCAGAGAAAATATGTCCGTTCCATTTATTAGCGCTACGTCCTTTTTATCACACCTACAGATGTTAATTTGTCACTTATATGCAGTTTTTGCTCCTTGGAGAGCCGCATATTCTCACAAAATCAGCCGCATTTGTTTGCGATGTCAAACAGTTCAGCTTTCACGGCTTCAATGCACATTTGAAAGCGATGAGCCACTTTAACTTTCATGTACGATCAATCAGCTTTCCATTTGGAGAACTCCATGAAGAGTTTCAACATTTTAAGGTGGAGTCACTGAATACTATCTTTAGTGGGCTTTCACATACTTAGGGGAGGGAAAGTGAAGTGGCAGCCTCCATTACTGACCCATTTGAAGATCTTAACTTCAAATACTTCGTGTTGAGATGTACAAAATGGGTCCTCTCTTATTCTCACACTCCCTATGCTGAACCTTGGAGTAAATTTAAAGGAGTCAGACCTATTCTCACAAGGCACAGCACATCACATATTGGAAATGCAAGCCATCAAAGTAAATCATGGATATCTAATATCTGTATCTATGTGATGCCTTTTAAATGGAGAAGCCTGAACATTTCTGTCCATCACAGCACCGCCATTGATGGTAGACAGAGGCTTTGAAGTATTGGCACAACTTAATGGTGTTAGACTATTACGTCATGTCATTTTCATAATGCTTTCTTCTTTGCTTTTTCCGTGTCCAAGGATTCTTTAGAACAGCATTCAAGATGCTTTCCTGCTCAAAACCATGAATATAAGTGCAGAATTGACGCTTTCGGTGGGTTCCCTTCACTTCTATACTGCTATTCTGAGTTTACTTTCAGTAAAAGTTGAGTAGGATATAATTAAGAGTCCACAGCTTTGCTCTGTGAGGCTGCACATGCTAACATCGGCATGCTAACATGCTCACAACGACAATGCTAACATGTTTATCTTACTCTAACTTCGTTCCTTGAATTAGCAAGCTACCATTTGTGAATCAGAGCTGAGCGCATTGCACAGGTGAGGCTGATGGGAATGACATTAGTTTTGTGTGATAGATTTTGACCTGATGACAGAAAAAGTAAGGCTATCGCTAAAGATGTCGACACCAAATCCCATGGTAAGCCATCCAATAGCTGCCGAGATATTTCACTCAGGTCCCAAAACCACAGTCAAAGTCGTTAGGATTCATCCTCTGGGCGCCATGAATGTATGTGCCAAATGCCATCGCAATCCATTTCCACTAAAGTGGAGGACCAATCCAATGGCAGACCAACATTGCCACCCAAAGGGACCCATTAGTGAGAGCAAAGCATGAATGAATGTGAAAAATTGGTCCGTTCAATAGCTTTTCTTTCTTACTGCTATACTGAGGTTAATTCTAGGAATAACACTGAATGGCATTTGACAAAATCTGCATTAATTTGACATGCAGTGCACAATGTGTTACACATATTTCTGTTTCTCTACAAGCCACCTGCTGGTATGAGAATGTGAAAGCCAGACACTCAGACAAAAAAGCCAGATCAAAAAGCGTTCGAAAGGCAGTATCTTCCAGCATTCTGGATTTTGCAATATTAGTAAAACACTTCATAACATGTGATTAGTAGTAGACGTATACTGTCCTTAAAGAACACACAGATGGAAGCGAGTGAGGCGCTCCGGGGAAAGAAGAAGCGCGGCGGTTGCGATAACTTTTGGCAATTGTGTAAACAATGTAAAACCTCCGGGCAGCAGCCGTCGGTAATGGATGCGTATCCCAGACCGTGCTGTACTCCCCGCCCAGAAACACTGGAAGCAGCTGAATTAGCGCAAGGACCTCTGACACACTAATGTAAATAAGAGAGCGGCAGAATTTACAGAGCACTCCTTTTTTTTCTTTCTACCTCTGCAACCACTCAGAGATCAAGAGGGTCGATTTATGTCCTCTCCCCTTGAATGGAGCCGGCAGGGAGAGGAAATGCTGCTGAGTGTGCCTCTGGAGCAGAACACCTTCAGACACAACAAAGGGAACGCAACAATGCGTTTTATCTGACCCTGGCCACCGTCAGTAATGAAGCTAATGAAAAGCTTGGAGGGAGAACCGTCCAGGATTAACGAGAGCTGATGCAGAATAAGTACACGCGTCCTCTGATGTCATATCAAGGATTCTACCCACACACCACATTTTAGAGGCCTGTTGTGAGGCCTGTGAAAACAGTTGTAAAATGTCTTCTGTGTCACATGTGAGAAAGGGATGTTTCTTATTCCTCCAGACAAAAGTGTCTTCAACAGCTTTTTTTCATTTATCTCAAATGAATAGCAACAGCACAGACATGTTTCCACTGATCAGGGGTTTCTGTGTGGTCGGATCGTTACCAAAACGACCTGAAAACGTGGCGGATACACAGCGTTTCCAGACGTTGGCACGCTCAGTAGGGTTAGCACACAATAAATGCCAATAGCTTGGAGCGCTAAAGACATCTTAACTTACTTACCAGAAGGTTTTCTGTTTTCAGCAGAAAGGATTCATAAATTAGGAAAACGTAATTTGGAAATAAATGTAATTTAAATTGCGAGGGGGTGGTACTGCCTGAACGCTAATAACGATCTCTGTGGTCATTTTGTAAAGTTGCTGGCTCGACATAAATTGCAGCACATAATATCCAAGGCACTAGAACATTTGTTCAATTATTTATTAGAAACGCAAAGAAAAATCTCAAGAATCACAAAAGGAAAAGAAAAAAACAGACAAGAAGAGAGATTTTTGTCTTTGTATTTCTCACTTTTTAACTTGTTGGTTTGTGCAGTTAGTGTTGGATTCTTTGTGATCCCACATTTCTTTACGTTTTTATTAGCAGATTAAATAATTTATCATATTGTATCTGTTAATAAGACCGGTTCATCAAATCAGCTTAAAAGGTGATATTATGTACCTGATAATACTTATTTCTGCTTTCAAACGACCCAAAAAAATCAATTGTCTTCCGTTTTCTGGGACGAAAGATTATGTTAAATTACCGTAAAAGCCAGGTTACAAGCCGCTACTAACTTCGGTGGTTGTCCCCGCTGTAGCAAGCTAGCGCTGCTGCTAGCTCCCCGATGTAGAAAGCTAGCGCTGCTGCTAGCTCCCCGTTACTGCCGCTACTGCGTGAGTTGGGCGTTGAGCCGGTGCTGGTCCCGCTACCTTTGGTGGTTGTCGGGGAACTAACGAGAGCTAGCGGAAGTTAGCGGGGAACTAGCAGCAGCTAGCTGGCTACAGCGGGGAACTAGCGGGGACACCCACCGAACGTAGTAGCGGCTTGTAACCCGACTTTTACGGTAATTCTGTGTGTATTTAGCTAGTAGTAGTTGTAGTAGCTGTACCACCGTGACTTTTAAGTCAAAGGTGCTTATGTTTGCTGTCTGCCTGTCATCCCCTTTCTGTACAAATATCTTGAAATAAAACTTCCACACTTATGGAACAAGGCCCATGTTTCTGGAAGTGAAACACTACAATTGCTGAATGTCTTTCAGGAGACAAGCCGGTCGCTCTTCCTGAGAACTCGTGATGAAAGATGAACTGAAGAGGGGAGGATGAAAAAACACGGGTTCTCAGGATGAGTTCAAAATGTTGAACACACTGGGGGCGAAGAGGAGTGAATGATTAGTTGTAGAAATTGTACAGTATGAGCTGTGGGGGCGTGTGCGTGTGGCACAGTGAGTTTGGGAGGCAGAGTGGGAAATGAGATAAATCGGAGTGCCATACAGTAATGGTGCGTGGGCTTCAGTCAGCGGGTTTTAAGTCAAGAGGAGTGCGTGTGTTTCTTTCATCACCTGCTCCCGGCTCCCTTTTATTTTAAGGCCTGATGACAGGTAGGGAAGGGAGGGACTCAGGTGGTGACTCACAACATAGAGGGAGAAGACGTGAGAGGCTATCTGGTGCACACTCTTGTGTCTCATTAATTACTCGGGATTGTGAGGGGGGTAGCGAATAAGTTCAGTTTAAAAGGAAATGCACGCTGCATGCATCACAAGTGAATGTTTGTTTTCCCGGATGGTTTCTTGAGGCCGAAACAGTTGCTTGGATGTGAATGGTGCCCAGAGGAGGCAGGTGAGCTTCATTCACCTCGTCTAAAACCCAACCACCGTACTTCCTCTTTGCCATACTGAATGATCCGGTTTATGACAACTTGGTCTTTTTTTTTTTTTTGGGCCATGATAATATTGGAAGTAATTGCTCTGGTCTGGAAACACAGTGACGTCACTGCAATAAACCAGAAAGCATCGAGACCGTATGATGAAACAGGTCGTCAACGCACCCAAAGTGTTGGTCGTGAGCCGCCATTGCAAAGGAAAACTGCACAAAATGCATTAATTCAGAGTTAATCTGCACACTTTGTATATGTTAATGTTTGCATTAATCTTCTATATAAGTTGGCTAACCTATGTTATTTTAAACACGCTGCTCACTTGTCATGAAATGTGGTGCCTAGTTGACAAATAACAGTTATTGGATGGATTGCCATGGAATTCGGTGCAGACATTCATGTTCCCCTCAGGATGAATTCAAAAATGTTCCAACACTTTACCAGCAAAGGTAATGTTATTCCCATCAGCCTCTGCTGCCATGCTAATCAGCGAGCGTTAGCATGCTACCACGCTAAACAAAGACTCAGACTCTGCACCTGTAGCATCAACAGAAAGAACTGCTTGGACTAGAAAGAAGCTGAGCACGCCTTCCTCGACACGGCCTGTGGCAGCCCGATTATGAATGCACTGAAAGGTGTTTTTGATGTTTTGAGTATCAGACGCACTCTTCAGTCTGACGACAGCAAATGTCTACTCAACCATCTGCCCCAGACTGATACTGCGACAGCGTCCGCCTCTTAACATGAAAAGTACCCCTCGCACTCACACACTGAGTACTCTCAGACAATCTCACTCTCAGACAATCTCACTCGCCTCAAATATCTGATTTGATTTGTTTTCTGATCCATGCAGTGCAGTAGATTGGCTATTGATTTAGTCTTGATGCGGCAACTGTGTCAATACGGGCCGATGCTAATGTGGCTCAGAAAATAGACAGCCCGGATGGAGCTGCAGAGTTATTAATATCAGTGCTATCGAGCTCTCTGAGTGCTCAGATATGCTTGTTAGCATTTCGGCTGCTTATAACCCTGACAGCCTCTGCTGTGTCGACACCTGGAGGGAGGGGGGGGGAACGCCAGGCCTGCTGCCAGATCCTTCTAAGTCAATCGACGTCGGCCCTCCTGATTCCCGACATCAAACCACTGTAATGTAATCAGCGAGGGAGGAAGAGAGACTGCTGGGTAAATTGGGGAGTTCTCGCTCCAGAAGCTTTTTGATAGCAGTGACTCGCTGAGTTATGGCTGATAGGAGCCGCTCGTTGGGTTTGCAACAGGATTCCCAGGCCCCGGTGCTCCTCCCTACAGGATGCAGAGGTTAACGGCGAGTTCGTAACGCAACCTTTTGAACGGCTTAGTCAGCACACACTCCCCCTCCCTGACCTCCCGCCTCCTCCTCCCCTCCTCGTCTTTCGCCCAGACAGGGGGGGGGTTCAGGGGCCATCTCTGATCCGAGATGAAACGGTGCTGCCACATCCTCCGCCATCACTTCTTCTCTTTCAACTCCCCACAGCTGTTGACTGTCCTGTGCTCTGGCCCCCGTTTGGTAAGTCCCTAATCCCTAGAATTCGCTTCACTCGTCTTGTGTCTTCCTCTCCTCCAAAAGTGATAGCACCTTGAAGTGACCGCTCTTCCACCTTTCCTTCTCTCTCTTCTCTCGTTTCTGTAAAACGTGTATCCAGCAGTGACCTGTGACCAAGTGGAGAAGGCCTACCGAGTCCAGCTGTGGGAGCACAGCTTCCTGTGGAGTACATTAAAGACACATAGAGGCCAGCTTTCTTGACCTCTGAACCACAATATCTGTTTCGAGTTACTTTGAACTTGCAATGTATGAGAGGATCGTAATTGATTTGTATTTTGTTGTGAGATGATGAGTTTGGAACCTGCTGTTTGCTTTGACGTCAGACCACATGGTTTAAAGGCACATCTCTTTGTTGCTTCTGACCACTGAAAAATAAGACAAAAAGTCGTTGACTCCATCAGTTTCCTATCAACAGGCTTTGCTCTATCTTGTTCTCTTGATACTAAAACAATCGCAGCAACATCTCCTCTTAAAACGAAGCTTAACGCTGACTGAAGCCCATCACATCTGGCCCCAAGCTGGCCCCGTGAGGGCCGTTAGAGGTTATCGCCCCTGAAAACTACCCTCCACATGTGAGCGTCCGATGGCCACGCTGTAAAGATCTCTGTATTTTCAGGTCTGTGGAGGAAAGAGACAGCATTGTTCCAGCTTCACCCCGGGGGAGGCGCAGGGATCTTTTACACGGTTGTGGTTTTACTGTAAAACATCTCTCTCTCTGAGCTGACGGCGTGTCACACCACAGGAAAAGCTCGTCTGGGATTTATTGGCAGTTGCGGGTCTGCAGATGATGGACGAATGCCCCTGCAGAGCTTAGGTCTTGTAAAAGGCAAAGGCCGCAATAGCCTTTTAAAACGCTTTCATTTCTTCTGCGTGTCATGTCGGATGTCTCTCTTTCTCTCTCTGTTCACATCAACGTTTCTTCCCCCAGTTCTGTGGTGTCTCTTCAAATGCTCTCTACTTTTCACAGCCTTTTGCTTTTGTTTCTGAATAAACAGGGAAGTCACTGTCAGTGAAAGATTGGCCATAGTTAGCCATAGTGTGGATGCGTGTTCAAAGGCTCTGTTGGTCCCATGCTGGAAGCCATTACCCAAAAAACAAAAAAGAATGTTTTGAAGAAAATGTCCTCCTGCTGTGCAAATAGACATGAAGACATAAAGTGTCTTATTAAAGTGCCAGAGGGACACACATATTCCCTCATGTGGGGCTGGAGATGGACGGACAACACAAGAGAGTGAAACGATTAGAGGAGTGGGAGGGAGGAAGATAGGAGAGAAACGAGACAAAGAAAGACAGGGTCTTCCTCATTTCCTCGATCTTTGCTTCTCCGACTTGTGACCCGGAAAACAGTCTCAGCGCTCCATCTTGGAGGAGGTCCCGATCCTCAAAGTGCCAGAGGAGGTAAAGGCGAGGACACACGCTGTATCGTTTTTGGAAGTCTTTTCTGGCACCCGTAAAAGAGCCGTGACACATTAGCTGGAATAATCTCAAACCATAGCTGGCCTCTATGAATGTACATGCTCTTCCTTTTGTATTGTTTATGTAAGACGATCACACTTCCTGCCCTTCACAGTTTGTGTTACACATTGTCAGGCTCTGTTCTGACTGCATTCCTGAAAGACATTTCACCTGATATTGTTTTTATATTAAATGTAGGACACATTCAATTTAAGATAATAGTATGTCACTATTCATTAACACACTATAAACATAGGTAGTGCTTTGCACAACATATAAAAGCTATTATGTGTGTGTGAAATCAAAACCTATGACATTCTCACATTGTGTCAGTTCAATTAAAGGAATTATATGACTCATCTGACAGAGATCATACAACACAGCTCACACAGTATTTTCATATGTTTCATGTCCCTAAGAGTTCTGCCACTGTCCTAATACAGTGGCCTTGAAAGGCCCTTCTTTTTCGCATTAAAAAATGACCCTTAAAAAAATGTGTGAGCAACAAACTCGTATTTAAACAAGTGACCTCCCCTTCAAGCTTGTTGTTGTGGCAGTGTTTGATTTGATTTGAAGCAGAAGAAGTTAAACAGCACTGTTTTTGCTGTTTCTTCCAAATCACCGCTGCTAATAATAACTCTGAACTGAAATATTATCTGTTTTTTTGACTATTTTTGTTTAAAGGGCAATGACAGGCTTGATATTTAATCATTTGACTGAATGCAAGAAGGCTGTGAGACAGAACAAAGAGTGAAGGACTTTTTCTTCATTTAGCAGACACGCTAATGCATCATTTTCTCCCCCTCAAGAAGCGCTCCTGCAACAATGACACAAATCTGTAGAAATGTCAGTGGGGCCACTCAGCGGCGTTCAGGTGTGGCACTAATCACCCAGCGGGGCGACATTTCTGTTAAGTAAATTCAAAGGTGACACACTTGGAACTTTTGAAGATGGATCATGACTGTGGGTGAAACGCAGCGAGGCAAATTCAACAGTCATAATGACATACTAACCCTCCGAGCTGCAGGAGAAGTAGAGTCACGAGGAATTGAAAAGGATATTTCAAAGAACTCCATGAGCGTAGAGAAAGATATATGCACAAAAATGTATCCTATACGATTTTCAGTCTTTTCTGCAGGACTGAATCATAATTATTAATTTATTTTCAAATCAATACAGGTGAAGCTCAGGAGATACTGAACACTGGAATTACCTGTATCAAATTCAGTGTATTACACACAATGCAATACTCTGGTACTTAAGTATAAGTCAGTGTTCCCTTCTGCTAGCAAAAATAAGTTATTTATTCACCTAAAGGGAAATAGGATCTGGCAATTATAGAACGTTCACGGTTATACAACTGGAGAGTGAAAGAAGCATGGCAAGGCAGTTATTATTAGTATGAAGCTTCCTTTTGGTTCAGGAATATGAATATGAACCGTTCCCAAACTAAAATCTTCTGTCATCAGTTAAAATCATCCAAAGAGACCTTTAACATGAATCAAAAATAAAAAGTATTTTTTATTTTTAGAATTAAGTTCATTGGTTGTTATTTATAATTCACGTTTGTTTTGACAGGTTACAAGCCGCTACTACCTTCGGTCAATGTCCCCGTTAGCTCCTCGCTCCTGCTAGCGCTGCTGCTAGCTTGCTACAGCGGGGACACCCACCGGAGGTAGAAGCGGCTTGCAACCCAATTTTTACGGTATATATATGCTACTTTTTACACATAAAGAGCTTAATGTGTAAAAAGTTATATTTGGTCAATAAACAAAGATTTTGCAAAGTGGCCCCAGAAAGCAGGAACCCGCCTTGATGTTCGAGGAGTTGCTGGACAAGTTGCACTTGAAGACAATGGAGCAATCTCATTGAAACCTTTGTTCCCATAGAGAGAGGATGGAGTAACTCAGTGGTTGTGACTGCTCAGAGTTAGCTTAACTTTGCTGTCAGCTCATTTTCTGTAAATGCATTTACAGACATTTAACATTGGCTGTTGATTGGTTAGCTAGCATAATCCGTAATGTTACCGTTCCGTTACCATTAGTCTAACGTTAGCTAACTGGTAACATAACATTAATACTAGCAAGCTTACCTCATTGGCTCTGGTGGACATTTGGCCGTCGCGGCTGTCCTGAGGTCAGAAGTCGGTGGTATTGTGTGTTTATGCTGTAAAAGAGGTTTGATAAGAACTGTGTGCTCCACAAACATGCAGTCATTTTCACCACCGGTCATCAAAACATAGCAGAGTATATTCTTTAGCCCAAAACAAGTCACACAGGAAGAGTCCTCGGACTTGCCTTCCCCTACGTACTCATTCTCCCCCACACTCCTGCTTAGACCACATCCATCTTTAAACTCGGCCTTCATTTTGATCTCAACTAAAGTTTGTGACGCTGTTGCGGTGGCTTTCAAAAAAAAGCTGAGCAAAACATGGAAGAGCGACTTGTCACTAAAATTAGAATAGCCAGTCTACCTTTCGTGAGCCTGGGCTAAAGTAGTGGCGAACTTCGGGGTAAACCCCTTTCACTTTAATCAGCAGGGGACGAGCAACAGGAACTTGGCTTGGGTCTTGAGGAGTTACTGTTCCTGAAAGCAGTTGGGTATTTAAATTATACATTCTAGTTAAAGAAACATCTTAGAAATACATTTTCATTCGGAAAATCCCTCATAATCTTGCAATACACCTACAACTCTGAACAGCATCTCTTTATCAGTTTAATAGAAAGAGGAGTTTCTGTCTTTGACAGTGTTGAAACTCATACTTTCAGAATTTCTAAATACTCTGTACACAGTAATACCTTGATACCACCCAAGCCTGGTCCACAGACGTATACAGACCTGGCACAGCACTGAAGACCTCCTCCGTGGTACTTCCTGGTACAGTATGTCTCCAACACATTTATCCATGAAGACTCACACAAAGACCCACAAGGTAACAATAGCAGACACACACTGTGGTGGCTGGTAGCTCTGAGCCCAGTGGACTAGCTAAGCTAGGGGTGTGCATCTGTCTGTACATCGTTTACAGTGAAAACTGTGCACTTGGGAAATAAATGAGACCTTGACTGAGAGGAAAAGTGGTGCTTTGGTTCTTTAAATATTAGATTTGTGTTTAACATTTGAAGCAGTGGAGCGTTTCCAGACAATGTCAGTGCAAATGAGGAACTCTGAAGACGCCCTCGCCTCTTGATCCTGAACAGATGACACTGCATCATGTTTACTGCTGTTTTAGATAGCTGAAACATTTTCTAGTGGAGCTTTGATTTATTACGGCTGTCGGCATTTTACTGCAATTTCACCTCGTCTCCATTTGACTGTTATCACTATGAATAAAAAAGCACACTATTCATCATCGAATACAAGGGACATAAGCAAGGAACAATAGGTGCTTTGGGGTTTTCAAAAATATTCTTCATTTTCAAGAATAAAAATATTATTTGAATGTAGTTATGTTGAGAATAAAAGTTTTTGCCACAAAAAAGAAAATCTCACCACAAGGCCAATTAAAGTTAAACAAATTCCAATTTTTCTGAGCACTTTAATCACATTTAATGGAATTTGAAAAACTTCAATTGCTGTTATACTTACATTACATTTCTGTGGTGAGCTATGACTTCCACTTACCCTTTAAATACAAATAAATGGGTTGCATTTACAGTGCTACTTCAAATAGTCTTGTCGATAGGGTGGGCTGAGCCATAATATCCTCATAGAATTATGAATAAATCCAGTAAAGGCCTTTGCTGTTCAAGATCATCAAGATGTCAAACATATCCTTCAGTTCAGTAGACTCCCAGAACGTGTTTCTGCAGGGAGCTTGTATTCTGTCAGTCCGTAAGCACCCATGATATACAGGATAATTCACCTTGCACTGTATCTTTGACCCAGAACATCCCTTGATTGCAAATATGTTTTGTTATTGCCTCAGTAGCAATAATGTGCTGGCCTCCTCTCACAGGGGATTACGTTCACAGTCCCATCTGTAACCCTGATGTCAATGGATTGAAACCGCCACCCCGCGAAGAGCTCAGCCTCCCCGGCATCCCGGGCCTTTCATGTCCACCACTCCGAAATCCCTGCCTTTATTCTACAGTAATCCCATGAGTTATCACCCTTCCTCAGAGGTGAGCTTTTTCACCTTGGTGCTGCAGCGGGCAGCATGTTTCCTAATCCATCAAGGAGCTCCCTCCGGCTGAACCCAGACGGGGCTCGTACTGTGACTCAGTTAGATGTCAGACAAGAGTGAGAACACAGCCGCCAGAGGGCTGTCAGGAAGTTAAGGTCAGCTGATTGCAGCCTCATAGCACACTCCACCATTCACTTCTCTGGAAGCTTAAGGAATGTTTACTTTAATGACCTCAATATAGGCCGTTTTAAACAAATAGCATTGCTAGGAAACAGCCTGGGTCCATGTTGGCTTCCTGTCAGCTGATGGTGTATCCATACAATGCAACAAGGGACTTCAATAAGAAGGAAAGGTCATTGCGTCACTGAACATTTTAGTGCCATCTTTTTGTTATCAATAACTTATGGCACTAATGCCAAATTTGACATGCCTTTATCAATCTGAACCTTCATGACGTAATTACCCTTCCCTCTTTTATGTATCTCTACATACAGGAAAATAAACTGGGACACAGTTGGGATGTTTACATTTATAACTGTGAAGTGGTCCAGAAGACAACCCTGATTATAAGACGACGCCTCATCAAAGAACTTTTTGATAGCAAGAATCAGGATAGTCCATTTGGAAAAGGTTCAGAGCAATAAATGTGGTCCAGAGATGAGAGGGTCCAAATCTCTGAAGCCTTTTCTCTTCGTAGAAGTGGAACATGAAGTCCCACATCTCACATTTGTGGAGCTCGTCAAAGTGTATTTTCAAGTGCAGCTGACGTCAACAGTCACATTTTCACATTCTCCTGTCAAATTTGAAGTGGCCAGAATGATTTTTTCTGGAAGGTAGCATATTTCAGACATTCCGTCTTGTTGAGCTCATCGGTGTGAAAATTGTGCGACGGCAGTAATGGCTGGCTGCTGGCCGGCAGTTTATTTCTGCAATAAAGTCATCAGGAGAGTCTTTCATTTCGTTTTTACCTGACAGGAATATATTTCCCCCATGGCAGCTAAACCACCGCCAGAAGCCACAAGCCGTCAGAAATTAGGCTTGCGAACACTTTTTGAGCTGGTTTAGTCCAGAAAACACTTCAAGAAACCTGCTAGCTTAGCCACATTGAGGTAACTCTCTTAATGAGATCTAACCAGTGAGGTGATTGTGTCGTGGTGGCCTTACTGGATATCGCACCATCATGTGATGCACACTGGCACAAAAATACATTTTCCCTCATAACCAATTATTTAAATGTTTCTAAAATCACCCAGAAGTGATCAAATTCAATTTGGAAAAGTCTGGAGAATTAATGAAGTCATTAGTATTTAGTATGAATCATAGACTATATAAGAAGTGGGCGTAGTCGTCAGGACGCCTCCCATTTGTGGTCTAGTGTTTCGAAGCCGCGAGTTTGGCGTTTTGGCCGCCACCATCCCCTTTTGCAACCAGTAAAAGGAAGTGACCGTATTTGGACTCTGCAGGAGTGACGTATAGACCTGTCAATCACAGTAGCCCCGCCCTAAATACCCTGCTTTATGTCTATTGAATCTACATGGACCATCATTCACTAAATGAACATCATGCTGTATTGAAGAAGACTTGAAACTAGAGATCGAGACCATACACTCTACTGAGGGAATAAATCAAGAGAGAAGTAGAGTCATTTTCTCATAGACTTTCAAACAATCAGAGGAGTCGCCCCCTGGTGGTCATTAGAGAGAATGCAGCTTGAAGACACTTGAGCATTGGCTTCACCCGTTAAAACCGGAGGTGAGTATCAACTACAGAGAGAGGACTCTGGGTTTTATTCTCAGCTCTGACACATTTAGCAATGCCTCACAGTTTTTTCTTTTTTTGCACCTGGACAAGAAAGATCTAACAGTTTTGTTGCCAACACTCACCCAGTTTTCATAATTTTGACCCTCGCCTTTGTTCCCTGAAAACTAATCAGTTCAGCAGTGCATTCGATCACAACGACTATCTTTCCATCTGTTTCCATGGCATCGCTCTGTGTCCCGTCCGACGTTAGCCAGGATCTGATCGAGTCCATTATGACCCTGAAAATAATCAAAAGGCTAAAGAAGACGAAATGCGCAATTGGGTAAGCGAGTAAGGTCACATGTATTCTGAGTGCAACGAGATAAAGAAGACGCCGTTTTGTACAAAGTCTCCAGCTGCCGAGCGGTGAAAAGATGGACATTTCACAAATTCAGATGGATGTTCGGCGGTGGTTCTCTATTAAACTTGGAGAAGGAGCAGCGTGCGGTGTGACCCGGCTGAAGGGGCTCTGCACTTCAGACAGTTTTGTTAATGAACTGCCTTCTCCTGTGAAGACTGCAGTGCCCCGCACCTCGCTGAGGAAGCCGTGGCCGGGAGGCTGTCCAGAGCCTTGCTCTATTAATGGGCTACCTTTAATCCTAGTCCAGGAGAGAGAAGTCAAAGGTCTCACCACTGGACGAGTTCCAACCCTGACTTCAGAATACACCCCAGTCTAAGACCATTTCATTAAGTGGAACTTCTCATTTTGCAAACAGCTCCCTCCTGCAGATGGTGAGTCACATGCACACAAAGCATGCAGACGAGTTCAGAGGGTTCAGTAGGCAATCAGCTGTGATCAAAGGGCCTCCGGGCACATGTTGACTCGTGGCAGCTAATTGAGCATCGCCACACATTGACGTAGCATCGGCCCTGTTGATGAGCGAGGTCAGAGAGGAGTAGGGTGGAAGGTGTTATTCTCACATTCAGCTGTGATCCACGCCTCCTCCTCTCAGCTGACACAGGAGGAGTCATCATGACTCAAATGTTCATGGGATTCATGTTTTCTCAGCTTCGGGTTATCTCTTCTGTTTGTGCTGAATATTTAATGCCAAGTCACGGAGCTTCATTTCCTAATGTCAACACCCACGCAGGCATCATGACAGCGGCTCAGCCGGGACAATACCACGACTCCAGCAGAGAGACAGCATTTCCCAACAGTGGATGTCAACACTTTCACTTCTGCAGAATACATTCGCACGTCGTGTTCAGACAACCATCCGGCTGCGCTTAGCTTTACAGATCCAAGATGAATCGCAGTGTTTCAGTACTTAGAAGAACCAGGAGAGTATGTTGGAGCTTTTTTTAAACGAGAAGAAATTAGAATTTTTCTAAAAACAATCCGTTTATTATGAATTGGAACTAGTCTGGCAAGTCCATTCTGATATAGCAAATTGTTTAAAATCTAATTTATATGCAACAGCTGCGTATTAAGAAAAATCTAACAATGATAATAAAACATATATTTTATAATAATATATTTTGTCCAATTATTCAAAATAATGGTGTTCATGGAAGCATCAGCGTCAAGACTTCTACAGTTTGAATCAGACGTGAACTACTGAGTCAAAGGTGGAGGTAACTACGACTCCCAAGGTTCATTTGGGCAAAATCATGTCTAAACACAGATCTTATAATTGTGTTATGTGCGCTGCTAAAGGTGGGCAAGAGTTAAATGTACAACAACATGAAGCTTAAAGGCTTTTACACTTTTTTGTCATATATCAAATATGTCAATTCATTTTTTCACATTTTTACATTAATATCTTACCTTTTACAGTAAAAGCCCTCGAGATGTACAGTACTCTGGTCGCTGTTAACAGAAGGAACTCAAACTTATTTTTTCCCTTTTGGTTATTTACTTGTATATTTTCTGTTTTATTTTCTCTTCTTTTAATTTGTTTTCCTTATTGTATTTTTTGATTATATTGTGTTTTTGCACTGCAAACCTTTAATATAAAAATATCTTTAAGATAATTTCAAATTTGTAAATCAAAATAAATCCCACAGTCTGTATTCTGAGCTAAATGCCGTGTAATCTCAGCTCAACTTTAATGTTGACCCTCCACTGAAGTCCAGACTGCGCTTTGTTAAAAACAGATTACTTTATGTGCATGCAACAATCTTTACAGGTCATTTGGAGGCACAAGTAGTTTCCAACATAGGCTGTTAATAAAATATTATTTTTGCACATCTGCAAAAGCATTTGAGCCGGTTATGAGCTGGCCCGGGTTGAACATTGTGGCTTTGGACGAATGAGCGTACGTAAAACTCAAAGTCTGGATCTGTGTTCTCAGTTCATACTTCATGTGGAGCGAGAACACACGGAGGTCTGCTGTTGACCAACACGGGAGAGTGAGTGTGTGTGTGTGTGTCTGTCTGTGTGTGTGTGTCTGTCTGTCTGTGTGCCTGTCTGTGTGTGTGTCTGTCTGTGTGTGTGTGTGTGTGTGTGTCTGTCTGTGTGTGTGTGTCTGTCTGTGTGCCTGTCTGTGTGTGGGTCTGTCTGTGTGTGTGTGTCTGTCTGTGTGCCTGTCTGTGTGTGTGTATCTGTGTGTGTGTCTGTCTGTGTGTGTGTATCTGTGTGTGTGTGTATCTGTGTGTGGGTCTGTCTGTGTGTGTATATATGTGTGTGTGTGTGTGTGTGTGTGTATATGTGTGTGTTTGTGTGTGTGTCTGTGTGTGCCTGTGTACGTGTGTGTTTGTGTGTGTGTGTGTGTGTATATATGTGTGTATCTGTAAAGGTGTGTGTGTATCTAGGTGTGTGTGTGTGGTGTGTGTGTCTGTGTAGCTAGGCGTGTGTGTATCTTCGTGTGTGTGTGTATGTGTGTGTGTGTGCGTGTATCTGTGTGTGTGTGTGTGCACATGTGTGTGTGCGTGTGTGTGTATCTGTGTGTGTGTGCGCATGTGTGTGTGCGTGTGTGTATATCTGTGTGTGGGTGTCTGTCTGTGTGCCTGTCTGTGTGTGTGTATCTGTGTGTGTGTCTGTCTGTGTGTGTGTATCTGTGTGTGTGTGTATCTGTGTGTGGGTCTGTCTGTGTGTGTATATATGTGTGTGTGTGTGTGTGTATATGTGTGTGTTTGTGTGTGTGTCTGTGTGTGCCTGTGTACGTGTGTGTTTGTGTGTGTGTGTGTGTATATATGTGTGTATCTGTAAAGGTGTGTGTGTATCTAGGTGTGTGTGTGTGGTGTGTGTGTCTGTGTAGCTAGGCGTGTGTGTATCTTCGTGTGTGTGTGTATGTGTGTGTGTGTGCGTGTATCTGTGTGTGTGTGTGTGTGTGTGCACATGTGTGTGTGCGTGTGTGTGTATCTGTGTGTGTGTGCGCATGTGTGTGTGCGTGTGTGTATATCTGTGTGTGTGTGTGTATCTGTGTGCGTGTGTGTATGCGTGTGTGTGTGTGTGTATATGCACGTGTCTGTGTGTCTGTGTGTGTGTACATGTATCTGTGTGTGTGTGCATGTGTGTGTGTGTGTGTGTGAGAGAGTCGGTACCAGTCTGACGCCAGCACCCCGGGGCTCAGCTCTCCGTCCTCCCCCGCATGATGTTGCTGTGTTAATCCTCTGCTATGAAAGGGGCGGAGCCTCAGCCTCTCATCAGCTACCTGTCAGCCCCCACATCAGCTCCCAAGCGGCTAAACTCAAACCCGCAGGAGACCCGGCGGGGAGCCAAACATCCAAAGGCCCCGGCGCTCTGAATCCAGACCTAATGCGGACATTCCACACGCGTGTAAGAGCAGCGGGTTCACATGCGTTACATACATTCCCCTGGATGTAACCGGGTTAACCTTCACCAACACCTCTAACATGGGAAATAAAAACACTGACGTGTGTCATCGTACATCATGTCAGCAATGAAGTCTCTAATCTGGAGACGCCAGGAATGTCATCGATCGAGTTATCCAGAGGGAGGAAACAATCCGTTTATTATGAATTGGAACTAGTCTGGCAAGTCCATTCTGATATAGCAGATTGTTTAAAATCTAATTTGTATGCAACAGCTGCGTATTAAAAGAGTGTTCCCAAGTCCCAATGAAAGAAAAGAAATAGGAGACCTGTCACTGGATATCAGGGAAACAGCCACAAGGTTGTGTTTATCTTGTCTGAGCTTCATTCCACTGAGAGAACGCGAAGGCAGCCGACGCATGAAGGAAAACAATCCTGAGTTTTACCTCCTATTGCAGGGAGAGAGACAGAGAGAGGGAGGGAGAAGGAGGGAGAGGGAGAGGGAGGGAGGGAGGGCAGAGGAGGAGAGGAAGACAAGATAGAGAGAGAACTAATACAAGGACTTCTACATGCTCCCTCTCTCTCTCTCTTGTCTTCCTCTCCCTCTCTCTCGCCCTCTCTCTCTTTCTCTCTTGTCTTCCTCTCTCTCCCTCTCTCTCTTGTCTTCCTCTCCCTCCCTCTCTCTCCCTCTCTCTCCCTCTCTCTCTTGTCTTCCTCCCCCTCCCTCTCCCTCCCTTGTCTTCCTATCCTCTGCCCTCTCACTCTCTCTCGCTCGCTCTTGTCTGCCTCTCGTCCGCTTTCTCGCTCTCTCTCCCTCGTATTCCTCTCCTCCGCCCTCTCCCTCGCTCTCTCCCTCTCTTTCCCTCTTGTCTTCCTCTCCTCCGCCCTCTCTCTCTTTCCCTTGCCTTCCTCTCCTCCGCCCTCTCTCTCTTTCCCTCTTGTCTTCCTCTCCTCCGCCCTCTCTCTCTTTCCCTTGCCTTCCTCTCCTCCGCCCTCTCCCTTTCTCTCTCCCTCTCTTTCCCTCTTGTCTTTCTCTCCTCTGCCCTCCCTCTCTCCCTCTCTCTCTCCCTCCCTTGTCTTCCACTCCTCTGCCCTCTCCCTCTCTCTCTCGTGTCTTCCTCTCCTCCGCCCTCTCTCTCTCCCTCTTGTCTTCCTCTCCTCCGCCCTCTCCCTCTCTCTCTCTCCCTCGTGTCTTCCTCTCCTCCGCCCTCTCTGTCTCTCCATCATCTTCCTCTCCTCTGCCCTCTCTCTCTCCCTCTCTCTCTCTCTCCCTCCCTCTTACCTCCCTCCCTCTCTCGCCCCCGTCTCCCCCTCTCGTCTGCAGATGGCGAATGCCACATTCGATGTTTTTCTCTCCTCACATCAAACCAGAGGTCACAGCTGCAGCGCTCCCCAACCAGCCGCAGATGTGTCGGCACGGTTACCTGACAACCGGTGCAGATGGAACACTTTCTGGGGCAGGAAGTGGAAAGTAAAAAAACAAAAACAAAAAAAACAAGTGTTGTTTCGCCAGAATCTACTTCGGCTCCCCTGGGAGAGCCACTGAGATCAGAGAAAGCAGAATAAAGACAAATTTGTTAATTTTTTTAGAGTTTTTTGCAGCCACTGCAGCTGGAGCCCTGACAGAACTGAGGTGAGAGGAGGGGGGGCACAGATTTGTAACTGTTGAGACAATGTTGTGTGAAATAGACGAGGTCTGGCTTGAATATGAATGAATTAAATGATTTATTTATGCTTGGTCTTTGACGGTGCAGAGCCTGCATGCTACCAGGCTCGGCCTGCAGAGCACCGAGGGGAGAAGGCCGTGTCAGCGCTCTGTTTGGTCTGGCAGAGAGATTAACACGGTGAAATATGCACATACTAAAAACACTCAGCGATTTACATGATGGGGCCGTCCCCGGGTTTCTGCAGCCAACGTGGTTTCTGCAGCAGGAAAAAGACGGCGGATGTGTTCTCCAATGCACTCCAACCATGAGATTTACATCCAAGGTTTAGCGAGGTGTGGTGTGCAAAGGCTGCACTCGACGTGAGACTGTAATGAACTCATTTGAATATGGACTGGACTTTTAATCAAATATGTATGATTCCATTCTGAGGATTTGTGTTTTGTTAATGTAATTCTTTTAAGTCAATTCTATTGGAGTCACCCTTTGATAACGTATGCATTTACATACCAGGAGCCAATCCTTGAATGTGTGATGACACATAAGCCTTGAAGGATTTACAGTTACATTTTTATGTCTGGTTGCGTCATTAAAAATGCATAGATATGCATTGTGCTAGTCATGATGGGAAGCACGTTTTTACGAGGCTCCTCTGGAGGCTCTCTTCATTCACTCCGGAGCGGTAAATCAGCGAAGTCCATCTCAGTGCATTGTTTCATTGTGCAGCTGTCTGTTGTAAAGGTGCCGCGTGGAGGTTTTGGCGCCACATAGTGGTGAGGTTACCGCGTACCAAGCGTGGCGGAGAACCGCAGTGGCCGACAGGAGAAGGTGAAAACAGGAATGGCGTGACGCTTAGACGACCATTTATATGTTCAGGGCATTATACACCGAAAAAGAAAACCCACCTAATGTAAAAGTCGGGTTACAAGCCGCTAGCTGCTGCTAGCTCCCTGCTGCTAGCTCCCTGCTGCTAGCTCCCTGCTGCTAGCTCCCTGCTGCAACGGGGACACTGACCGGAGGTAGGAGCGGCTTGTAACCCGACTTTTATGGTACATCAATTGTATTTACTGTCTGAAGTTGTGACTGTTACAAGATAAGTAGTGAGACTGATTCTATTAAGAGGCACTGTGCACAAGGATAATAATGCACGGTGGATTACGAAAAGCAGTTTGGGAAACGATCACTTGGTCGAACCCAGGAGCTAGCACTACTGCTGCTAGCTCCCTGCTGCTAGCTTGCGCTGCTGCTAGCTTGCTACAGCGGGGACACCCAGCAGAGGTAGAAGCGGCTTGCAACCCGACTTTTACGGTATTAATGTTATATTCCTATAACTGCCATTAAATGCTACACACTGTCCCTTTAAATATATGACGTAATGACAGCTGAGACTATATTGACAGCTGGCAGAAAGCTCGCACATATGTTGCTCATAAAGCATCAGATGTGTGCCATGACATTAAGCAGCCATGAGAGTGTTATATGCATACCATAATGTTGATGATGAATTTTAATTAGAGTTGCCACAAATCCCTTTTTGTTGTCTTTAATTTATACAACATATGGATTAAAGTAAGTTTGAGTTTCCTTTAAAAGACCTCATTCATTTATTTATCATTTTTATTATAAATTTTTGGAAGGGCAACAAGAGGGTTTCAATGGAGAAGAGTTTAACGTAAAAAATGACAAAAAGAGGAATAAATACAGAAAACAATTCCCATCCAGCAGCACACCTGAGAGGTTTGAAAGTGAACAGGAAGAAGAAAAGCAGGTCAGAATAAAGACGTTGAACACATCTGGATGTCTCGGGAGAAGAGGTAAGCTCAGCTCAGACTGCAGCACCTCTCAGCTCACACAGAGAAGGTGTTTCCATTTAATTTTTTTCCGAGGGACACTTCAAGCGTGGCCCTTCAAATCCTCAGCAGCCCACAGAGGTGAGAAGTGCTCCTTTAAAACGTGACAGTCACAAGTTGCGCTGGTGTCGGGCTTCCTTTGTGTCTTCCTGTTCTTCTAACTCGTGTTTGTGTTTGTGTCCAATTTACATGGATGACTCGGGAAGTGAATTGTTCACGGTGCTGCGGTGTTTGTGTCAACATGTGAGCTGTCGCTATTCAAGTACAGGATTTGATTTGAAGCGCTTGCTCTCTCGTGACTGTGGATTGTTTCGCAGCTCTAATTATAAAGTGTGCCAGAACACATCAACGTGTATTCGTTGGGGAAAATATCTGTTTTATTTTTTCCTTCCAATCATGTTGATGTCATGCAAAGCACTTGGAGTCATCAATTTTCCAATGGCGACACACGTGTTTCTCTGCAACACGCCGGTCCCATCTCGGGTTGACGGGAGACAATAGCACCGGACGTGTGTTTATACCAGTCTACTCCGTAACTTAACCTTTAGTCCAGTGTACTCCGTAGTTTAAACCTTTAGTCCAGTCTACTCCGTAACTTAACCTTTAGTCCAGTCTACTCCGTAACTTAACCTTTAGTCCAGTCTACTCTGTAACTTAACCTTTAGTCCAGTCTACTCCGTAACTTAACCTTTCGTCCAGTCTACTCCGTAACTTAACCTTTAGTCTAGTCTACTCCATAGTTTAAACCTTTAGTCCAGTCTACTCTGTAACTTAAACCTTTAGTCCAGTCTACTCCATAGTTTAAACCTTTAGTCCAGTCTACTCCGTAACTTAACCTTTAGTCCAGTGTACTCCGTAGTTTAAACCTTTAGTCCAGTCTACTCCGTAACTTAACCTTTCGTCCAGTCTACTCTGTAACTTAACCTTTAGTCTAGTCTACTCCGTAACTTAACCTTTAGTCCAGTCTACTCCATAGTTTAAACCTTTAGTCCAGTCTACTCCGTAACTTAAACCTTTAGTCCAGTCTACTCCATAGTTTAAACCTTTAGTCCAGTCTACTCCGTAACTTAAACCTTTAGTCCAGTCTACTCCATAGTTTAAACCTTTAGTCCAGTCTACTCCGTAACTTAAACCTTTAGTCCAGTCTACTCCATAGTTTAAACCTTTAGTCCAGTCTACTCCGTAACTTAAACCTTTAGTCCAGTCTACTCCGTAACTTAAACCTTTAGTCCAGTCTACTCCGTAACTTAAACCTTTAGTCCAGTCTACTCCGTAACTTAACCTTTAGTCCAGTCTACTCCGTAACTTAAACCTTTCGTCCAGTGTACTCCGTAGTTTAAACCTTTCGTCCAGTGTACTCCGTAGTTTAAACCTTTCGTCCAGTTTACTCCGTAGTTTAAACCTTTCGTCCAGTCTACTCTGTAACTTAACCTTTAGTCCAGTCTACTCCGTAACTTAACCTTTAGTCCAGTCTACTCCGTAACTTAAACCTTTCGTCCAGTGTACTCCGTAGTTTAAACCTTTCGTCCAGTGTACTCCGTAGTTTAAACCTTTCGTCCAGTTTACTCCGTAGTTTAAACCTTTCGTCCAGTCTACTCTGTAACTTAACCTTTAGTCCAGTCTACTCCGTAACTTAAACCTTTAGTCCAGTCTACTCCGTAACTTAAACCCATAGTCCAGTGTACTCCGTAGTTTAAACCTTTAGTCCAGTCTACTCTGTAACTTAAACCTTTAGTCCAGTCTACTCCCTAACTTAAACCTTTAGTCCACTCTACTCCGTAACTTAAACCTTTAGTCCAGTCTACTCCGTAACTTAAACCTTTAGTCCAGTCTATCCCGTAGTTTAAACTTTTAGTCCAGTCTACTCCTTAACTTAAACCTTTAGTCCAGTCTATCCCGTAGTTTAAACTTTTAGTCCAGTCTACTCCGTAACTTAAACCTTTAGTCCAGTCTATCCCGTAGTTTAAACTTTTAGTCCAGTCTACTCCGTAACTTAAACCCTGCTTCACAATGACAGGATGTTGAAATGGAAGCAGGCTTTCAGAGCTTTGTTGGCTTTGGTTTTAATCCAGAAGTTGAAACAGACTTTTAAGTTTTATTTTTGGGGTAACGGATCACGGAACCTCTTGACATGTGTCAAGAAGTTACGTCTGAGGTTACGCACAGACGAATGTATCCGGTCATTTTTCAAAATAAAACATATTTCCGACTTTGATTTTTTTAATTTATTTTTTTAACACATTTTTTGGTTATTCATTCCACAGATCGGTGGTTGGGGACTGCTGCTCTGGAGGATCCAGGTCCGTGTGGTCTGGGTGGAGACTCTGGTAGACGACGGGCTCTCTGATTTTCACTCAAGTGCGTCAGCGAGAGAATAATAAAACAAGTGTGCATATATTTGTGTCTTTATATATGTCTGCGGTCTCGTGGAAGCTGAGTTCCAGCCAGGATCATATCTTTTTCCCATTCTGTCCTCTGTACCCTCAGGCAGACATCTTAATTACAAACAGTTTGGTTAACTGGAAACGTGAACTCAGGAAGCAAGGCGGTGCCAAGAAGGTCTGTGCTTTGATCGTCTGAGCGGCTGGTGGTCCGTACAGCAGGTCACGGTACCTTCCACTGTTCTTCCCAAGAAATGAGCTCCATGAGTAGTCTAGACGCTGCTGGAACGATCTGAAGATCACGGTGGGGAGGCAGAGGAGGTGGCTTGATCACGGTGATGTATAAAGAGCAGCATTAAACAACCGGTCACAGAAGGATGGCTGGCCATCATGATGAGAAGAATCTGTGAACAGGAGGAATATGGACTCCATGGCAGGGCAGGAGTGAGGGAGGAAAAAGCTGAAACTCTACTTTACTGTACCTATGATGAGGATTAACATTACGGTGTGGTGACTTCTTGGGCATCAATATGTCTCAATCTCTAGTTTCAAATCTTCTTCACTACAGCATGATGTTCATTTAGTAAATTATGGTCATTTAGAGTCAATAGACCATAAATCAGGGGATGCTTTAGGGCGGGGCTACAAGGTGATTGACAGAAGAAAAAGAGACCTTGAAATGTAACTGGGAAAATGACTAGGAACTGTTGCCTGTAATACTCAAAAGTAGTATTTTTTCACTGAATAGGATTTCCAACTTGCATCCCAAGTTTCTTAATTGCATCCCCGTTTCCCTCACTTAGGTCTTTTCCTTGCGTCTTCGTCAAGGAAACCATGCGAGGAGAGAGGAAATGAGGAAATATGTTTTAAGAGAAATGAGACGTCCTCTTTCCTCTGAAGCGTTACGTGAAGCGACGTCTGTTTCTGATCACATCTGGATCAGCTGTCAGTCGGCTTCAACAGCTGGAGAGACTTTTTATCACTGTACTCATACTAATAAAGACACAGTTATCACTGTACTCATACTAATAAAGACATAGTTATCACTGTACTCAAACTAATAAATACATAGTTATCACTGTACTCATACTAATAAAGACACAGCTATTACTGTACTAATACTACTAAAGACAGTTATCATCACTGTACTCATACTAATAAAGACACAGTTATCATCACTGTACTCATACTAATAAAGACACAGTTATCACTGTACTCATACTAATAAAGACACAGCTATTACTGTACTTATACTACTAAAGACGCAGTTATCATCACTGTACTCATACTAATAAAGACACAGCTATTACTGTACTAATACTACTAAAGACAGTTGTCATCACTGTACTCATACTAATAAAGACATAGTTATCATCACTGTACTCATACTAATAAAGACACAGTTATCACTGTACTCATACTAATAAAGACATAGTTATCACTGTACTCATACTAATAAAGACACAGCTATTACTGTACTTATACTACTAAAGACGCAGTTATCATCACTGTACTCGTACTAATAAAGACACAGTTATCATCACTGTACTCATACTAATAAAGACACAGCTATTACTGTACTTATACTAATAAAGACACAGTTATCATCACTGTACTAATACTAATAAAGACACAGTTATCATCACTGTACTCATACTAATAAAGACACAGCTATTACTGTACTTATACTAATAAAGACACAGTTATCATCACTGTACTAATACTAATAAAGACACAGTTATCATCACTGTACTCATACTAATAAAGACACAGCTATCACTGTACTTATACTACTAAAGACAGTTATCATCACTGTGCTAATACTAATAAAGACACAGTTATCATCACTGTATTCATACTAATAAAGACACAGCTATTACTGTACTTATACTACTAAAGACAGTTATCATCACTGTACTCATACTAGTACATACATAGTTATCATCACTGTACTTATACTAATAAAGACACAGCTATCACTGTACTGACACTAATAAAGACACAGTTATCATCACTGTACTAATACTAATAAAGACATAGTTATCATCACTGTACTAATCCTAATAAAGACATAGTTATCATCACTGTACTAATAATAATAAAGACATAGTTATCATCACTGTACTACTAATAATAAAGACAGTTATCATCACTGTCAGAGTGGAGATGTTTTGTCTGTAGTCTGTTACCTGTTAAACAAACTGCAGTGAATATTTATACACAGTGTGTGGTATTTATTCTGTGTCCTGCTTATAAGTGCAGGATTCTACTGGCAGATTAATTTGTAGTTCACATTGTAATTAATTTAATAGGCTCAATGTTTCGAGTTAAACTTAAATTCCATAACTCATCAAACCCGACACGCAGGAATGATCAGCCTCACGTGACTGAATGGAAAGGACTAGAATTGTATTAATAATAAAAGTTATTTTATATAAAAAAGTTATATAAGTGATAAACTTTCAAACAGGAATTTACAGAAACTGCCAGAACTATCCCTGACTTGTTTTATTATGTATACACAGTATGTCACACCGTTTTCACAGAGTACAGCCGACACTTTCCATAACCATTCAAAATAAAGATGAGTAAAGATAATCACGAGTAACCATCATCTCTGACGCCGCCGTCACAGACTAATTGATTCTACATATCTGCTTCCGTAATGTATTCATGTATTTTATTGTATTGCATTGTGACGTGTAGTTCGGTGGTTGTACTGTAGCGCTTGCTGAAGCATTTTCTTGACAATATTGTGCCACTAATTTGTAAATAAACTGCCCAGGGACTACAGATGGAAATCAGCTCACTAGCTAGCTATCTCTGGTACATTTACATTGATGTGGAAATGTTATGGAATGAATAAATAGCTAAACTAGTTCCGAGCTGCTAATGGCAGCACTGGTTTATTCATAATCGTGTGTATTATTAGCATTCAAAATGTCAACGTATTCACGGCATCCAGTATGCGGATGGGTTCGACTCCACCCAAAGTGGCAGTGGTACGATATGTGCACACAGAAGTGAGCGGTGTTTCCACCTGCGTAATGAGGGCTCAGAACGCCGTGAGCTTCCAGCTCACTTCCTACTGACAAGCCAACCGCCCGCCCCGCCTCCTCTCCACCAATTAGCTCCCGTATTAGCATATGCACTCTATTTGCATGAGCGCCGACTAATTCCCGGTGTCACCGCACAGCTGTCGAGGCAGATTAGCCGGGCTAGCAGTCAGAGAGATTCCCGCCTTATCTCCTGACGCCGTCATCGGGAAGCGTAATGAAACACGCGTGCGTCGCAGTCGCCTCGTTTATTATCGCACGCGATGAGCTCCGCTGCCTCTGCCGACAAACGATTTCCAGGGTTTAGCGTGTCTCCATTGTCATCGGTGCAAAGTGAACGGCGCCACGCTGATGCTGAGATAAAGTTTGAGCGTGCAGGAGGTATTTCCTGTTTGTGTGTGTGGTGAAAAGCCGGTGCTGGACCTCTGCCAGGGTAAATATGACCGAAGACATATCTGTGACTGTTTCAAGTGTTTGTGCAGCGACGTCGCTGGTAGCAGGCGGTTTGGGTCCAGGATGACGTTACGAGAGTGTGTTCTGACATGATTCATATCAGGGTGGATTTTAGCCTCCAACACACTTCATGTGAAGCTCCTTTGCATGCAACCTTGGAATATGTGGCTGTAAATCCGTCTGAAGCTCCGGGGAAAAGTACGGTTTAAAATCTGAGCACTAGTAAGTCCCTGTAGGGGATCGTAACGTCTACGGATAACAAAGAGACCAAAATAATAGGATTGATTTCACAACATCTCTCTGTTATGGAAGCCCTTTTATTCCAACAATATGAAAATTAAAGCTAAATATCTCTTAAATGTAAAACTGATAAATCAAGCTTTCGACTTACTATCTCATAAGGTTGATAATGTTAAATCAATTAAAGAATATCTCTGAGTTATGCCAGTTTCCATCAATAAAAGAACAGAAAACATGAACATTTTGGTTTAATTATGTTCCAAATGAAAAGTCTATTTTAATTATCTCATAAAAACCTTGTGACTTTATTTACTATCTTCTCATTTTTATTTAGTACATCAAAACAAATGTAATTGAATTTTATTTTAAGAATATCGGCAAAGAAAATAACAATTATTTTTGATCAAATCTAATTAAAATAAACTTAATTCAACAATATCTCTGTTATGAAAGCCTCATTTCCGCCATGCAAAGAAAAAGTTATATAGGCAAGATTGGAATAATACTCTCAACTTTAAATCTAGTATAGTCTAGTGTAGTCTGATAATAATGATAAATATTTGAAGTATTCTTTTTTATCTTTTCCCGGCATCAATGACAATCCATACTGAGTCCCGCTCCCTGTTTCACACACACGCACATACACACACACACACACACGCACACGCACATGCACACGCACACACACACACACACGCACATGCTCATGTGTTTCATTGCTGCTGTCAAACCAATAAGGGGTATTAAATAAATAAGTGCTGTTTTTAATGTGAGGGGATTACTAAATGCTTACAAGATGGATGATGTCCACGGCAAGAACAACAGCTTGTAGGCCAGAGGACGAACTTATCACATGAAGGAAAAACAAAGATAAGCAGTGATATCAGGGGGAGACCCGCTTGGCAGCAGCCGCAGCTTGTTTCCTGTGTCTGAGTACAAATGAAATATTGCATTTCATTTAGGTTATCCAACAGAGTTTTGTCTCCTTCTATTAGTTGTTTCTAACTTGATCGCTACTGTACATCTGTGAGGGGTCGCAGCGGGATGATAAGATCTTCCTCTAATCCTTTACTGCGTTCTTTTCTCAAACGCTGCATAGTTTTACCTCTTCAAGTCTGAAATAAAACAACATGAAGAAAACAAAATGTCCCTTTGGAACCCAAGATTTTCCATTTGGACCGTTTGAAAAGGTCACAAGACAAACCGGTTGGGACTCACTGCCTGTTCCCCCTCTAAAGCAAAGAGTTGTACTGCCTTCCTTTCTTGCCTTTCTCTTCTCATTAGCACAGCAGCAGTATGTGTGCTTTTAACTTTCTGGTCCAACTAGTTATTTTGGTCCAAAGCGCATAGGAATGGGTCGCTGCTGTGCTCAGCTAGTTTTAGCAGGATCAGCTTCAGTGTTTCTCTGTGCCTCCATCTGTCTGTCTGTCTGGTCAAAGATCAATGTGACCTCACAAAACACCTTTTAGGCCATAACTCAGACATGTTTACACAAAATGTCTAATAGGATAACATGATTTTGGATGGACACATAACCACAGGAGCTGTAATTCTAGTTTTAACCATAACTGAATTAAGCCACTGCTTGATTTAGTTATGAGTAATAATTATCCAAACTGAATAATTAGCATTTCCATAATTTGGCTATAGAGTTTAGGCTGCTGCTGCTTTAGCTGTGCGGTTGTTTCCCTGTGACTGTGGGAAACAGATTACCAAACCAGGCAGCAAGTTGTCCATGTTGCTTTAACAGAAATGACAGAAAGGTCAATATCATTTTGATATGCTCCAACAGACGCCAAAGAACCACAGATTCCAACAAGCGTGTACGGCGGAGAGTCACCGGTGCTCAGATTCCCCCGAAAAAGCCTCCAGCAGAAAATAAGGTCGGAACAGTTGTGCCAAAGCTCGGTGAAGGCCTTGGCAGCAGCAATGTAATATTACAGGAATAAGTCCTCTCTCATTAACGTAACTATAGAAGGAATGACACAATCCTCAGCGCCTGAGTTTTATTTTAACTTGGACGTCAGTGTCAACACCACGGAGGGTTATTACAAGGCACAGTCGTGTCTCTGGTTGCCATCGCGCTGTAATGTCTGGCAATTAAGATCTAATCTCTTCCAGCGGCTCTCACAGCTAGCACGCAGCCCACCGCTGATCAAGATAAGCAACAATCACTTTGATTCCTGAATTAGAGCGTAGATACTCACATTACCCACGATGCAAACATCCCTTCTCCCACTCGGCAACGGCTTCAGGTGGACGAGCGGGATAAAGAAGGCCGGGAGAACGAGCATTCCCTCTCTCTGCTTTCACAGGCTTCCAGTGTTTTTTACCCCAACCTCAGCTTTTGTGCTGGACTTTGCTTTTTCAATAATAAATAATGCATCTGGTTCAATAGTTTTTTCTCTCCGAGGTGGACGGGGGAACTCTGTTTCACCTCTATGTCATTAATCAAGGCCAACGCGCTGTCAGGAATAGGAACCCAGAGTCACAACATGCCTTCACTGGCTCAGGATTGCCAAACGTCAGATCCAATAGCGCTCTTGGTACCCGCATGTCGGCACAGGCACGCCGCTCTGCGCTAATGATCAAACCCGTGACAAATATGTGTGTGAGATATTTGGCAAAGAAGAGTTGTGTTTGAAAAAGCAGCTTTCAGAGCCAACTAAATCAACCTCCAAGAAGTGGCTGGCAAGTCCATTCTGGTAAGAAAACAACTACGTTTTCCATAAAGTGCTCGCTAATGATGGCGGGAAACGACCGGGCAGCCGGACACAATGGCCCCTCCTTTTATTAGCTGTTTCTTCCTCTGATGAATAAAGGCACATCATATATGACAACACACCACTTCCCCTGGAAACACGTGTTCGTGGCCCCTTGACGGTGATTTTGTCAGCGTTGGCCATCTTGGTGTCCGGCCCTCCATCTGGTCGCCGCGGTCGCTGGGCCACATCGCCGCGCCGTCTCCACTTTATATTAGGACCTGTGGAATGATGCCACTCTTTCCATTGGGCAAACCCAAGCTGTGCTCTCACTCGGGCTCACAGGCGGCCAGGTTTACACACTGCAGCCTCTGTTTGTGTGTGATGGGGAAATGGCTTTTTTTAATAGGTATTTTTTTGTTTTAGTTTGAGTCACTTGCCAAATGCATGGGCAAAGCAGGGCATCATACATCATGTATTTTATTGAATAAAGCCATTACATTACTCCATTCCCTCAGTGAGAGTGACTCTAAGTCCATGCTCATCCAGTTAGAGGTGATCGTTTGCTGCTGCTGCTAGCGCTGCTGCTGCTAGCGCTGCTGCTGCTAGCGCTGCTGCTGCTAGCGCTGCTAGCTCCCCGCTGCTGCTGCTACTGCCCGCATCCCCTCTGCCCAAGTCGGGTGTCGAGCCTGGTCCCGCTACCTTCGGTGGTTGTCAGGGAGCTAGTGGAAGTTAGCGGAGAGCTAGCGGAAGTTATCGGGGAAGTAGCGGAGCGCTAGCAGGAGCCCCAGCTGGCTACAGCAGGGAGCCAACGGGGACACTGAAGGTAGTACCGGCTCGTAACCCGACTTTTACGGTAAGAGCATTGTTCTTGAAGTTACTTCTTACCCAACCTGCATTGGATCTGCCACATTCTGAAGGCTGGGCGATGAGGTTTCTGTCATAGTCTCTGCATCACACTGCCTCTCTGATCTCTCGGTTATTTGCATGTCTTTGTAGTGTCTGCATAATGAATCCTCACTATGGGACTTCGAGAGCTGCATGGCATTGCACTCAGACGTTAGTCAACCCCGTTCAGACGGTGTAGCGGTTGAGGAGAGAGGAGGGTTTAACCCTCTCCAGGACAGTGGCTCCAACCTGAATGTTGGTACCTACATGAGGGAGACACATACGATGACTCACAGCATGGGGAAGCACAAATATACATTCACGTTTTTACAATAACTGTATCTTTTTTATGAACTACTTTTGAACTGTACCTATCCAGGTCAAGCTATTCAAATAAAACAAGGTCACACTCAGTTGACATTTGCAACGTGTAGACTTTTGCTTTGTTGTTGAAGTCCTACTCTGTGAAAACATTCCTTTCTTGAGCGGCTTTAACCCTGATGATGTCATAGTGATGTCAGCAGGGTATTCCTGGCTTGACCTCAAAGACGTCAAGACCTTTAGGGAAACGTCTGCATTTAAAAAACGAGGGGAGTTGAGGTTTGAAAGCTCAAATGAAAAACCCAAATACTTTTTTTATTGCATTATGGGAAGTGTAGGATCCTGTGGTCTAGAAATGTGCATACATGTTTAATTCATTGTGACAGTGTGGTGGACTGCATTCGGCTGTGTTAATGTGGTGGAAATCATCACTGAAACTCAAGCCAATTAAAGTTTGGATTGCCAGATATTCCCAAAAAAATGTAAACAAAGAATAAATAGTCAAATCAAGAAATTCTGATCTGGGAGCAGCCCGACACGAATGCAACCTCCTCTGTAGTTCCACACAGTTAACAAGAGAGTCCTCAGAGACACAGTGCAGCTTGTAAACATTGTGTACAAACTGGATCAATGGAACTACAATAAATGATTTCCCCTCACAGCGCCTGTTCAGAAAAGACATTAATAATGTGTGTTAACAGTGACAGGGCTTCTGCTCTTCATAGTCTCTCAGATGTGTCTGGGAAAGAGAGGAGGAGGTCAGGACACCTGTTGTAGTCTGACGCTTAATACCTGAGTAGCCTGGAAAAAGAGTCAGCCTGTCTAACATGAAGAGAATCCGATCCGAGCCGAGCCCATCTGTCGGATCCATGAATTATGGAGCGGTGGACTAGTGGAGAAGGAGTTGTGAGCAATGACTAATCAGCCGGCTGACTGGGCGAGGTGGCGGCGGTGTGTACAGTATGCGACTCTGTATGCGCGTACACGTCCGTCGCCGGGCTAACGTCTGGAACCGGCACAGCTCTGCCGGTGCAGCTGCCTGCTGTCGCCGCGACCTCGCCGACAGCAGGGAAAACAGAATTTGTCAAATCAGGGCCGGCGCTGATTAGGAGAAAAACACAGATCCATATCCCGCGCGGCAGCCGGCCAATCAGAAAGCAGGCCTGCCCTGGGAACTAAGGCAGCAACGGAGCAGCGGGGCGGTGTGCAACACGCGTGTGCTCTCTCTCACACACACACACACACACACATACACACACAAACAGGAACAGAGCAGGGGCGAATGCACGCCCACGCTCACTCAGAGCAGAGGCAGGCGGGGTGTTGGGTTGCGTCTGGCTGCCTCTCGGCTTTCACCCCGATCTCGCCATGTGTGCGTCTGTGTGTGTGTGTGTGTGTGTGTGTGTGTATCCGTGTGTGTGTGTGAGCCCCTGGCGGGTCAGGTTCTCCTCTCGCCATAAGACACAGAATGCAACGACAAATACGAGTCTGATTAGTTCCTTCCTTCCTCAACGGCACAAAGCCCGGCTTAATCCCTGAGCAAACACACCGTCTACGGGGAGAGGGAGGAGAGGTGGAAACCTGTGGAGTGTTTATCTTGAGGAGAGATGGAGGAAGGAGAGGAGTGAGGGGTGGATGGAGGAAGGGAAGGGGACCAGGGACTGGGTTGAGAGGGATGAAATCGATGAAGTGAAGGTAAGAAGAGACGGAGAAGGATGAGGTTTGGAGAGAGTTGGAGGGGATTTGAACAACGCACGGAGGAGGTGAAAGATGGAGGTATGCAAGGAGAGACGGAGGGATGGAAAGCAGGGGATTAAACATGCAAGAGCTCAGTTGAAACGTTATCACTCCTGCCGACTAACGCCGAGGCCGAAAACCGGGCGTGGAAATGAAACAGGGGCCGCAGATTGAAGAATGCACACTCCTGTTTGCCAAGGCTAATACTCTCTGTTCCCAACACCCAGCGGTATGCAAAGTGTGGGTGTGTGTGTGTATGTGTGTGTGTGTATGTGTGTTTAAGGTGCATGTGCCCATGGGCAAACAAAAGAGAAACGGGCCTCGCCTGCGTCTGACCCGGTCCCTGCCGTCTTGCTTAAGTTCATCCATGTTTGCTGAGTCCAGTAATCTGCAGTCCCTATGTTCTCTGGCTCAGCACGGAGAGCCGGAGTGCACGAAGCGGGGCGGGTCAGTGGCCTCATTCATTGCAGCGTTTTCACAGCAGCAACTGCTCCCCCGTATCTGATTCGTCCGGCGTTGAGTTAAGCCGCCGCAAAAGGTCGACAGACCTTTTTGAGAATGAGTCTCTCGAGTCGAGCGCTTCAAAACGTGAAGAACGGGAAGTCTCATGGATGAGTATCGAATCAAATCAAAATAATTTTTTGATGAACAAGATTACACGTGGAGAGTGTTTATATCATATAGAATATACATAAATAGAATATATAGATATAAATGCTTAAAAGTATGCGTGTTAAAGTTGTGACGGCACATGTTTAAGAGTAAAGGATGTTACACACCAGCGTTGCTAAATAGTCTCCTGCTGGTGTTAAATGTTGAGGGCTTTTATTGTGAAAGGTGGGAACGGAAGAGGAGCTGGTCTGCGCTGCCTTTGTCAAGGTCGAAAGGTAAAATAATGTTTGCCCTGTTGTCGTCTGGAGCTCCTCAGCCCGTTCCACACGAGGTGATTGGCTGTTGGCTTTATTCTTGGTATTCTTGGTGCGCCAGCTTCGACAAAATCAACAGAATAAAAAAATATATTGCCGGTTAAACTGTGCACAGTTTGAAAGACATGAAGGACAAATTAAGAGATGCTATGACGTGATGCTATCTAGCGGGACTGGGTTGTTTATTCTCATCACGCGTCGTGTTTCAAGAGCTAAAGGGAACATAAGCACATTGCTGGTTTTGTCAAACCAATAGTTAAAAACTGAAGCATATTGGATTTACAGTGACATAAAGCAGAGTAGAGCAGAAACTCTAACTTTAACTATGTTGTCTATGTGCTATGTCATAATTAGATCATTTTAACAATGGCCTTTATTTGGGAATCTTAAAATGTCCCCTTTTGTTTATACATCGTAACTTAGAGCTTTTTCTTTTTTTTCTTTGAAAACCATCTTATTGATTTAAATTTTTGAAATATACTTTGTGGAATAGTGGGCCCCAAGGCCGCTCTTATTTTCCACATCTCCTCTCTCTCTCTCTCTCTCTCTCTCTCCCTCTCTTTGCCGAGCATTAAATAAAAGAAGTATAATGTCGAGCAGCATCCCACTGTGCTTGAATGTGTCCTCTGTGTTTGGACAGGTGTGCATGCGTCTACCGGCTCACGCCATAAGTGCGTCTGTGTTTCCGTGCGCATGTGTGCGTATGAGGCGGCCGGCGGTTGTTAGCAGAGGGAATGAATAGCTGCCGCCATCGTTCACGGCTCCCTAATGAGGCGGCTGGCCCTCGCCTCTCCTCGCGTTTCCTCGTTTCATACGTTCTGTGTGGCCAGGTCTCCTTCTCATCTCATGTCCTCAGAACACCCAGGGGCCTCGTTACCCTACCGCCATTGTTTATTTGGAGGGAAGAAGAAAGCGGGAGAGGAAAGATGAAAGAAAGGTCTGTGATCGACTGTTTCCTGTCGCACAACCTTTCACAAGGCCAGGGTTGCTCCTGGGGGCCACGTTCAAAAACACACCGTGAGTCTCCGAGTGTGTGTAGGTGTGTATGTGTGTGTGTGTGACCATCGTTGCAAACTTTTGATGGAATTCACTTGATCAGCGCCAGATTGCTTCTCGTGTCATCTAATCCTTTCTGAGGGTTATTGTTTTGCTATTTCGGGGAGACACAGCTCCCCTCCTCTGTGAGATCTTCAGAGCGCACTTTGAAGAAAGATGATGATGTCATGGCTCGAACCAGAACCCTCGTAAGTTGTAATTAAAAATGAACTGCCTCTGATCACATTACAGGATTATATTGTTTCACAGGAACATAGCTCAAACCCTGACAGGGAGGATTAAAGGGAGGGGGAGAGAAGGGAGGTTAGAGTTTGAGAGAAAAAATAAAAATCCACGTACAGTAGCGTTCAGTTGAGTATTTGTCCCATTTCCACAAAAAGTTAGTCAAATGTAATAGACTTGATGTTTGGTGGAAACTTTCCAGTGTTCAAAGGCAGACCATTTTAAATAAAACAGTTGGTGGGAAGAAGCCCTGAGCATGTGGCGTTAGCATTTCTTCATAGAGCTCAACAATTACACAGAAATAATCTATTGTAGAGAAGAAAGAAAAGACATTTCTCCCAGGACAGGAGCTACAAAAGACCAGCGAGCAACACAACAATGAGACATGATTAATTTGGGCTGTGGAAGTCAAACCTTTAAAACAGCAGTTTAGAGAATAGCTAGCTAGCGAGTGCATGAGTTTTGGAAGATATGGCACCTCATGGTCCTCTCACTAGCGACCTAACTATTCACGTCATGAATATGGCAACACGTATGAACCTTTTAAAGCAGTAAGCTACCATTTGATGTTGATGTCGGTCACTTGGAGCCAGCAGAACAAGTTTTAAACACAATAATAATATTTTATCACCTTTTAAAGTTGTTATGGCGAACATGATACATGATGTATCATGATCATGATGTATCATGCGAACATGCGAACATGCGAACATGTTAAAACCAAT
Source organism: Taurulus bubalis (assembly GCF_910589615.1). NCBI lineage: Eukaryota > Metazoa > Chordata > Actinopteri > Perciformes > Cottidae > Taurulus > Taurulus bubalis. The sequence goes on from NC_136591.1 coordinate 3,834,386, forward strand.
CACAGTCGTCATGCGCTGAACACACCAAACACACCAAATCATGGATGAAAACTGGACACGGCGCCGGTCATTCCTATTAAAGTTGATAGTGGCACATGGCATGACTTCCGACTCATATTCAGATGAAATACGCTGATCTTCCATGGAGCACACTTGGCTTTCCTTTCACCTTTTCCTCACATCACTGGGTCCAGCCTCATTCTCATTCCCTGAGGATTCAGCTGTCAGTGCATTTTACAACTTTTAGGACCTGGTGATATAAATAGGGACTATTCAAGTGTTCCTACTGGGAAATTCATCTCAAAAACAATTATCCGCTGAGTCACAGACTCTCTTTCCAATGTAAGTCTATAAAATAAGTATTTCCGGCTCCCGTGGCATCACGCGACAGACCTGGAAATTGTAATTCCAGCGTTTTGGGCACTTTTGGCGCTCTTCCTGGGGATTTAACGGCAGATTTATAATCCACAGTCTACATCCACTGAGTCAGACTAATCCATTCATAAAACAACAAAAAATAAATAAAGATTACCGTAAAAGTCGGGTTACAAGCGGCTACTAAGTTCGGTGGGCGTCCCTGCTGGTTCCCCGCTGTAGCCAGCTAGCGCTGCTGCTAGTTCCCCGCTACCTTCCGCTAGCTCTGCGCTAGCTCTCGCTAGTTCCCCGACAACCACCGAAGTTAGCGGGACCAGCCACGGCTCGACGCCCGACTCGGGCAGACGGAACGCGGGCAGTAGCAGCAGCAGCAGCGGGGAGCTAGCAGCAGCGCTAGCTTTCTACAGCGAGGAGCTAGCAGCAGTGGGGAGCTAGCAGCAGCGCTAGCTTGCTACAGCGGGGACAACCACCGAAGGTAGTAGCGGCTTGTAACCCGGCTTTTACGGTAGTGATTTTGTCAAAAGTCTCTCTTGAGTAAATAGCTGAAGCAGAAATCAACAGGTACTCCTATAATATGAGAAACTGAAGATATTTGACAGTGCAACAGTGTCTAAGGCTGGATTCTAGTCCTTCCTTTCATTTTCTAAACTCTGAAATGCATTGTTATTCATGGCTCTGTTGTCGTGACAAAGGTTAAAAAGGCTCTTTTAGATTAGATGCTGTGGGGTACATTAACCGTATTATCAGATGAAAGAGCAGGCTTGCTGTCCACCGTCTCCGTTCAGAGGTCACCTTGGAAAAACCGTGGGACTGATTAAAATGATCACCTTTAGCGAGCCGCTGGGAAGGGCTGGCTCATAAAGGTCTGCTTTACTGTTGTTTGCAGACAGACAATAAATCTAGTAATCTTATTCAGGGAGTTTTGTTGTGTAGTAATCAATTGTGTGAAGTGTATTAAACACAAAAACCCACAGGACACTCATTACTGGAAATGTTCACGAAGTTTAAATTGACAATGGCGACCAAAGCCACATCATCAGAGAGTCAGATATTGATTTCCATGAATGTGTTCAGCCTTTTTTCTCAGATGAAAGCCTCACACATCTCTGAGAATGCAGTAACGCAGTGAGTCAACTGGATTTAATAGGAACATTAGCATTTCAATAGCTTTTTAGCACACACATACACTCACATTTAAAACATTTCAATGAATAATGAACCATTTCCATAATCAGGGCTGAGGTGATTGAAAATATCGCACCGCTACAATCACTTCAGGAATTCATTTGGACTATTTAAGTAGACGGAAATGTTTTTAAAATCCTACAATGCTCGTGTTAACAATGCCATTATAAGAATATTGAAAATGGTTATCGAAAACAAAAAGCAAAAACAACACATGCGTTGTTAATACACAAGAAGCATTTCCGAGACAAAAATTGTGATAACTTTGGGCATTGCTGCATTTCTTTGATGATTTCATAATCACACGGAAACGCATTCATCTTATCTTAGCTGAGGGAGGGAAGAGAAATACTTGCTGCAATGCATTATGGTTTGTGTCATCATGATGAGCTTACCCTGGATGTCTACAGGGACTGTATTTGAAAAATAAGACGTTTAAAAGACTATGTTATTAATAAGGCAAAGCAGACATCTGCAAAGAACAACACAATATTTGACATCTGACTCATGTAAGTAGCATTAAAACTGTAGGAGGAGAAAAAGTTAATGTATTTTTTAGAAATCATGTTTTTAAGGAATAGCTCAATAAATATGCAGAAGCATTCAACTTTGTCGCATGTAATTACTTAAAATAATGCACTTTTCAATATATCAATTACATTTGCTGCAAAGACCATTTTCAAGTTACAGGAAGCACAAACAGACAAAATAATAATTACTAGTATTCAAGACATCATGCTAACTAGTTTACCCCAAAAACAAGGGGATCCTGTGTGTGTGTGTGTTTGTGTGTGTGTGTGTGTGTGTGTGTGTGTGTGTGTGTGTGCGCGTGTGTGTGTGTGTGTGTGTGTGTTTGTCAGGGGGCGACTACTCTGGTTGTATAGAAGTCTATGCTTCATGTGTTAAAGCTGCATTCTCTCTACTGACCACCAGGGGGTGACTCCTCTGGTTGTTTAGAAGTCTATATACATGACTCTACTTCTCTCTTGATGTATTCCCTCAGTAAACATTGTAAACATGAGTTTATGTCTCAATCTCTAGTTTCAAGTCTTCTTCAATACAGCATGATGTTCATTTCGTAAATTATGGTCATTTAGAGTCAAATAAACCATAAAGCAGGGGACGCTTTAGGGGCGGGGCTACAAGGTGAATGACAGGTCTCTATCAAAGCGTTGTCCAGTCCGGGAGTTGTCCAATTGTCTTACAACTTTAACCCTTGTACAGTGTGTGTTCTGTTAATGGAAGTTGATTGTACCATAATCTAAAATTCTTATTCAGCATTTGGTTGTACTTGGAAGGATGGTGCTCCATTCTTTCGTGGCACTGGTTGCAAAAAAAACACTGGATGCAAATAAATAAGATGGGGAGGGCTAAAAAAAAGATGGTGACTTAAAAACCAGGAACTAAGAAAGCAGAGCCTCAAAACCCAAATGCTGCGTGTGTGTTACTTCCTCCTCCTCCTCCTCCTCCTCCTCCTCCTCCTCTTCCTCCTCCTCTGTCTGGTATTCTGTGTGTTGGTGCTCTGCTATGTGTGGCACAGGACCCCCGTGGGATCCCGAGGCTGTGTTGTCTATGTGTTTGTGTGTGTGTGCAGGCACCGTGCACATGTATCTGCTGCCATGCCTGTGTAATGACAATGAGTGCTGGGCAGTAAATCCATCGTCTGTAAATCAAGCCGAGCGCCAGGTGACTGGCAGAGCCGCGCTGCTGATTTAGAGCCGCTGCACGTTTCCAACGACGTGTCGTTTGGAACGCCACTCAGTGATAGAAAGCTGCTTCCCATTGGTCAGACCGGAGGTGGGGTCTCTGACCAGCTTTAACAAAAACAACACTTATAGTCTGCACTTCCTCTTTTAATCCTTTGGCCACGTGTCGGTCCTACTATCTACTGTGTGAGTCTAAAACATCTTCTTGCATTGTGGTCACTGCTCAGCAGGAACACGTCTCTCCTCCAAGACAAAGGACTTTTCTTCCACTCCCATATTCTAGTGTTCATGAAACAGTGAAGACGACTCGATGTCTCCCAGTTAGTTCCCCTCCTCTTCCACTAACACATTACTTCATGACAAAGCTTTCCAACGGTTTAGAGGTCCTACCAGTTCATCAGGGTGAACTGAATCTATTTCCATGTTGTCCGATAGTGATCTGAAGTACTCAGATCAAATACCAGAATACAAATAGAATACAAGTACCGTAAAAGTCGGGTTACACGCCGCTACTACCTTTGGTCAGTGTCCCCGTTTGCTCCACGCTGTAGCCAGCTGGCGCTCATGCTAGTTCCCCGCTAACTTCCACTAGCTCTCTGCTAACGCTAGCTCTCTGCTAACGCTAGCTCTCTGCTAACGCTCCGCTAGCGCTCCAAGCAGAAGACCAGCCCCGGCTCCATACCCAGCATCAGCAGCGGGGAGCTGGCAGCAGAAGCCGGGAGCTTGCAGCAGCGCTGCTGCTAGCTAGCGCTGCTCCTAGCTTGCTACAGCGGGACACTGACCAGGGGTAGGAGCGGCTTCTAACCCGACTTTTACGATATGTAAATAGTACAATACAGAAGACAATTCCTGCATTAAAAAACATACTTTAAAACATATCCTATTATAAAAAAACACATATACTGTAAGTAGAATTGAATTGTTGAAGCAGAGCCAGATGGAGCTAAATGCCATTCTGGTTTAATTTATAGCATTGCATCATTTTCATTAGGCGTTTGAAGGCCTGTGGTGTTGCTGTGTGTAGCGTCCTGGAGAACCGCTCACACAAATAACTTCAGCCTGAGCACACGGCTCCCTTGGGTCCTCAGCAACACACCGCCACCGCATCGGTTCGGGGAAAAAACACAGACTTTAACGACAAGGTAGGCAACACGTGGCCCCAACTGTAAGGGCCACAAACAGATATGGATTCATCATGATGTTTAGATATGAAAAGTAATGAATCATGTTCCTACATGAAGTCATTGTACCCTGAAATAATGTAGGTGCTTTAAGCAACTACTTACTGTGTACTAAACATTGTAGTACATTTACCCGACAGAGATGTTACTGGTTACATAGATTAAGATTTGACTCACAACTTTATAATAATATAACATGATGCATTATTTTTCATTCAACTCTTCGGCATCATATTAGACTTGAAAGCCCCAACGTAAACAGACGTTAAGTCTTCCATTGTCATGATGAGGCCTCTCTTCCAATCCTGACCTGAAAGAAAACATCTGAATGCAGGATTTATATGGTTTATTAATTGTTTTAGTAATAGGTACGCGTTTTAGTGAGGACAGTTTTGAGTAGGCTACTGTTAATAAAAGCTGTTAATATGTCAATTACTTCTGTTTTTCATGTAAAAAAAGTCACTGTTTGATTCCCAATAAGTGGACAGTTGCTGCAGGGGTCCTTGAAACCGGATGTTGAGCTTCCAGTGTGAACTGTAGGTGAGGGGGGAGGATACAGTACATACTGATTGAGTAGGTAGTCTGCAGCCGGCCTACCTTCCTACACAGCCGAGGGACGTTGTTGCTTGTAACGTCATCCGGCGTTCATGTAGTGTTAGCTCACTATATCTTAGCCCCAAACGTGAACTGCAGGCAAAGAACCGCTGCAGACGACATGCAGCCATGAAGCTCCGCCCCCCACTTGTTTGCTTGTTTATTAAAATATGTGTTCATATTGAAAGTGTCGCGTGTCCAAATTGCACCAGATTCGACAAAACACTCTGTGAAGTAGATCAGATGAATCTCAAGATATGTAAAGAACACACAGACAGACCGACATCTTCAAGTTACATTAACTCTTAATCTTAATCTGAAAATGAATTAGAAACTACAATTGATGAAGATAAATGAGAAACAAGTGCCAATAAAAATCCCTCTGACCACCACCAGTGGGTTCATGTTCTGTTTCCTTCACGGCCAAAATCTCGGAGAAAACACCAAACAATCAAATGTGGACAACCAGAAGAGGAAACTACAGATCATCACCATCATCATCATCATCATCATCATCGGCATGAAGCATTTCGCTTTAACTGTGAAGCAGCTGCAGTAAATGGGTTAGCCATTGGGGGATACTTTGTTCCGTTATAACCGTTTGTCTCTAAGCTTGAATCTTTTATTTATTTATTTGCTGCGCGTGGCTATTTGTGTGTGTGTGTGTGTGTGTGTGTGTGTGCGCAGACACTGAATCATTTCATAGGAGGAACGTAATTCCTTGTAGTTGTGACTCAGCAGAGCAGAACAACATCAAACGTCCCATCTGGTGTGTGAGCATGAGACCAGTAGGTGTGTGTAACAGATCTCCAAATGACTAAAACGACGCTATCGCACAGGTGGTAAACATTTGCATGTGACGCCGCCCCCACATCTCTGTACTACACCAGTCTTTATCACTGACTGTGTTTTTTTGGAAAGACATAAAAGGCCTGGCGCTGCTAGCAGTTAGTTGGACACAGTGACTCCAGAACACAACACGTGTAACTTCCTGTCCCTCTCGGGCTCATCGTGATCAACGAGGCACACCACAACTCATTTTTCCTCATTAGCTGCTCCGTTCAGACAGATTAAAGCCTGAAACGTTACTACCTGAAATCCACCCCACACCTGAGGCCCCGTACCAAAACCCAGGCACGAAAAGAGGGGGAATTTAGCCCAGAACTGCCTCTGCTCCTCCGCTCCCTGTCAGGCCCTGTCAGATTTGGAAGTGGATGTCAAACTCCGGCGTGGACGGCTGCTGAATATTTCTGCGAGTGTTTCTGGAGGAGTTCTGCGTGGAAACGTGCTCCCGCTCTCTCGCCGCATGCGCTCCTTTGTATTGGGAGGAGGATGGAGGCAATTACCAGCGCCAGCAGCTGGGAGAGGGGCCAAGCTTCTGCACATCAATCAGCATTACTCCACTGCCACTGTGTGAGTGTGTGTGTGTGTGTGTGTGTGTGTGAAAGAGCACCTCCAAGTGGTCATGTGCATCACAACACCCTCACAGTTAGGATTCAAACAACCATAGTCTGCTCCAGGGTCTTCAATCTGAAAGGAGACCTCTTTTTTTTTTTTCTCCTCTAAATTAATTTCCACCACCTAATTGCTATGTTCATTACCACGGTACAATAATGTCAAAAACCACTGTCCTAATTTAATTTCCATGGCTGAATGTGAAATGAGTCGGAAAAAGAGGCAAAGCCCCGCGTGCTCTGCTTGTCTTTTGGTTCATGTTGAGCTGAGGAGGCAATTTGGGTTAATGTGGAATGGGGAGGAGGGGCGAGGTGACAAAAGGAGCCGGGGTAATTTGGTGTGGCAAATTGATGAGTCATCTTTTGTTCGGAGTCTTTGATTGAGGGAAGAGACGGGCAGCGGCAAGCGGCAAGCGGCAAGCGGCAAGCGGCAAGCGGCAAGCGACCTCATGAATATCTCCTCCAGTCTGTCTTTATTTTTTGGTCACATTGCAACACACTTCCTCTCTCTCTCTCTCTCTCTCTCTCTCTCTCTCTCTCTCTCTCTCTCTCTCTCTCAGGCATCATGTCTCTCCTCTGCGGTGTAGCCCTCCTTGTGTTTAGGCTAATTACAGTTCTGTTAAGGCTGACTGTGTCAACTGCGACATTTCCACCGTTGGCGTAGCAACATTAGCGCTGTTCTGCCATTATGTCCGCATTAGGGACATCACACATTAGCCAAACTCTCCTCTGGCTGCACTTAACAAGCAAAGAAACGGGGGTTTGGGTGGAAAAAAATAAATAAAATAGAAGCTTATTAACTGCTCTAAATTCTGCATGGCCACTTCATTTAATGTCTCCTAAATTGAATTGCTGAAAGAGGAGATGCGTTGGTTGTTTCTGTGCAGCGTGGTTAGCGGAGCGCCGTCGCCTCATGCATACTAAAATTGATGGACAGCACAACAGCCAAATGTTCATGCTTTGTGTCTCTGAGGTAGAATGAGTGAAAATGAAAGCCTGTTTGTTGTGCGTTTTGTCCGCGGAGGATTGGAGCGAGGCTGGGTGAGCGCGCCTCACGGTGCAGGTCGCACTTCAAGGCCAAACTGGAGCGAGATGAAAGGGAGCGGCGGCGGCGGCGCTCTGTCCTGTGACGAATGATTGTTAGATAGAACCCGGCCCCCGGAGGTAAACAACCAGGCCGTTTTCCTCGGGGTAAAAGGATTTGCGGGCCTGGATGTGTTATCTGTGATGAGAGGCAGCAACGTGTCGCAACATCAAGGCCACTGCTTCACTGGGAACAGAGTGCTTGATGTGGCCATTGATTGTGCCGTATTATATTATTAACGGATACTGAAAGCTCATACAAAATTGCACCTTTCAACTCTGCTCCTCCCGGACAAGGACATCTATTTCATTTTGCTGCGACACCGTCAGGGCCCCCGAGGGAGACCGGAGAGCACGGCTTTTAAAGGGAACGGGACGTGCGATGTGACGGGGGGCCACGACTGAAGCCAGCACACACAGCACCTTCTGATCATTCACTCCTCCTCATTCCGTATCTTTCACTTTGTGAGTGCTGCAGCACATTCGACGGCTGAAAAATATTGCATGTAACAGAATAATCCTGTGTACGTTTACAGGAAGAATTAGATCAGCGGGGATACGGACAGGAGTCAGTTCAGGGTTGGAAGTCCTTTGTAACATCTAGAGAGGTAAATACACTCAAAATAATCTCTGAGAAATCACTACTTATTAATTACTTACTTACCGTAAAAGTTGGGTTACAAACCGCTACTACCTCCGGTCGGTGTCCCCGCTAGCTCCCCGCTGTAGCTAGCTAGCGCTCCTGCTAGCGCTCCTGCTAGCGCTCACTAGTTCCCCGACAACCACCGAAGGTAGCGGGACCAGCCCCGACTCGACACCCGACTCGGGCAGAGGGGACGCGGGCAGTAGGAGCAGCAGCGCTAGCTAGCAGCAGCGCTAGCTAGCAGCAGCAACAGCGCTACCAGCAGCGGGGAGCTAGCAGCAGCAGCAGCAGCAGCGCTAGCTAGCAGCAGCAACAGCGCTACCAGCCGCGGGGAGCTAGCAGCAGCAGCTAGCTAGCTAGCATCGGCTAGCTAGCTAGGAGCAGCAGCAGCGCTAGCTAGCAGCAGCGCTAGCTTGCTACAAATTGTAGTTGACTGGCAGACGATGGAAAACAATGTACATTGAGAAAATAGCACCACTTTATATTTGTATGGTTCATATGTATTGGCAAATAATCTTTGTATCTTGCTTATATGTATACAAAAAAAACATAATGCCACAATTCATAAATACATGTTATTTTATATAAGTTGTTGAACATGATCCCGCTCTTGCCGTGCACTCTTTTCTCATCCTGGCTACGTTGCGTCACAACCACGGACCGTAGACAAGCAGTAAACCTGTATTCTCTGTGATTGAAGTTTTCTGTGTTGCCCGGCCTCAGGCGCGCAGTGGTCATTTTATTTAAGTGTAACTTCACACCCAGCTGTGATTGTTATCACCCCCTCTCCCCCACCCGCTGCTACTGCTGCAGGCGGCGGCTCCAGAAACAGCCACTGTACTTCACTGTGGACCTGACTCCTGCCTCGTCGCCTAGCTAACGGGAGCTAGCTGACCGACCATCACACAGTGATGCTGGAGCTGTTCTCCGACCCTGTGGTGAGGCCCAGTTTATTTCTCCGTGTTGGCAATCCAGCCTTGAATTATACCAACTGTACAATTTCTCTTTTCTGTCCTATTAATGAAAACATCTCTCAAATATCTCATCATCATCAGCAAATCTAAATAAATGGTTCACAGACTAAAAAGAGCAATTTGTGCAAATACAGCCTGTGTTTCTCTATTATCGTCAGCATCTGCTCCCAAAACTTCACAAATCTATGAAGTGTTTGTTACCAGGTACGTTGAACATACGAGGAATTTGACTCGGTGAAAGCTGCATAACATTGAACATAGAATAAAACAATAAAAATATGCAGCTAATTGAAGAAATGATGAGCTCATTGTCATGTAGCATGTCTCCTCTTAACAGGGTCTCTATCTGAACTCCATCCGTTGGCATCAGCTTCCAGATCTCTGTAGCTCCTTTAAATATCAGCAGAGAGGAGTAGTTACATATATTATAACTGTCTCTAGACGTCTTTTCCTTCTGTGCCTGAAAGGAGCTATTTAGTGTCATTCTGGCCGGTTAGGTCCGATTTCTTATTCTGAGACGCTCAGAGCTACAGGGCTGCTATCATGAGTGATGCATTACATATGATCACTCAGTGGTTCCTTGACAGATGCCCTATTTTACATGTTCTGGGAATCTCTGATGCACTCTTAGTGAAAATCAACATGACTCCATTAGTACTCTCTCTTTTGTCTATTTTGCCTGCGCTGTACGTGTGACACGAACAACGGGAAAAGAAACCTGAGGCGAGCGTGACCCACTAATTCATCTGTGAGTAGCACCTTGGAAATAATGCGATTCTTTCTGACATGCTACTAACTCCGCTCACTGAGGAGCCGTGTTCCATGAAGGCAACACCTTTTCAGTGAGCCGTCGACTGCCTTCCAACTCCTGTCTCTCTCATTTCACACCTCCCGTCTGACTGCCGTCCACAATGGCACTGAAACGAGTTCCTAACTAACTCAACATGTCGTTTATTATGCGGCACCTATTTCACAATCACATGATCTGTCATCTGAGCTACATTACACATTGCTAGCAATGCAACTCACTTTCTGTGTGTTGCAGTATGCGTCCGTGACTGACTGAGTGTGTGTGCACCTCTGTGTCTGTCCACGGCTAACCTCACCTCCTGCTGCACAAACTGCAAACATTTTTGGGCGGTCAGTTATGGCTGCATGCTCACGGACCTCTCGTGTGTTGCATGTATTATACTGCTGAACACTTCCTGGTAACCTTGTCATAAGTCTCTGATCACAGATCTGTCCTGCTGCTGTGTCTGTGACTGTGAGAAGGCTGACTCAGTGGCTGGGGAATGACCCGCGTCAGCTGGGCGACTTGTTCTTCCTTAGCGTACAGCATCTGACATCAGACGGCGCTCTGGGAGATGTCCCTGTTCAGTCTCATCCTCACAGACGCCCAGAGGAGGGGGCTGTAAATGTGCGTCAGCTTGTGAGAGATGTTCATTCCCCAATGACAACATGAGCTCTAAAATAGTACCACCACAGGCAGGGGCTGAGATAAGATTCTTTTGAAGAGTGACTGGTGGCTTTACTGTGCGTGATAATGAAGCAGACAAAGCACCAATGAGACCACCAAGAAGTCAGTTTTTTCCCAAGGTGCTAAGCTGACGCATTGACAACCTCCAAAACTTAAAAAAAAGACTAAAAATCTGATTACGCTTTTGGACGGCAAAGAAAAGTTATCAAAATTGATACCGGGATTCAGTATCTTGCCCAAGGACACATTCGACATGTGGGCTGCAGGGGCCGGGGATCGAACACCTGACCTTCGGACTAGTGCACGACGCTCCAGCTCCCGAGGAGTGTAGTAGTTGGGCCGGTTATTTTTGACATAGCTTGAGACAATTTATCAGATTTTGTGCAGCTCTCTACAAGAGGCCCATAACATTCACCTTCGGACTCGCTATCCTATTAATAAATCACGGTGCCAGTAGCATAAAAATGATCCCGATACCAACCGAGTACTTTACTGGATACTTAAGCAGTGAACAGCTAAAGTCAGCTGTTCTCATCGTATTTGATGTGCATGATGGACATGCCTCCCACACAGCGCATTGCCTACTTGTAATGATTATGATTAGATAACGATCATATCATGACGACTACGTCATGAAGATATTATGCTGAAGCTTTTTGTAAAACACCGAAACACATTGTTGTTGTTCTGCATAAAATAACGAGACACGGACGGCACTGATTACCTTCTTTTCCATCCAGAAAGCTCTAAGAAATGACCCTAAATGAAAATTAAAGCAATACGCAGGAAATTGATAATAAAACAGCGTAAGCAATAACTGCGTGTGCTCAACTGAATAGCTGATCGACCTGCGATGGTACCGTGGCGGGCCGGAACAAGCTGACAATGTCTTTTACACACACAAAAAAGAAACATCTAATTCCTAAAGAATTTACCACGAGACACAAACTATTACGAACTTGTGGTCGACAGCATTCCATGAAGTTTATAAAGTTTATCCAATCAACAACTCGTGAAACGGCGGGGTTGTTAAGAGAGCCTCTTGTTTTTTATGGCCTGTATACGTGCACAACATTACAGCAGCGCTCTGCTGCTCCATCCGTTAGCCGGGTAGAGTGTGATAGCGTGTGAGGCTGTGAGTTTTATGCGTTGCAATGCCGCCCATCTTTATATATATCGTCCACACAGTGGAGATGAACTTTTCAAAAGCCTAGAAAACATGTTGGCACTGAGGCAACACCCTGAGTGTGTTGAATTGAAAGAGTCAATGGGTGCATCCCTAGTGGAATGCTAAATAATTAAACATGTTAATTAAAATGCAGGGTGATCTATGGGAACTTGATTATTCCGAGTCAAAGAGGCTGGACAATGAGCCTGATATGTTTGCACGGGCTCTGCTTTTTGATGTGGAATCTTGCTGAGTTTTCACAGTCCGTGACCTTCATGATCGGCAGAGATGCCGTGTAAATCTCCATAACCTGAGGCGATGTGGTCAGTGGGGATGGGCTTATAATGCTTGTTGGCCTGAGAGAACATCTGAGAAAACCCGCGGCCATGTACATGCATCACGCTCCACTGAGCAGCGTGCAAACGAAGCCGGGCCCTCTAGAACAGGGGTGTCAAACATACGACCTGAGTCAACTTATATCCGTGAGACGTAAGTAGCTCAGACCGCTGTACACGTATCTGTGACTGTAAACATTAAATGTTGCTACCGGCTGAAGAATGACAATAGTCGTTACGGCCGCGCATGCGCCACTAGTATCAAGGTATTCCCCTGGGTCCTAAATCCCTCCGGTTAGCACCCTATGTACCAATCAAGACAGCTGCTGGCCAGTTGCGAGCGAGTGGTGAATAACGATGGCGGTCCTTTTCGACGTCAAAAAATGAATGTGTTTATTTGGAAAAAATAATGCCGTGATATACCGTGAAACCGCCAGAATCTTACAAAATACCGTGATATGGATTTTTGGCCATACCGCCCAGCCCTAGGGCATGCTATACATTGACCCAGAGTCAGAATTCATTAGACCACTGACATTACTATAAATATTGCTCAACTGCGAGGGAATCTGCAGAGGAGAGCCCAGGCAGGTAAACAGAGGGCTGATGTCTGAATTTTTGGTCTTTATGTTTCTAGTTTATTGTAAAAATACCTTAAAATAGGGTTTATCATCCAAAAACCTTCACCAATGATTTAAACATAGAGCCCACTTGAGATCAAATTGGGCAGCATGCGGCCCCTTCACTAACATGAGTTTGACACCCCTGCTCTAGAAGATGTGTACACAGAAGGCATTTAAAATGTGGATGTACAAGTCAGAGATAGACAGAGGGGTTAATGCGTTGCATGGAGGTTGAATGAGGACGGGAGATAACAACCAGCATGTCCTTGGGAGGGTTTGCCCACGCACACATCCGCACCGCCATCATTTTCAACCTGATTAGCTCGACAAGCAGTAATATCCTGAGGAGAACACAGAGTGTTTTGTTCCACCCATTTGCTGCTTCAAAGACAAGACGCAAATCAGGAGATTAAGAGCATCGTCTCTCTGACTGAGAGAATCTTGGATGAGAAACCCTTTTCACGCGTGCTATTTTGAAGCTATAGTAGATATAAGAGATATCAAATGGAATATGCTTCTATGATGTACATGATCTAACAAGATAATTTCCCCATGCTTATCATCCATCTACTGTAGATCACAGACTGAGACAAGTTGTGTGGAGGGGGAAAACTTATTAGACCGTGTTTGATAGGGTCTCTGCAGAAAAGTGAGTAAAAGGACTGAAAGAAACGACTGAAAATGCATTGTGAAATGTCAGAAAATACATATGTAATAATGATGAAGTCAATACGTTCTTCTGGCCCTCAAACATTGACTTCGGGGACTACGAGGTAGGAACAGGACACTGAGGAAATCCACAGCTGTAAAGCAGCGGCAGGAATATCAATCAGTGGAGTCTAGAGCCGATATGCTGCTCATTTTATGGAATATGCTGACATAATTTGAATTCATTCCATCTCGCAAAAGGCCAAAGGTGGACAAGAGATAATAAAATTATATATATATATATATATATATATATATATATATATATATATATATATATATATATATATATATATATATATATATATACTGTCAACCCATAAGAAGTCCAATATTTGCATATTTGGCTTGAGCCTCCACTGACTCATACAGTTAATAAAGGCAGTAGGAGTTTAGTTTGCACATGTATGCTGACACTTTTATTCTTTCCATGCCATGCATGTGCCCACAGAAGCCTCTGCTCGGCAAATTTTCACAAAATAAAAGGACAAATCAATAATTTCTTTTCAAACTGTGTGCTTGTCACAGATCATTTGCATAAACGTTCTCTAAGCCACCATAAATTTGCAGGAGAAAAACACAGTCATTAAAGATTTGCATGAAGAAATCCCCAAAGTCACCACCAAAACTCTCCTTTTACCACACATCTGCATAACACTTCCACAGACAGCTTAAATATGCATAAAACATCTGCATATAATTCCCTTCCATCGCCACAACTTTGCATATCTACATTTGTTGAGTGCGTCACCAAAAGTGAAACCATACACATGTACATTTTTTTACTATACAAATAGCATGTTTTATTATTATTTTAGGTATTTGTGATCCATGTTTTGGTCAGTTCTGGCCAAGCTCTCAGTTGAAGACCTGTTACCTTCACATTGCATCAGGGCCACAAAGGGAAAAGAAGTATCTGCACCTGAAGGAGAAGATTTGTTGTTCCAGAAAGCAAAGTTGTACTACTTTTGAACAGTTGCATGGTAACAATAAGTGCATATTGCATTTTCAGTGATCTTGCAAGCCCTGTTGGGCTGTCTCTGTTTGCAGGACGAACACCTGCACATCGGGGCTCAGCGGGGGAAAAGGTCCTGTGAGATCCGGTCCACCTGTAAGAAGCATTTTAACACAAATATACTCCATATACTGCTGGCGGTGTCGACTTTATGATGCATCACGTTCACGTTCACGTGTAAAACCTAACGTCTTGCCCTACAAAATACTTCCTGCAGCACTCAGATCTAAATGGTGCACGTTTCCCTTTTCTATGCCACGGAGCAACGACTTACAATACAGAAAGTGAATAAGAGTTACTTACAAGTATTTTCACCTTGGCCGGAGAGAGGAAAGACATCTGGGCATAATGTCGGTATTGGACTATTCTGCCCATCAAGATTAATGTGCAGAGCTTATGTTCAACCCAACACAGGAAGATGTGTGGGAGGAAGGATGTGGAGTTAGGGTGACAGTTATGTGAGTAGCAGGTTCCATTTCCTGCAGGAATACATCTCCAATCACACAGCATCAGTGTTTTATGAAGCATCAAATGTACCAGGCATAACATTTCAATAACGTTTTTATATCTCATATCTTTCAATAATGTTATTATATCTCATATCTTTCAATAATGTTATTATAACATGTAACTTTCAACAACGTTATTATATCTCATAACTTTCAATAATGTTATTATGACATGTAACTTTCAATAACGTTATTATAGCATGTAACTTTCAAAAATGTTATTATATCTCATAACTTTCAATAATGTTATTATAACATGTCACTTTCAATAACGTTATTATAACATGTAACTTTCAAAAACGTTATTATATCTCATAACTTTCAAAAACGTTATTATAAAATGTAATTTTCAAAAACGTTATTATGTCATCATTTTCAATAACATTATTATAACATGTAACTTTCAAAAACGTTATTATATCTCATAACTTTCAATAACGTTATTATAAAATGTAATTTTCAAAAACGTTATTATGTCATCATTTTCAATAACGTTATTATAACATGTAACTTTTAATAACGTTAATATACCATGTAACTTTCAACATTGTTATTATATCACATAATTTTCAATAACATTATTATATCACAAAACTTTCAATAACATTATTATAACATGTAACTTTTAATAACGTTATTAGAACAGTACATTTCAGTAACATTATTATATCACGTTCAATAACAGCCGTTTGATATACTGCATCGTTTGCTCTGACTGAATGAAACATGCAACACATCCTTGGTTAGCCTACACGTGTTCCTGGTCTCCGCTGCACCATGACAATGCTAACATGCTTATGGCAGCAGTTATGTTCAGCATGTACACCTTTGAACTTTATCATGCCGCTGCCATTCAACCTAACCCCAGGTTTTCCAGTCGCCCTGTTTGGACATTGTACGTCTGGCAGTATTATTGTGTTCACGGTAAACTTCTCTAGTTGTTAAGGTATTCCTAAATGAGAGCCGTCAGTGTAGAACGCCTGCTTGGTCATAATACTGTCTGTAAGGACAGAAGCAGTAATATAGCAGTCTTATGTCTAGATTTGATCAAACAATAAGATAAGATCAAATAAGATAATCCTTTATTAGTCCCGCAGTGTTGCAGGATTACAGCAGCCGTGCACACAAGAGACACATCGTCAATAAAACAATCAAGTAATATAAATAAACAGTAATAAAAACAGTAAAGATAAGACAATAAGAGGAAGGCAGAAACGAGACCACGGGCGGGTGCTTTGAAAGGGAACAGTTTCTCCCCTTCCTTTGTATTCTTTCAGATCTGTGTCCTCAATCCCTCGCTCGCTCACTCCTCGCTAGTTCCCCCACGTTTTCCGATAATTAATAGGTTATTAATTTGTCAGCAAAACCCAGAAGAACACGCTCACGGAAAGAAGAGGAGTCAAATGTAATCAGATTCCAGCTTCTGTTTGTGAATTCAATGATGGCACAGTTTTGGAAATTGCTCTTGAATGTGTCTCCTGAAGTTAAAGGAAGCCGGCTGGTTATTGAATGTGACTGTATGAGAGCAGGAGGGAAAACTGATTATTAAAGATTTGAGAGGGAAAAGGAAGATAGAGATATTCTGCCTTGTGGTGGGATTAAATTCTATTACCAGCTGCATTAAAATGCATTAGAGCGTCCATCAATTCCAATCTATGGATCTGGATCAAAAGGCAACAGCTGAGAGCTTGATCAAGGACACGTGTTCTGTATTCCACACGCATGACGACCTGAGCGCTGAGAGACGGACTCGTCTCAAGTGGGAGTGGAGCGTCTCTCAGGAGACGTAATTAGAGGGAACATTTCTGATGATGAAAAACGCTTCGAGGCAGATTTTCACTGCAGTGTATATGGGATTAACTGTACATTACATGCGCCTCTAATCCATAGGCACACTAAACCAAGAATTAGCATGCATGATTAGCGTTTTAAGCCAGCTATTAGAGGAGAATAAAACTGTAATTCAGCTCAAATGGTTTGCAGTGTACAGTCTGTATGAACTCCTCCACTAACCTGAAACAGGAGACACACACACAGACTGCTGGAGAATTTCCAAGTGGAGTAATAATACAAGCAAAAATTAACTACGGTATTTCAAAATGTGTATTTACCCAGAGAAGGCTTTCTAGCATGACTTGCCTTCTCTCAACAAACCTGATTCCCACTTGCACAGTGATGCAGGTTGAGTGTCTGGACTCTCAGTGCAGCCAGGCTTCTCCTTCTGCCTCTGAGTAGCTCCTCTAGCTTATTAATGTCAGCTGCAGAGAGGAGAGAGGCTTCTCTTCCAGATGGTCTCCATCTGAACTGCCTTTTTCCCGGCCACAAGTCTTTCTGTCCTTCAGGCTAACTCCATACAGGGTTTAGAGTGGCTGTATAGAACCAGCTGAAGGAAAGGACAGAGTTCGTATTTTATATACAAAACATATTCCACGGATAGGAAATGGTCCATTATCATTCCATCAACTGCAGTACATTATGCTGAAATCATATGGAATCCTCGAAACCTTTAAAATCCTTTAAATGAACCAATGTTTGTGTGTCAACATTTCGTTTTATGGCATTTTAGGAGTCTGTGAGGCGGTACTGAGGCACAGTGAAGGTTTGAGTTGAATATCAATTGAAAATAGTGGTTGAGAATCAAAAAGGTCTTCAGACTATATCCAGACTCATGTGTTTTTGTTTTAAAAGAGAAACTATCGGCGTACACACACACGCGTCGTATCACATGTCCGTTCACGTGTACTGGGCATGCGTGTACCGTGTGGACAGGGAAGCAGACTGGTTGCTTATTACAGAAAGTACAACTGAACGCTGAATAAGACTTATTTAGGCAACCAGAAATTACCTTCCAGACTGGACAATGTCAATCACCCTGTAGCCCCGCCCCCTAAAGCGTCCCGAGCTTTATGGTCTGTTTAACTCTAAATGACCATAATTTACGAAATGAACAAGAGGATGGACAGGAGGCGACAGTGTGTTATCTCAACCACAGTAAGTAATAGTTTGCATACACTGGATATTTATTACCAGCTTTATTACAATGATGATAATTTGTTCTTTGTCTCAAATTGCTTTATTACTGCTTTATTTATAACTTTTCCTATTCTTATACTTTTGAACATAAATACTTATACTTGAAACACATGGGTTTCTTTTGGATAAATCGTATCTAATCTTATGATATATCTTTATATCATAAGAAGGCCACTTCCCGGTTCCCACCAACCAAAACGAGGTCACTGAAAAAAGAAAAAAAAAGACAGTCGGGAAGCATGGGGAGGAAACAGTGCACTCTCTGCCATAAAAGAACACCCTGGAAGTGTGAGGAGTGCAATGTTGGGCTCTGCCTTCAGCTAACCAGGAACTGTTTCAGAGATTAGTCCAAGAACTAAAAAAACGCCTGGACATGGACCAACAAAACATGCTGTAGCATTGGCTCTGAATGCTCTGGGAAAAACATAGTGTTTGCCTAGATGTAAAACAAGTTTGAGCTATTTTGTGTAATCTCAAAAACTTTGCTCAAGGTCATTTCAAATTATTTATAAAAGAAATCTGATGAAAATTCAAATCTGTTTCTTAACTTTTTTGTTATTATACACTGTTTTAAGCATGTATAACATATAATAATGACAGATACTTGCCAGATTTTGAAAGATACATTTCTCCTGAAAAAAAGGAGCAAAATAACTTTGCCAAAAGAACATTCTTTGACATATTTATTGATAAATAAGAAGAAAAAAAAAGGACTAGACAGACTGTTAACGTTACGGTACTAAAAGGGTTACGGTACTTCAGCATTTGGCTTTACTTTTTAGACCTGGAGGTGCCAAAAAGTCACTTTCACTTTATTTCCCATGTAAATCCCCCAAACACACACACACACACACACACACACACACACACACACACACACACACACACACACACACGCACACACACACACACACACACACACACACACACACACAACTTATACCATCTTCTTGTATATTGCCATTCTTCTGATTCCTCTTAGAACTTCACTAAGCCCTGCAGACTGTGTCTTTAAGAATTCATTCCCCGGCCTCCATGTTCCCCGTGCCTCCCTGAGCTTGTCTTGCAGAGGCCCGGTTCCTGCATCAGTATTCCATGGATGGAGCTTGCTCTCCCTCTCCCTGTATGATTGTGTTCCTGTGCAGGGAATAAGATCTGATGTGGCTGTCTACAGGTAGACCGGCAGCTCCCCAGAGCCCAGCAAAGCTTAGCCCCTGGTTCCTAGCGTTGGATGGACAGGAGGAGAGGAGCGGGTGTGTGTGTGGGGGTCAGGGCTGTATTCCTGAGAAGCAGTAAGACCTGCAGACAAACACACAGCGACATAAATATACTGCACAAACACTGAGATATACGGCCATAAAATCATCACATTACACACGCTGTCAACAGGACTTAGACTTCATAATACTCTGAAATATGGAAAATATGTGCACAGTTCAGAATAAATAAGGTAGGAGGAGGAGGAAGGCTGCCTGGTTTCCTACCTTGAAGCTGTTGGATTGTTTGTCTGTGCCAACTGTTAATGTTGTATGATGGGACGCTGCAGGGTTCAGGCAAAAACACATTAGGTAAATAGATCATGGTCATACTTAAATAAAAAATACTTTGATTGTTGGTTGGTAAAGGTAAACAATTCCTGGATACAGTCTGGTTGATTACCTGCAAAAAAAGATGTATACCGTAAAAGTTGAGTTACAAGCCGCTACTGCTAGCAGCAGTGGCTAGCTAGCAGCAGCAGCAGCGGGGAGCTAGCAGCAGCAGCAGGGAGCTAGCGCTGCTGCTAGCTTGCTACAGCGGGGACACCCACCAGACGTAGGAGCGGCTCGCAACCCGACTTTTACGGCAATACCCCAATATATATCAATATCACTATATATAATGAGTTATACTTTGATTGAAGAAACATCCCCACTGTGGAATATATGAGAGTGAGATGGAAGATACTCTATTACAAAAGATGAAATGCGTTAAAATGGTATACACGACCTGTCCATCCCAGACGTGTGTTCAAAACTCCATTTTAATGTCAGTATGTTCAGAAGATATTTGCTTCGGTGACTATGGGGCAAAATAATCTTTCATAACCTGTGTTCACGTTCACTAGTCGACTCGGGACCTCCTGCCTCCTAAAGGGGCGGTGCCGTGGTGACACCCATGTGACACAGATACAGGAACCGTCTCTGGTGGAATAAAATATAAATTGGGCAGACAACTGTAATTCATATTTCATGGACAATAGCAGCACATCAAGGCACAGAGAGAAGTATTATTGGCTTATTTTCTGCTCACTAATGATTCCGTCACACTAAAGCAAGCAGCTAATAATACATTACACACACACAAACACACACACACACACACACACACACGAAACCACCTTAATGCACAAGCCATCCACAGTGTGCTTGCAGGCCCCAGTGTTAATAACATGGCAAAATGCTGTGAAATTAACTCTCTTTCCACCTTTAAATCCACGTGAACCGAGGCACTGGAGTTGAAGAAAAAGATTTGAGTGCATCAGGAGGGAAGCGTCCTCGCTGATGGACGGGTAGGAAGAGGACGGGGAAGAGGGAGACGACGGATGTGTTCTACAGCAGACTGTTTAATTACATCCTTAAGAATAGAATTAGGTATTAGGTAAACAGGAGGATACTGTTTACTCTTGACAAACGCGCTCCAGAGAGCCTGAATAATTGTGAAGGGCACAACCTCTACCTCACATAGATTAATATTTATGAAGGCAATTTTGTCTTTTAATTTTCTCCGAGCGCGCGGCCCGGGGTTTATAGGAGTTCATCGGAGGGAATCAAAGCTGTGTGGAAGGATTTGACTGTTTAATCAAAATGTTTTGCTTTTCACTCTTTATTTTCCTACTTAAAGCAGGCCTGTCCCTGGCCTTTGCTTGGCTGAACCCGCGGATCGATCTGAGCTGACATCACATTTTATTATCTGAGATGAGAAAGTCTTTCTGCCTCTCTCTCTCCCTCTCTCTTTATACTCTACCTCTATTTAACCGCATCTTATCAGCTCAACTCTCTGTTCGTCTGAACTTTCCCATATAGGAGTGCAGAACTTGTGCGCGTGGTTCCCGGGAACTCATGCACTATGTATGCCATCGATCAGAGAACAAAGACAGCACTTGCCGGCCTCCTCTGCTCCTCTCGCGTACCCTGGAGACATTGTTGATCTTGTTTATGTGTCGGCCCGGCTGCCTCGCTGAATCCGTTTGTTGTCTGTTGCCTCCCCCGGACAGTGAGCACGGTCAGATCTAATTTCTTTCCACTGTTTCATTCCCTCCAAACTGTCAATCAGTCAGAGCACACACAGAAAGGAGGAAGAAGAGGTGAGGATGAGGAAGGTGAGGTCCAGATCGAAAGAGGGCAGAGCTTTATCTGAACCCAGCCATGCTGCCGGGTGGAACAGGTTATTTCAAGATTGTGTGTAGATCCCATCATCCTTCATGGCAATGGTAGACCTACACACACACACACACACACACACACACACACACACACACACACACACACACACACACACACACACACACACACGCGCACACAAACATACCAACAGAGTCCCAGACACCTCAGTCAATAGCTCAGATTCCATAGCCATATAAGTCCCAATGGAACCATATAGTTGTTATTGCTCCAGTTGCGGCTTCACGAATAATTTCATATACTTACTATTGAAATGCTTCTACGTGCAGGACGGTGTTACCGATAAACAAATGAAACCTGGTATTCTTAACTGACTGCAGTTTTTAAGAGCATCACTTCCCTCAGTGCTGTTGTGTTGAGTTCATTGCACAGAGGGAGAGAAATATGCAATTGAACACTGACATAAATTTGACTGATCACCTGGGCTCTCCCCTTTTATGGCGGTAGTGAAAATCTCTATTTCACACATCATCTCAAAAGCTCCCATAAACGCTCAGCTGAGCCCATATCCAGTTATTTAGAGGACCTGCACTGAATAAACAAACCGAGGCGAAGCCAGAGCCATGGCACAGCGTCTCATACAGCAGGGGAACAGAATGGCCGTCCTGTGTGCCGCCACAAACTTCTTTAAGTTCTTTATCTGGCTGACTGGAACAATGCTCTCACTTGCCTGCTGTTGGCGTTACCGATTGAAATATAGAACAATCATATGCCGGATTTATTAACTGTTAAGTAATATATTAGACTAATAGTTTCCTCTAGTAGCTACTTGAGGTGCACCGATACCAACATTGGATTTCAGGCTGATACTGTCTCAAATAGATGAATCAGGTATCAGTGACAATGTTCATTCAATTATATAAACTATATACATTATATATCTGATTAAAGTTGCTTCATTGAAAAAGGTTTATACTGTAATTCCTGTTCCTTTTGAATTTATTTTCCAAGTTGCTGGTGTTTGATTTAATATTTTAATAAATAACAATTTGGTAAATGTTCATGTGGACATTTATTTGTGACATTTTGTTTTACAAAGTAAAGCCTGATATTTTATTCCACATAAAAGAGTCTCTTCCAAACTTAACACAGCTTGTTACTCTCACTCATCGGATTGGTGCTCGCTATCGGCTGACACTCAAAGCCCAAATATTGGTATCAGGAGTGAAAAGGTGAGATCGATGCATCCCTTGTAGCTATTAACTATTATCACGTTAACATCAGCTGGGCAGTCGACACCGAGATTTTACACCGAATTTCAGTGAAGTGTACTCTCCAAAATGTCTCACTCCCAACTCCTCAAATACCAACGCTCGGTCACTCTTTAGTCTGAGTTGACCAGGCTTTCAACTAACCACATGCGTCATTATTAGGTCAGATCCACAGTCCAATGCACGAGGAAGTCCATGTAGGGCAGGTGGTAGTGAAGGTTGGACGGTTCCATCAAACACAGGACTTTGACCTCGGAGACAGCTGTTTGCGTCCCATGTGAAACTAAGTCAGTGTTGCCCTCTTTTGCCTTCATTTTGTAATGTAACGTACATTGAAACGTAATAAACTTATTTTATGTAAGAAACATAACTATTTTTACCCCAAACACAATTATAATCAATTATGTAGTTTAACCTTTTAAAAACCAACCCAAGACTGAACGGTTGTTCTTTAAAACTGTAAATCATAGCTTGTTTTATGAAAAAAGCCCCAAACTGCTCTATTGAACACCATAAGTAACATACAAGTGAAATATATGGTTTGGTACATGAACAAATTCAAATATCACAGATGTGCGCAAATGTGCCTCAATGCAAATCTTTGCGACCTCGCCTGAATGTTCCCTGTTCTAAACCCGCTCTAACTTTGTTCTGCTTCACTTTATCAAAGTCAACCTTTGCAGAGAGAATGTTCACATATTGTGCTATGATTTGGGTTAGAGAATGTTCACATATTGTGCTATGATTTGGGTTAGAGAATGTTCACATATTGTGCTATGATTTGGGTTAGAGTTGGACCTTACAGCTGCATCATTTCAAAGAAATAATCATCCTGAAAGTGATTTTTTTATAGGCGGACCTGAAACTTTTTCATTTTTTTCTGTGTGTCATCTTCATTTACTCTTAACCAGTAACATAGACTGATATTTACACATCTGAACAAAATCTCACATGTGCACCTTCTATTATAACACCCGAATTATTCAAAAGGCCCTAGTGATTGCAGAGAAACACTCTTTTTAGTTTGGGTATGCAATTTTCGAGGAAAGTGTCTAAAAATAGGTGGGTTTTTAATGATAATTGTCATTATAATTCATGATATAGTGATATACATATTAAAGGCGGCCAGTGATTGTGTCAGCCAGGTGTCTGCTGTCCTTTAACCACCTCAGTACAGCTGTGCTGCTTTCTGGGCAGCTGTTCTGAGGACATTGACATTTGTAAAAAAGGTCGAAGTCAGCGGGGTTTGAACAAATAGATGCTGATAAATGGCAGGAAACAAAATGGGCAAGTAAACTCCACTATCTCCCCCTGCAGAATATGAAGCATTCATTTCATTTTCATGGACATATTGCTATGTCGAATCAATGAACTGGTTAGCTTGAGTGACATATCTTATTATTAAAGTCAGATTTAGATAATTACACAATTCTTTCTCAACATTTGTCGAGGAGGTCCTCCAGTTATTGAGTCCAAGCCCCTTTTTGCACACCTCGCCTCTCAGCTTCGTAACTCTTCCCTTTGCTTCTCTTCGTTTCCGTCTCACCCTGAGTGATCGGCAAGTATTTAATCAAGGCCTATCAGTGAGGGGTAATGTTTTTTACCTGGAGTCTCCTCATCAGTGTATTGGAAGCAAATAGCATATTTAAAGCATGTTAAGTGGGCTCTATAGGTTTGGCCCATGGCTAAAACCACTGCTGTGTTTGCCGGCTACTTATTCCTCATCAATGGAGAGCTGTCTTTCTGGAACGATGAGTCTGTAAAGAGAGAAATTTGAGGACAAAAAGGTGATGATCTGGAAAAGTTATGCTGGCAGTGATTAGAATCCGCTTCGTCTTGTTCACGATAAATACACTGATTACACATCAATAAACATTCCCTTCATTAAATCCAAAACTCGAACGCCACAGACTTTGTTGATTGTGCTGCTTTGTATGTTTCTCCCTGTAAAAAAAAACCTGTGGAAAATCCCTCTAAAGCAGCATTTAGAAAACAGGTTGGTAAAGCTGCTTTAAATATTATTGTCATCAAAAGAAGGAGCCAATACTCATGGAGATACTAAAATGGATTTCTCATCCATGTCTCTAATGCTAATGCTGATGCTGCTAATGCTAATGCTAAGTGTATACCAAAAAATTCAGGTTACAAGACGCTACTACCTCCGGTCAGTGTCCCCGCTAGCTCCCTGCTGTAGCCAGCTAGCGCTCCTGCTAACGCTCCGCTAGCTCCTGCTAGTTCCCCGACAACCACGAAAGGTAGCGAGACCAGCCCCGGCTCGACACCCGACTCGGGCAGAGGGGACGCGGGCAGTAGCAGCAGCAGCGGGGAGCTAGCAGCAGCAGTGGGGAGCTAGCAGCAGCGCTAGCTTGCTACAGCGAGGACACCCACCGGAGGTAGAAGCGGCTTGTAACCCGACTTTTACGGTAATTTCATTTGGCATGCAGTCATTTCAGCGCCCGATTTATTATGATAGAAGGTTGATAAGGTTATCCTTAATGTTACTTATGATTGAGCTTGAACTTCAGCCTCACAGTTGATTCCTGAACTTGTTGACAATCTCCACTCAAGACTCTCCTACTCTTGTTCCAGTGCTTTCAACCACATCTTCATAATAATGAGTCTGGACCCTGAGCGGGATTCGTCAACTGCCGTTTCCACAGTCAAACATGAACTGCAAAGCTCAACTTATCAGCCATTACGGAGGAGAAGTCCTCAAAGTGCTCAGAATAAAGAACATTTTGACTATCAGTGACGACTAAGTGGACCTTGAGTGGCGATGGCTTTGTCAAACCAAATTGATGTTCTCCTCTTTTGTGTTGTGTTTTCATGTGTCAACTGACAAAAACCTAAATAACACATTTTTATTTTAGTTTTTTGGAACTGTCAAAGTTGCCTTGAAACAACTTTTACACAACATGTGAAAATACAACACAAGACAAGCAGCGTATTCACTGAGGAGCAACAGCTCACGTTAGCTTAGACGTTAGTTTAGTGACTGACCGCATGCAACATTTCCTGAGAGGGCCTCACCCTCACGATGAAGCAGAACCCCCGCAAAGCAGCGGGCCCGGACTCTGTCTCCCTCTCCACCCTGAAGCACTGTGCTGATCAGCTGTCTCCGGTGTTCACTGAGATCTTCAACACCTCCCTGGAGACATGTCACGTACCAGCCTGCTTCAAGACCTCCACCATCATCCCCGTCCCCAAGAAACCCAGGATCACAGGACTCAATGACCACAGGCCCGTCGCCCTGACCTCTCTGGTCATGAAGTCTTTTGAGCGCCTGGTCCTGTCCCACCTCAAAACCTTGACTGACCCTCTCCTGGACCCTCTGCAGTTAGCCTACAGGGCCAACAGGTTTGTAGACGATGCTGTCAACATGGCCCTCCACTACATCCTCCAGCATCTGGACTCCCCAGGAACCTACGCCAGGATCCTGTTTGTGGACTTCAGCTCTGCCTTCAACACCATCATCCCGTCTCTGCTGCAGGACAAGCTCTCCCAGCTGCAAGTGCCCGACTCCACCTGCAGGTGGATCACAGACTTCCTGACTGACAGGAAGCAGCACGTGAAGCTGGGCAAACACGTCTCAGGCTTTCGGACCATCAGCACTGGTTCCCCCCAAGGCGGCGTTCTTTCCCCTCTGCTCTTCTCCCTGTACACCAACAGCTGCACCTCCAGTCACCAGTCCGTCTAGCTCCTGAAGTTCGCGGATGACACCACCCTCATTGGACTCATCTCTGGTGGGGACGAGTCCGCCTACAAGTGGGAGACTGACCACCTGGTGCAGCCAAAACAACCTGGAGCTCAACGCCCTGAAGACAGTGGAGATGGTTGTGGACTTCAGAAAGAATGCAGCCCCACACGCCCCTCTCACCCTGTGTGACTCCCCCGTCGACACTGGGGAGTCCTTCCGCTTCCTGGGCTCCGTCATTTCCCAGGACCTCAAGTGGGAGCTGAACATCAGCTCCATCACAAAGAAGGCCCAGCAGAGGATGTTCTTCCTGAGGCAGCTGAAGAAATTCAACCTGCCAAAGAAAATGATGGTGCAATTCTACACCGCCATCGTTGAGTCCATCCTCTGCTCCTCCATCACCGTCTGGCATGCTGCAGCCACTGCCAAGGACAAGGCCAGGCTGCAGCGCATCATCCGCTCTGCTGAGAGGGTGATTGGCTGCAATTTGCCGTCCTTCCAGGACTTGTTCGCTTCCAGGACTCTGAGGGGAGCTAGGAAGATTGTAGCTGACCCCTCTCACCCTGGTCACAACCTGTTTGAGGCCCTTCCTTCTGGCAGGAGGCTGAGGTCCATCATCTGTTTGTCTGAGCACTTTATCTTATACTTGATTTAATATCATTGCACTGTTGTTGTTGTTGATTGTTGTTTGTCTCGTGTCTAATGTATGCACCTTCAGCCTAGAAAAATTCCTCGTTTGTGTAAACATTTCTGGCAAATAAACGGATTCTGATTCTAATGTGAAAAGGGTATACATGAATCAACTCCCAAATTATTTGTGTCAAATACAGGGGGCAAATGTCATAAATGTATCTCTATGTATATGACGATTGTTATGAACTTAAGTTAAATTAAATTAAGATTATGTTTCAAATTGTAATTGCTTACACTTCTTGTTAATTAAAGAAGCAAACACATAACTAGAATATGTTAATAAGTAATGGGCAAAGTGCAATCAATAATAATACATTACTTCCCGGCTCTGTGCAACAAACGATGACTTACTCTGTCGAAGATGCAGCGACGTATTTGACAAGTTCAGCAAATATATGATATTGTACCTAAAGAGATGAAGTTCTTTGAGACGAAAACGTGTTTCTTTGCTTTCTTCGCCCTCCAAATACACAGCTTAAACTATATTTAGAATAGTCTTGATATAGCTTTAGAATTAGAAGTTTCAGGTAATTATTTTTGATTAATTAAAACGGTAATTAGTTTTTTGAAGGGATAATGTCTTCATAAAAAACCCAAAAAACAACCCTTAAATCCAGATGTTGGCGCTTAAAGTCAGCTGGAATGACTTTCAGGTTGACAGGCTACATAACAAGCATTGCAAAAGAGCGTGTGGGCAGCGTTAAATGTTAAATGCTTACTCATATAGAGACTTAAACTTCTTAAATCACAGGCGTCTCAGCAGCAGCTGGATGTTGCTTCTATTCAAACGCAGCAGTTCCCCTGAGCACACATGGCAGATTGTTAATTACGACAAGTCTGGGGGAAAATTACTTTATCGATTTGCATCAAGCCAACTACTGCGAGAGAGAATACAGAGAGGCTGAGGCCGAATTCCACCGAGTCGGATGTTTACACAAAGCAACCTCTTCTGTCCGAGCTTTAAAACAGTGTTTTACGTCTTTCACAGTGGTGCGTCGTTGCTACGTTGCTGCTGAGGTGAAGCCTGAGGATGGGCATTCCTCTATGTGCCTGCGTCTGATAGGGCACTGCTGCCTGTTCAGCTACACACCTCTGGGAGTGCTGCAAAGTTCACAGAGGGGAAGGAAGGTTGTGGGTTGAGTGGCGAAATAGAGTGGGATGACAGAGGTACAAGATTGAATAGACAAGGGGAGGGGGAGGGGGAAAAAATAAGAAGAGAGGTCAAGGATCCAAGAGGGAAGTAGAGGGACAGAGAGAGAAAAATGTGCCAAAGCCAGAGGCAGATAGACAGAGCCACTCTGGGCAATGGAGACATCACAACTGACAGAACTGGCCAGAGTCCAGGTGAGAAAAGAAAAACAGACAGGCTGTACGGGGAATTAAGTGAACGGCCAGGGGCATGGTTTCAACAGCCACGTCCGGAAAACTGACAACTGTAGATGAGCCAGGAGACACTAAGGAAGTATGTCAGGCAATCAGCTAAAGCTGACAAGCGTAACCGGGGTTGCTAAAAAATATATTGACTCGATAGGAGCTGACTGCTTGATATGTTTCTCCAGGAATGCTGGGCGAGGAGGTGGGTAGTGCCGGTCCGTCCAGTATTATTTTAGCTTGTGTAGAGCGATGGATCTTAATTTCAGTAGTCAACATGGCAAAGCAGCATAAAAGGTGAACTTATCAACCCTGAGTCTTCACAGCTACACTCTAATTGCTCCGGTTTCCCAAAACGGATGCATCTGCACCTGCCCACGTACTGCTGCAAGGCCACACGATGAACACATTCTCACACACATATTTGTTTTAATCAGGCAGCAACATCTGGTTCTGAAAAGTGAACAAATGTAGAAATTCCTCCAAGCTCTCTCTCCTGACCACCAAGGTGCGACTCCTCTGGTTGTATAGAAGTATATGCTTCATGTGTTAAAGCTGCATTCTCTCTCCTGACCACCAGGGGGCGACTCCTCTGGTTGTATAGAAGTATATGCTTCATGTGTTAAAGCTGCATTCTCTCTCCTGACCACCAGGGGGTGACTCCTCTGGTTGTATAGAAGTCTATATAAATGACTCTACTTCTCTCTTGATTTATTCCCTCAGTAAACATTGTAAACATGAGTTTATGTCTCGATCTCTAGTTTCAAGTCTTCTTCAATACAGCATGATGTTCTTTAGTTAGTTATGGTCCATTTAGAAACCATAAAGCAGGGGATGCTTTAGGGCGGGTCTACCTTGTGATTGACAGGTTGCTACCAGAGTTGTAACAAGCGTCTCTACTGGGCAAAAATCTACGATGGCCACGACCAAAGTGCTCCATTCGAGGCTTCAAAACCACAGTCAACAAACCAATCGGTGGTGTCAGATGACTACGTCCACTTCTTATAAACAGTCTGTGGTTTTAATCTGCACTTTTTATACACTGTATATAAAAATGAACCGCATCGTTAAATGGGAAAATGCATGTCAGAGAAAACAAGCAAACAAACTAACGTATGTCATCTATAGTTGATCCGATACAAGCGAGGATGTTTAGCTGTTGGCTAATAGCAACCGCATGGTGTTCCTGCCACAGGCAATCATTGGACGAGACCAAAAAAGATGAGTTTCATCCCTTTGATGAACACACAGCTGGCCTGACTAAAAGCGTGAGCCTCAAACAAATAGTCAGCAGATCCCATGATGAAGACATCTGAGAAATGAGATATGAGGTATGATTTGCTGGATGGACATATTTTTCTTTCGGACACCCTTTTGTAATTCCCTGAAATGCTTTTTGCAACATCTAGTACAGTGTTTTAAAGCACCATCCTCATATTGTGCCCTTGTTTATATTCCAAAGGACGAAGCCCTTTGCATTGTGAATATTAATGAGGCTGATTAAACACGCTCCATGCAAAAACACCTGTGACAGCCAGCGATATTTACTGGATGTTTATCTGCTTCAAAGCAATCTTATTATCTCATTATCTTTGCATTCTGGTGAGCCTTCATTTGCTGCATTGTGCTTAATGAGTCTTATTAACACCTGCCTCTGTCCTTGAGGAAAGAGAGAAAGACGGGGTAGGTTGATGGGAGGGATAATCTCTACTCTAGCTTGTCTTTTAAGTGGTGATTTGTTCAAATTTACCGAGGATGTTATTCACGGGGAGTTTGGAGGCGTGCTCATATTGAGTACATTATGGGAAGAGTTCAGAATATACCATCAGAATGTGACAGGTTCTCAAGGTTGAACACTTCTTGAAGTGAAGTTGAAGTCTCACGGCACAGTATTTTTAAGCAAAGGGTGCATCCGTATCTCAAAAGCATTTGTCATGAATAAAGACAGATACAAGACTACGATCCAGCAGCTCTCGCAGTGAAATGTGCTCACTATGTAAATGCTAACATGCTAGCTAACCCTTGCAAAATAGCACTACTTACAGAGCTCGGCTAAGGATGCAATACTGTCATCACATTTGTGTGCCTTATTTTTGTGCAATACTGTTACTATATTGTGTGCCTTATTTTTATTTATTTTTTGCCTTTTATTGTTATTCTGTGTGTTAGGAGGACCCAGCTAAATAAGCTTTTCATTGTACAGAGTAACTGTCTGTTATCTGTGCAAATGACATTAAAAATGTCTTGAATCTCTTGAATCTTGAAGGATGAATGTCATTATTTTAAAAGGTTAGATCATGATTAGATAGGGTTAGAAAACAGTGAAATCACAATTGAAAAAGACGAAGTAAGACTAATGAACATCTTCAAATTGTTGTTTTTTGTCTGACCAATGTTCCAAAAATCTTTTGCTATGATATAAAACCAGGAAAAAGACTAAATTATCCTATTTGAGAAGCTGGAAGCATGAAATGTTTTGGCATCAACAATGAATCCTTTATAATAAAAAACAGTTGCCGATAAAAAGCGCAACATATAGGATTCAGAGCAGCAGCAATGTCTACCTGAGCAGAGATGAAGTCACTCGCTCTGCCTCACTGGTTAGCTCTCAATTGGCGGTTACAACTGTATTTCATGGAACTCAATGATGAAAAGGCAAGTGATCACCGGAGTCAGAGGGATTCATCGTCGGTACACATTTTCATGGCAAGACATTTCACACTCGAGACCAAAAAATGGCAATCTCATGTTGGCACTTGAGTACAGGTCGAGGGCCAACAAAAGGTTGGGGGATCTGACACCAAAGTCAGAAAGCCTCATCCTCTGGGGACACTGCATGGATGTGCCAAACTCCACGGCATTCCATTCAATAATTAAGATGTATCCGTTTTGATAAGCCTTGCAGCTAGCCAGACTGAACATGATAAAGATTGAACGCACAATGTATTTAATTCAAGCAAATGTGCATTTCTCTGCAATGAGAATAAACGGCACACATATTCAGATGACACATGGATCCATGATGCCTCTCAGTCCACGCAAACTCAAACACGCTTCAGTATATAGCGTGACATCAAGCCGTTACCTCTTTCTTTAATCAATTATAAGTTCCTAAAAGCAACTTTTAAGCTGTAAACAGAAGCATATGTTTTGAACTAGGATCATTAATTGCCTTGTGTCTTTTTTTTGCCAAGCACATTATAGCACTGAGGGAGCCCGGCTAACACAGTTACATCAGTAGTGGCCTGGCTAACAAACTAAGCATCTGCTGTCCCTCCCTATTCCCTGCCTCTAATGTCATTAGGCATGATTCAGGACACTTTGTTACCATCGACTGCAGAGTAATGATGCATGGTTACTGATCACTCCAACAGTTTCTGTCTTTATAAGCCTGCTGGGTCGCTCTCGAACTCTCAAACAAGCCTCTTTCCTCCAACCAATAATCCACCAAAAACCAGATAAAGCTGGTGTAATTAAGTATTGATCACAGAGAGCAGGTAACATTTGCAATGACTGAGTGTGGCTCTCTGGCCAGACGAAGTAAGACTAATGAACTTCTGTCATTTCCCTATGAGTCAGTGAGGAAATATGAGATATGCTAGTCCAGGTTACATTCATAGTTGTGTCTGTTTGATGAATCATAAGCTCAAAGAATGACATTCTGCAAATCCAAAGCTGACATAAATAAGGTAATTGCAGACTCAATTTCATTACCTAAACATTGTACTAGTGTCCTTGGCCTCTGTGCTCTTAAACCTTTAAACGCCATGGAACCAATTTTGGCTCTAGACTTTATTTTCTTTTTTTGTGTTTGAGTCGTCGTAGGAACCCCAAATGAATTCCAATACTTGTGTTTATTGTATTTATTTGTTCAGCAAAGTCTTGGGAAAAAAATGTCTAAGATATTTTTATCATAACTATGAACATCCAGCACGATATGAGCAAGATTTCCCAAAAACGCCTCCCCGAGTGGTCACCAAGTTTTTCAAACTGTATTATGGTGCCCTAACAACAGCCCACATACTAATAACACACCTTTTTGGAAAGAGCAGGACCTAAAGAATCGGAATATGCAACACAAATCATAATAGAACACAGCATGTGGGTGTTCAAAGGAGTTTCAGTCAAAAAACTGTGTCGTTTGGTTAAACAATGGAGTTTACGTAAATACTTAAACTTAGCGGTTACTTTAATTATGTTTCACACCAGATGTATCTTCTCACAAGAGTTGCGGTATTGTAGCAATTTAAATGAAGTTAAACAACGATTTGGTTCCGGAGATAATATGTTATGGTTTTTGTCTGACAATAGGCGCAGGGGGATTTCATTGAATGAAACTCTCTCTCAGAGCATTGTGCAGTATTACATTCTGAGGATCACGGCGGAGATGGGACTTATGAGAGGGAGCCAAGAAAAGTGTGTGTTTATATGCGCATCTGCGCGTGTTATTATGGATCAGTCTTATCTGCAATTTTTTTTACCAAGGCTATATTTTCTTTGAGTTTGGTCTTGCTCATGTTTGGGAGTGTTTTTACTGCTGATTGGATCACATTGTGAATGTGTGTTTTGTCCCTTTATATCTTTACACCCCTTTTATTTGCTTTTCGCACACTAATACAGTGTATCCCTTCAGCAAACTGGAATCGACCTCACATAAATGTTGTCATGGGACACAAGCTTTGTTGACCGCTCAACTGAGAAAATTATAAGATGGATTTTTTTGAAGCATAAACAAGGTTTCTATGTAGCGCTGTGATGGCTGTGTGGGATGACGTTGCAATAAAAGAACGGCTGAATGGATAACCCGTCACTAAAGAGAAAGGAACTGGAAAAACCTGCAAAACAAATACATAGAAATGATGAAGACAGAGTCAATTAATGTGAAACAGTAAACCATGTACGATGTTATTGATCCTCGGCTAAGCCCCGCCCCCCGCTGCTACTCCATCAAGCTGTCAGAGCTCCGATACCATGGAGCCCACACTGCCACTAACTGCACTCCCTGAATCAATATGGTC
Organism: Taurulus bubalis; assembly: GCF_910589615.1. NCBI lineage: Eukaryota > Metazoa > Chordata > Actinopteri > Perciformes > Cottidae > Taurulus > Taurulus bubalis. The sequence goes on from NC_136591.1 coordinate 3,867,876, forward strand.
ACATTTTTACACTATTACACAACAGAACCATGACGACATCCAAATCCACCAAACCAGCCTGAAGAACATCTGAAACATCTGCATGTCTGCAAAAGTCTATGGATCTGGATGATGCTACTCTATTATTGGCCAGTCTGCATTCGAGGGGCGGGACTTAGCGAAAGGATGAATCATAGTTTTGAACATGACACATTATTGTGTAGCATAACACACCTGAGACCTGCTGTACACTAGAGCCAACAGAATATTACCTCAGCTTTTTTTCATCAAATACCAATTTTTCAGTTTTTCCATTGAATAATGACATTTATATATAATCAATCAAAATCATATTTTTATATAATCAATTTAAATAATCAAGTTTTCAAATCAAACTTGTGACAGTTTTGGGGAAAAAATAAAATGGAACAAATTCAAAATCAAACCTGTAAATTATTATCATGTTTACTAAATCTCAACCTTTCATATCTGTAAACTATTTGAGGGCTAAAGAAAAATCTTCAACAACCAGGCTCTACTTTTACCAGAGCTTTCAACCGGATCTCGGGGTTTTCTTCAGTGGATGGTGCTCGCTTAGCTCTTGTTATGAAACATTCCATATTAAACTTTGATTAGACATATAATGCTCTAAATTCTAACTAAATGGCCAAATCCTAAAATGTACATGACGATCACATGCTTGAGATTGCAAAGGCAATGAGTCCACAGACCATAATGTGTTTCTATTCACAGACTAAGACTCGCTCTCTTAGCACAGATGCACCCAAATGGGATGTCGCAGCAGGGAGGGCAATAACACGAGTACATTGTGTGCTTCAGGACGTGTTTATGCGGGCGCCTGTGGAGGGACGTCTACCTGATGGTTGCTGTTTACTCGCATGGCTGTGCAGGAGTGCATTGCCACTGTTTGTGTGTGAGTATGCAGGCAGAGTATTGGAAGATGGACCGCTCCCCACGGAGGCAGTGATCAGCTAGTCTCACCGGGACAGAGACCTCAGCCAACATCTGTGGTGCCGCTCCGCGACCTTATTGATGAGCCACCTCCAGTACGGCGAGCATGGCGTCCTGTCGGGGAATCACGGGTGAGACCAGAAACCAGCGAGGGTTTCTAAGAGCCTCCTGAGACCAGACTGTGAGCAGTCCTTTGTTGCTCAGACACCACAACAAGTCAATTTAGTATGTTTTCTAAAGTAAAAACACATATTTCCACTGGGTTTTTAAAAGGGAAAGAGAATAAGTGTCCACTGGTAGGGATTTATGTGAAAGAATAAAGAGTTTAAATAGGACAAAGGGGCGCTACTGGAGGTCGACTCTTATGCTGCGTTCACACCAAAAGAGTTGCGAATTTTCGCAACGCTTTTTCACCTGACTTTACTCGCTCGACTTTATGTGGTTAGTTCGCTTTTTCACAACCATTCGCGGCGGAAAAAGGGCGTGGCTTATCTCCGTAAAACAGTTTTCATTTCCGCTATCCACCATGGAAGGAATCACAACCATTTGTAATGGTATCTCCGTGGCTTTACTCCGTGAAAACAGTTACTATTTCCACCATTCACCATTGAAAGAACCACTAGTTCTGCTTTATACTTGTTGAGGAAGTCCCACGAACGTCGAAACATCAAAAAAAATCACTTTCGCTTTTTCGCAATCATTCGCGTCTGTGCATTGACTTTACATGTAATCTATATTTCACAACCCTTTTGGTGTGAACGCGGCATTAGTCGGTAGAAATCCAAGTTGAAATCCGTTTGGTACGTTGATACCTCTGGTAACTGGAGTCACGGAGCGACGGGTGAGGAAAGTAAGGACACAGGGAAAGTTTTGTTGTTTTAAAATGGTTCTGCATTATGTTTTGATGCTTTTAATGGTTTTATGTGAAGCACTTTGAATCACCTTGTTGTTGAAATGTGCTATACAAATAAACTTGCCTTGCCTATGACTGCATTTTTATTGGTCTGTTTTAGACTCTATTCCCCTTAATAGTAAAACACTCTATGAACCCTGGATGCATGAACTATTGCACACAGGACTAAAATGAGAGAAGAGAAGATAGCAACACATTTTTTTTCAGAACTCTATCTTTATCTTCCGTGTTGAATGAGCTACAAGTGCACGCACATGCGACATCGCAGCGACTCCCTCTGCAGGGAAGAACAGAGTGTACTATCCTGTGTGTCTCATATGTTCAGAGGCCGTGGGGATTAATAAAAGCGGTAATGTAAAGCGCCACTCCGAGACAACGCTCACATATTTTGAGATGTGAGCGTTGTCTCACATCAGAAATGAAGGCACAATAAATAAGGCCAATATGTTCAGAACCCAAACACATTAACTCACGGTCCAACAATTATGTTAACAGAGAGGAGAATAGAGCTGGAAGTACTTTATATAGATATATATATTTATTAAGATGAAAATGTTTCAAAAGCTTTCTGTTGTGTAATTTATTCTTGAATGCATCCTTTATTTTACTTGAAACAAGAGAAGAACATGTATTTATTATTAGATTATGTATTGTTTATAATTCATCCAGTTAAATTTGAAATCCGGCAATAAATATTGAGGAGACATTATTAATTTGAACTTTCTTTATTGTAAATGACAGTCAGTTGTTGACTACATACAGACATTGATACAACTGCTAGGTTACTTCAATATATACACACACACATATATATATATATATATTTATATATATATAGATATCACTAAATCAAGTGAGACATTATTGTGATGTTCCCGACCTTTGCATGAGGACATTCTCTCTATATAATTCTAATTGAAAACCTCAGATTTATAAGGTCTTAGTTTCCCATGCTGAGGTGATCTAAAGTGTTTTCTGTGTCAGTTCTGATGAAGAGCACTATTCCCTCTTTTTACTGTATTCCATGTATATTGTCTCCTGGTTTCATGGAGGAAGGTGTGAGTCTGGAGCTGATATAACTGGGTGATTTAGGTGTAGGCTATGGAGGGAGAGTCTCAGCTCGGCTTTTATTGCCAAATATGGAAGTTAAAGTTGAAATGCAGAACCACTACTTTTCTGACACTGAGCTGGCAACACAAAGCAAAGGAACTAAAGACAAAGTCATGATTACACATCCACCTTAGGGGGAAGTAAAAAAGGAAGAAGAAAGAGAAATACTGAACTTTATGGTCTATTTGACCCTTAATGATCATAATTTACTAAATGCACATCATGCTGTATGGAAGAAGACTTGAAACTAGAGATTGAGACATAAACTCATGCTTACAATGTTTACTGAGGGAATAAATCAAGAGAGAAGTAGAGTCTTTTATATAGACTTCTATACAACCAGAGGAGTCGCCCCCTGGTGGACAGAAGAGAGAATGCAGCTTTAAAACATGAAACATAGACTTCTATACAACCAGAGGAGTCACCCCCTGGTGGTCAAGAGAGAGAATGCAGCTTTAACACATGAAGCATATACTTCTATACAACCAGAGGAGTCGCCCCCTGGTGGACAGAAGAGAGAATGCAGCTTTAACACATGAAACATAGACTTCTATACAACCATAGAGGTCACCCCCTGGTGGACAAAAGAGAGAATGCAGCTTTAACACATGAAGCATAGACTTCTATACAACCAGAGGAGTCGCCCCCTGATGGACAGAAGAGAGAATGCAGCTTTAACACATGAAGCATAGACTTCTATACAACCAGAGGAGTCGCCCCCTGGTGGTCAGGAGAGAGAATGCAGCTTTAACACATGAAGCATATACTTCTATACATACAGAGGAGTCGCCCCCTGGTGGTCAGAGAGAATGCAGCTTTAACACATGAAGCGTAGGGAAGGCAAGGCAAGTTTATTTGTATAGCACATTTCAACAAGGCGATTCAAAGTGCTTCACATAAAACCATTAAAAGCATCAAAGCATAATGCAGAGAAAACAGGATTTAAAACAGTTTCAAAAAAACATTAAAACAGTCAAAAAGCTAAATAAAAAATGGAATAAAAGTTGCAGTGCAGTTTAAGAAATAAAATGCAGAAGTGAGATGCAGCAATTTAATCTGGATCAATTAAATTGTCAAGACAATTGTATAGACTTCTATACAACCAGAGGAGTCGCCCCCTGATAGACAGAAGAGAGAATGCAGCTTTCAGGCATGAAGCTTTGTCTTCACCTTTCAGATCCGGATGGTAATTGCGAGTTCATTCTCAGAAAATAACTAGAAGTTGTGCTGACAACGGCTTTTTTTTATTTATCACTTTGTCATTGTTTTGCAAATGTAATTCCAATGATGTACAAATGGTGTTGCAGTTTTAGTCAAGTAGAAATTTCCAACAATAAATTAACCTGTTGTTGACTTTTTCCCATTAAAAAAAAAATGTTCCCAGCCATATCCCACAACACCTGTCTTCAGGGAGTGGGCATTGCATAACATATCTGAATTCCTTCCAAACAGTATGTGACGGGCGACACTCGCTCATGAAAAGTGATCCATCGCTATTGACGTAAACAAAAATGAAGGTGAAAGGTTTCTGACCAACAGAGTCCTCGGTGCACGCAGCAATGGGTCTCTGCAGGACGGGCTTGTGTGTTGAAGGGCCTTATGTCTTTTGAGGTCATTCTGAAATGACTACCCATGCGATTTCTTGCGACAGACACTTCTGTTCATGCTATTCTCTTTATCTGTCTGTGCTGCATACCCCCCCCCCCCCCCCCCCACAGTGCAGCCCTCTTCTGTGCACTTTGGAGCATCTTATCTGGGCAGCAGAGTCTTCACCACAGATGTTGATATCAGGCTATTGCATCACTCCTCTCTCGTGGAGACAGGTAGGATAAAGGAGAGCACTACAAAAGGAGCAAGAATAAATCATCTGGCTTTTGTTATTATAATTCAAAACGGGCACAGACTGAAGGGTTGGCTGCTAAGAATAAAGAGCACATTAGCAAAAACATGATTATAAAGGAAATTCAAAAGTTAGGAAAACAAGTTTCACAAGGCTTTCTGTGCCGATAATACATTTCCCAGTTGGAAAATTAAATTTATAAATGTATAAACCTGTGTGGCATATTTGTCAGTGAACTTTGCTTTGGATTTTCTAATACAAACACCAATTACATTAAGACAATAATAATACATTTTCTGCTTGACAAGAGGGAAACAAACATGACAAACTTGAACAAAGCTCTTTTCAGAAAGGGGCTGTTTTAAATGGCACTTATCTCAAATGAATATGTTGTATGACTTTGCATAAGATAAGCATCTTAAAGCTCAAAGCAAAATGTGAGTAGACAAGATTAAATCAGCGGTAATTGATATTTTTAAGTCACGATGTGAAATTGGTTCCCTCAAAGTGTTGAAACTACAGAACCATCTTACGTGTTGACCTGATGATGGAGATTATGAATGTCTGCACCAAATGTCACGGCAATCCATTAGTTATTGAGACATATCACTCAAAGCCTCAAAGGCCAACCTCTAGTTGGCGCTAGAGGGAAAAGTCAGACGATCACTGAAGAGTCAGTATTCATCCTCTGGGCACCATGAATCTCTTCACCAAATGTCATTGCAACCCATCAAACAGCTGTAAAGATATTGCTTTACAGCCCATGTCGCTAGGGCTAAAATATTGCAGTAATACACATCCTCCTCCTCCTTCATACCATGCATTGTTCACCGACAGCAGCGAAGCCTCCAGAAGAGTCCTGAGCGTGGGCGTTGAGCGCGCTACAGTGAATAAAAACGACTCCTGGCGTCTGGACAGAGCAAATATACGGTTAGAGCGCACGCCAGGCCAAACAAGCCATTACAAAGGGAGTGGGGCGAGGTGGATGAAAGGGGAAACCAACCCGCTTGTTAGCGCAACTATAGAGATCGCTACACATCACTTATTTTTAGGAAAATTTAAGGGAAATCATTTGAGTTCCATTCCCACCCTCCCTTTTGTTCAAGCTCCACAAACCAGCCACCGGCTTCTTGAGGCGGCTTTGTGCACACATTCATCAATACGCTCCCGGAGCTCTGTGGGCGTATACACTTATTCAACTCGTTCAACTTTTTGGAACATCCTTGCAAAAACAGAAGTGTTGCTCGTCGAATTTCACTCGCTAATAACTTTTTCTGTTCTACACACATTTCTCAAATCATTACAAGCCTTAGACGTTTCTCAGCCGAGCGCCCGTGCACTGCAGCCGGCAGACGGGATGCATGTCGGCACGGAGGATAAATAAGCACCGCCCGTTTAACGCTCCTCGCACCATATTTGCCACATTCATCATTATCATGCATTTTACCTTGAGGCGGGTGTGTTGTGTCAGACACAGAAGCCCCAGAAACAAGCCCTGCTGTGTTTAAACAAAGCCACCATGTTGATGTTTGTCTTCCCCGCAGTGGACGCAGTGGACCACAGCGATGCTAAGCCTGGTCGACTTTAAGAACAAATGGCAGCCAAGGTCCTTTTTGCCCCCGTGGCTGCTCGCTGATCGCGGATGATAAATGGCCAAACATGCCCGAACCCTCATTTGGCTCTCACGGCATCGGGTGATAAAAGTGAAGCCCTTGTCAGGGATGGAGTGCGCTCGGCTCTGCAAGGACGAGGCCTCACACCCACAGAGGCGCTGGAGGAGGCTGGACTTAATATTCACAGCGGGGCAGAGGTAGAGCGTTTGGGGAGCCGGCTGTGGAGAGGTGTCAACGTAGCCGGGCGGAGAGGGGGGTATACTCCGTATACCGGTAGGTGAAGGTGCACCCGCAGCTTCTATTTATGGCGCGGCTCATCATGCTGTCAGAGAAGCATTAACCTGGGTGTCACTCCTGCTCATGAAGGACGTTAGAAAATGATGATGACTGAGCGAGGAGAAGTGAAGATAACTCACTTCTGCAGGTTAACGCCGCAACATAACCGTAAAAGTCGTGTTACAAGCCGCTCCTACCGCCGGTCAATGTCCCCGCTGTAGCAAGCTAGGAGCTAGCTAGCGCTGCTGCTAGCTAAGCCCAAGTCGTGTGTAGAGCCTGGTCCTGCTATCTTCGGTGGTTTTCAGGGAGTTAGCAGAAGTTAGCGGGGAAGTAACGAAGCGCTAGCAGGAGCCCCAGCTGGCTACAGCGGGGAGCTAACGGGACACTGAAGGAAGGTAGTAGCGGCTCGTACAGTACCGACTTTTACGGTATTCTAGTTAGCTATGGATTGAACATGGACTTCGCTGAGTTATTTACAGCGTAGTCACTGAGGCAGTATAGGGAGAGGACACTTGGCAAGCGCAGCACACTTTTGTACAATTGGACGATTAATTATCTTAGTGGGTCTTACCGGGCTAATCACTCCGCATACATCCCTGCATAATGTGCATCTACTCTCACGAAGTGAAAAGAAAAATCTTTTAATTAAAGGAAGCAAGCAAACAAAGTAAAAGCCACGACTAATTATATTCAATCAGCTTGCAATCATAGTGTTGCATGTCTCAATTACAGGATTTCAATGCCCTCATCACTGTAATCGCACGCAGCGTGTTTGGATTTGAGCAGCCGGCCTCCTCTATTTAAGAATGGCCACCCAGCTTCCTATTATGGTGTGCTGCCTGCGGGATAATTGATTTGGTTTAATATAATAGAAGACAGTGAACAGGAAAGTCTCAAAGGAAATAGGACTGTCATCTGTCTTCCGTTCTATTATAACGCATTGTACCCTCACCTCAATCTCCTATCCAAGAAACTAATGAAGTAGTATTTGCATGCAGGCTCGTAATCACATTTTCTACACAGCTGTACATATTCAAGATGATTATTTTGTCTTCAATAACATATCTATTTTTGAGCATGTCAAGTAAAAACATTATGTCTTCATGCAGGTGAGGAGAACAGAACTGTTTAGAAGATGAGAAATATTTTGTTCTCTGATGGTATGAATGTGAACATTTCTATCGTCTAAAAATTCTTAAGAAATAACAAAGATGTCAGGTGATGTCAGCATTTTTTCCAAAGCTACTATCTGCACCTGCATCTGTTTACTTCACAAAAAAATACCCAGTGTCTGATTCATAGCAGAAGTTGTCAGCGGCATCAACTGTGTTCACTTGTTCTACTCGTCATCCTACATGCTAACAATATACCACAAGATAATCACCATGTAACCAGAGTGCTTCCACATTACCTTATTGTGTAATCTTGCTTCCATTTTAGAGCAAAATTGCAATAAATGCGCCTAATCATCCATTACTTTGCACAAACAAAATGTTTTTAGGCTTTAAAGAATGATGAGAAGGTATAATATGTTTTTAGGAGAGAAATAAACCTTTTAGATTCCCAAGATGGGGTCATTTTATCCAAATAACGCCTTTTTGGATTTTTAAGTCAACGTTTTTGGAGCTCTGAAAAGCAGCTGGCTGTGTTTTTGTATTACTCGTTCTGCCAGAAGAGCACACGACATGTTTAACCATGGGTTATTCACACATAATTATCAATGCAATCAAAAACCAGCAGGTTGACGATAGCTAGCTAGCTAGCTGCTAGCCAGCAGACAGACTGGACTCTCCAGCAGACATTACTTTAAACGTTTCATCGCTGTCGGCCCTTCTGGCAGTGGGAGGGGCTAAAACACTGTCACCAGGTGATGTGTGTGCTTAGTCTGACCACCAGGTCACGATACCGTTGTAGTTCCTCACAGCGGAGCCGTCTACACCAAGAGACACTGGAAAGTCATTAAAATGTCCTCCGTATGATGTCACTGACTGTAAAAGGGAAGAACGGATACAAATGCATTCAAACCAGAAGTGAAAAGAGGGCGGGGCAGCAGGAGGGGAAACAATAAAACATGGTTTGGAGTTTAACGCCACCTTCAAACAAAAGAATGAATGAATCTAACACGAGTACAAATAAAAGCTGTGCAGCTGTTATTTGTCTGGGTAGAAATACAGGAATTGGACTGTATTGCATTCTTTTTCTTTAACTTCAAGTTGTGTATATAAAGGAGAGAGGTCCAGATGAATGTACAGTTAGTCTGAAGTGCACCACTTTACTATGTTCACCATAGAAATAATATGCTCACCATCCTAAATTAGCCTGTTGGCCTGTTAGCATGCTATTTGTTTGTTAACTAGCACCAAACACAAAATACAGCTGAGCTTGAGGCTGAATGTATTAATGCAATTTGACAGATTTTTGCTTGATGGTGGTGTTAGATGGACAGTCAAGGCTCACCAAAGTCATTCATCCTCCAGTGAACACAGATGTATGTACAAAATGTGATCACCATCCATGCAATGTTTGTTGAGATATCTCCACCTGGCTTTGAAATCCAGAGAGCAGGTGGGGATCGCTCACGGAGAAGCGCTGTAGGGGCGGTCCCCATAACTTCAGTCCTCCGTATGTTTCCAGTCACGTGCTTCACGTCATGAGGGAAGAATAACAACTGTCCAACGTCAAATATCACTGCAAAAACCGTGTGTGCTTTCTGTCAATGTCATGAGCACGAGGTTAAATATTAATTACAGCACTGCAGCATGACAGCCTTCATGTTCAATATCCATCTGACATGTATGTTTCCTGTGCATTAACCACACACTGGGAAAACTATATTGATATCATGGTCTCACGGTTTGTTTTTTGGGTGACGCTAACACTAAATGGGACCTGGATCTCAGCAATAAAGAATATTTGGACACGTTTTCCTGTTTGTTTTTTTTCACATCTTTTTCTCACAGTAGTGTGGGAGTTAAATGACAGATAATTGACGTCTTTCAAGAAAGCTAAACCTGCAATAACCATCTACATTTTCACCCACATCAACGTTGGACCAGAACTGTACAAAAGATCTGCAGGCAGCACAAAGTTGCAGCCGCAGCAAAAGCAAGACAACAAGGAACAGCGACAGCCCGGAGGACGATCTGTGACCCGTGTGGGTGTGACATCGCCGGGTGTTGTGAAAAGTAGCTCTCGCCCGTGTGTGTGTGTGTGTGTTTATCACGGTGAAGACGGCATTGCAAAGTGCTCAAGCCATTTGGCGAACACGTCTCAGGCTCTTCTCATGGTTCAGTCCAGAATGAGTGGCATCTCGAAGACATAATCCAATAATGGGCCTGTTCAACATATGCAATGTATGATAAGATTATTCAGATTATCCTTTTAAGCCGTGGGTTGTCCTGCAATTAGTTATGCTAATATTAATGTCAACATGTCAGTGCTCTAATATACCTCCTGTCACTCCATCGCTGCATGCCAAATATGATCCATCTGGCACGGCAGCGCGTGGGTTCAGGACTCCATCCTATCTGTATACTAAGGAGCTGATTATGAACGATGTTTCAGAGGCAGTCCGCTGAAGCTTTCCGTAACTCATTATCCTGCCGGTTTAATAACTATAATCACATTAATGCACGGAGTACAGACGCATAAATCATTTTCATATTTCAACAATGTACGATTTCTGTGAACAGTTGTTTGCTATTTCGTGATGGATGGGCTGGGATCGGGGCGTCATCTGTCTGCTTTCAGGTCGGAGGCTGGGAGCCGATCAGTCAGTGCAACTCCAAGTGAAATGTTTGGCCTCAGGAGGCGGAGCCACGAACCCTGTGTGCTTCTGCTCACTTGTGTGTGAACACGTTACCCATTCTGATGGAACAGAAGTTGTTTACTGGTGATTCTCATTAGCTGCTCAGTGATGGTTGTATGGGGGGGAGTAAAGTCGAGACCTTCGTTAACTATCTGGCTGAAAGGCCCCTCATTAAGGGTGAGTACAGTGGGCTCTTCAGGACATTCATTAACATCTGGCTACATGTAATGCCGTTTCCACGAGCAGCTAATGGTGTCTGTGTGGCCCAGTTCTAGCTGGAGGGAGAGCTCAAATGTCCCTAAAATGTGTGAAGAAGTCATCCAACAAAAGGTAACTTTAGGTAACGGATGAGCTGGGAAATATAATTCATTTTAAAGGACCATTTAAAAAAATTAATTGCAATCCTGTTCACAATGACTTTGGAAAATCTGTCCAGTTAGATACATCAAGCACACCCCAAGCTAGCCGAATATCTGAAAACATATTTAGACTTATTCAGGCTCAGTGTAATTCCTCCAGGAGGAAGCAAGAAGCTGCTGCTTTTTTCTATCTCCTCATCTGAGAAAACATTATAATTCCAAATCTTCATCTGATGCAGGACAAGCTTTAATTACTAAGCCATGAGGCAATGAGGTGTATCTGCAGAGCAATAAATAGGTGTTAGCCTGGGCCGTGTCGCCTCTCAGGCAACATTTACAGAGCGGGAGAGAGAGAGTCGGGAGGAGCAGAAGTGGCAGAGGAGCCGGTTGTCCAGTCACAAGGTCAGCGGCTGATTTTCATCCCAAAGGGATGGGCAGCTTTTGTCATCGGCATATTTACTCTGCTAATGGTGTTTATTCTCCAGGGGGATGTTTCAAAATAGGAAGGAGTGCAGTATTCATGTGTACTTTGACTTTTCTGTGACACTTTAAAGTTACAGAAAGATGCATTGTAGGGCATCACTGTCCTTTTGGAAGTTTAGTCCAAGCATATGTTTCCTATTAGGAGCAATCAGAAAGCGTCCTCCATCCCACACACTCCACCACTCCAGGCTTTACATTACTATACCACCACGTTTTACTGAACTCATGGCCA